>NC_139766.1:37721698-38084815 GCF_965231275.1 Zosterops lateralis
GAGCGGCGTATGCAGGGAGAGGAGCTGAGGGGCAGTGAGAAGGAGCAAATGTGGGCCAAATGAGCGCAATTGGAGTGCTGAAAGCAGGGCAGAAATGCAAGTGGAGAGAAATGTGGGCAAGCGGAGGAAAAATTGGCAAGGCGATGGGAAAAAAAATTCCAAGTGAAGGGGATGAGCGGAAGTGGAGGGGCAGTGAGAAGGACCAAATCAGGGCCAAATGCCTCCAATTGGACTGCTGAAGGCAGGGCAGAAATGCAAGTGGAGAGACAGGAGGGCAAGGGGAAAAAGGGAAGTGCGGGCAAAGCGGGAAAAAATGGTGCGGCCGACGAAAAACAGTGCGAGTGAATGGGATGAGCAGAAGTGGAGAAAGGAGGCCGGCAGCTTGCCAAAAGAATGCTCACTGAAATCGCAAGATTTCGTTCCCTTTCCCGAAAGGGAAAGCCTTCCCTTTCGGGAAAGGGAACGAAATCTTGCAATCGGAGAAGAAAGTGTCCCGGAGGCTGGGGAGAGGAGATAGGAGGAAAAACAGTGCGAGGGAAAAATCCCGTCAGATTTGGGCCCGGAGCGATGAGCGGCGTATGCAGGGAGAGGAGCTGAGGGGCAGTGAGAAGGAGCAAATGTGGGCCAAATGAGCGCAATTGGAGTGCTGAAAGCAGGGCAGAAATGCAAGTGGAGAGAAATGTGGGCAAGCGGAGGAAAACTTGGCAAGGCAATGGGAAAAAAAATTCCAAGTGAAGGGGATGAGCGGAAGTGGAGGGGCAGTGAGAAGGACCAAATCAGGGCCAAATGCCTCCAATTGGACTGCTGAAGGCAGGGCAGAAATGCAAGTGGAGAGACAGGAGGGCAAGGGGAAAAAGGGAAGTGCGGGCAAAGCGAGAAAAAATGGTGCGGCCGACGAAAAACAGTGCGAGTGAATGGGATGAGCAGAAGTGGAGAAAGGAGGCCGGCAGCTTGCCAAAAGAATGCTCACTGAAATCGCAAGATTTCGTTCCCTTTCCCGAAAGGGAAAGCCTTCCCTTTCGGGAAAGGGAACGAAATCTTGCAATCGGAGAAGAAAGTGTCCCGGAGGCTGGGGAGAGGAGATAGGAGGAAAAACAGTGCGAGGGAAAAATCCCGTCAGATTTGGGCCCGGAGCGATGAGCGGCGTATGCAGGGAGAGGAGCTGAGGGGCAGTGAGAAGGAGCAAATGTGTCCCAAATGAGCGCAATTGGAGTGCTGAAAGCAGGGCAGAAATGCAAGTGGAGAGAAATGTGGGCAAGCGGAGGAAAAATTGGCAAGGCGATGGGAAAAAAAATTCCAAGTGAAGGGGATGAGCGGAAGTGGAGGGGCAGTGAGAAGGACCAAATCAGGGCCAAATGCCTCCAATTGGACTGCTGAAGGCAGGGCAGAAATGCAAGTGGAGAGACAGGAGGGCAAGGGGAAAAAGGGAAGTGCGGGCAAAGCGGGAAAAAGTGGTGCGGCCGAAGAAAAACAGTGCGAGTGAATGGGATGAGCAGAAGTGGAGAAAGGAGGCCGGCAGCTTGCCAAAAGAATGCTCACTGAAATCGCAAGATTTCGTTCCCTTTCCCGAAAGGGAAGGCCTTCCCTTTCGGGAAAGGGAACGAAATCTTGCAATCGGAGAAGAAAGTGTCCCGGAGGCTGGGGAGAGGAGATAGGAGGAAAAACAGTGCGAGGGAAAAATCCCGTCAGATTTGGGCCCGGAGCGATGAGCGGCGTATGCAGGGAGAGGAGCTGAGGGGCAGTGAGAAGGAGCAAATGTGGGCCAAATGAGCGCAATTGGAGTGCTGAAAGCAGGGCAGAAATGCAAGTGGAGAGAAATGTGGGCAAGCGGAGGAAAAATTGGCAAGGCGATGGGAAAAAAAATTCCAAGTGAAGGGGATGAGCGGAAGTGGAGGGGCAGTGAGAAGGACCAAATCAGGGCCAAATGCCTCCAATTGGACTGCTGAAGGCAGGGCAGAAATGCAAGTGGAGAGACAGGAGGGCAAGGGGAAAAAGGGAAGTGCGGGCAAAGCGAGAAAAAATGGTGCGGCCGACAAAAAACAGTGCGAGTGAATGGGATGAGCAGAAGTGGAGAAAGGAGGCCGGCAGCTTGCCAAAAGAATGCTCACTGAAATCGCAAGATTTCGTTCCCTTTCCCGAAAGGGAAAGTCTTCCCTTTCGGGAAAGGGAACGAAATCTTGCAATCGGAGAAGAAAGTGTCCCGGAGGCTGGGGAGAGGAGATAGGAGGAAAAACAGTGCGAGGGAAAAATCCCGTCAGATTTGGGCCCGGAGCGATGAGCGGCGTATGCAGGGAGAGGAGCTGAGGGGCAGTGAGAAGGAGCAAATGTGGGCCAAATGAGCGCAATTGGAGTGCTGAAAGCAGGGCAGAAATGCAAGTGGAGAGAAATGTGGGCAAGCGGAGGAAAAATTGGCAAGGCGATGGGAAAAAAAATTCCAAGTGAAGGGGATGAGCGGAAGTGGAGGGGCAGTGAGAAGGACCAAATCAGGGCCAAATGCCTCCAATTGGACTGCTGAAGGCAGGGCAGAAATGCAAGTGGAGAGACAGGAGGGCAAGGGGAAAAAGGGAAGTGCGGGCAAAGCGGGAAAAAATGGTGCGGCCGACGAAAAACAGTGCGAGTGAATGGGATGAGCAGAAGTGGAGAAAGGAGGCCGGCAGCTTGCCAAAAGAATGCTCACTGAAATCGCAAGATTTCGTTCCCTTTCCCGAAAGGGAAAGCCTTCCCTTTCGGGAAAGGGAACGAAATCTTGCAATCGGAGAAGAAAGTGTCCCGGAGGCTGGGGAGAGGAGATAGGAGGAAAAACAGTGCGAGGGAAAAATCCCGTCAGATTTGGGCCCGGAGCGATGAGCGGCGTATGCAGGGAGAGGAGCTGAGGGGCAGTGAGAAGGAGCAAATGTGGGCCAAATGAGCGCAATTGGAGTGCTGAAAGCAGGGCAGAAATGCAAGTGGAGAGAAATGTGGGCAAGCGGAGGAAAAATTGGCAAGGCAATGGGAAAAAAAA
The DNA here is from genome assembly GCF_965231275.1 of Zosterops lateralis. NCBI lineage: Eukaryota > Metazoa > Chordata > Aves > Passeriformes > Zosteropidae > Zosterops > Zosterops lateralis. The sequence goes on from NC_139766.1 coordinate 37,724,700, forward strand.
TTCCAAGTGAAGGGGATGAGCGGAAGTGGAGGGGCAGTGAGAAGGACCAAATCAGGGCCAAATGCCTCCAATTGGACTGCTGAAGGCAGGGCAGAAATGCAAGTGGAGAGACAGGAGGGCAAGGGGAAAAAGGGAAGTGCGGGCAAAGCGAGAAAAAATGGTGCGGCCGACGAAAAACAGTGCGAGTGAATGGGATGAGCAGAAGTGGAGAAAGGAGGCCGGCAGCTTGCCAAAAGAATGCTCACTGAAATCGCAAGATTTCGTTCCCTTTCCCGAAAGGGAAAGCCTTCCCTTTCGGGAAAGGGAACGAAATCTTGCAATCGGAGAAGAAAGTGTCCCGGAGGCTGGGGAGAGGAGATAGGAGGAAAAACAGTGCGAGGGAAAAATCCCGTCAGATTTGGGCCCGGAGCGATGAGTGGCGTATGCAGGGAGAGGAGCTGAGGGGCAGTGAGAAGGAGCAAATGTGTCCCAAATGAGCGCAATTGGAGTGCTGAAAGCAGGGCAGAAATGCAAGTGGAGAGAAATGTGGGCAAGCGGAGGAAAAATTGGCAAGGCGATGGGAAAAAAAATTCCAAGTGAAGGGGATGAGCGGAAGTGGAGGGGCAGTGAGAAGGACCAAATCAGGGCCAAATGCCTCCAATTGGACTGCTGAAGGCAGGGCAGAAATGCAAGTGGAGAGACAGGAGGGCAAGGGGAAAAAGGGAAGTGCGGGCAAAGCGGGAAAAAATGGTGCGGCCGAAGAAAAACAGTGCGAGTGAATGGGATGAGCAGAAGTGGAGAAAGGAGGCCGGCAGCTTGCCAAAAGAATGCTCACTGAAATCGCAAGATTTCGTTCCCTTTCCCGAAAGGGAAGGCCTTCCCTTTCGGGAAAGGGAACGAAATCTTGCAATCGGAGAAGAAAGTGTCCCGGAGGCTGGGGAGAGGAGATAGGAGGAAAAACAGTGCGAGGGAAAAATCCCGTCAGATTTGGGCCCGGAGCGATGAGCGGCGTATGCAGGGAGAGGAGCTGAGGGGCAGTGAGAAGGAGCAAATGTGGGCCAAATGAGCGCAATTGGAGTGCTGAAAGCAGGGCAGAAATGCAAGTGGAGAGAAATGTGGGCAAGCGGAGGAAAAATTGGCAAGGCGATGGGAAAAAAAATTCCAAGTGAAGGGGATGAGCGGAAGTGGAGGGGCAGTGAGAAGGACCAAATCAGGGCCAAATGCCTCCAATTGGACTGCTGAAGGCAGGGCAGAAATGCAAGTGGAGAGACAGGAGGGCAAGGGGAAAAAGGGAAGTGCGGGCAAAGCGAGAAAAAATGGTGCGGCCGACGAAAAACAGTGCGAGTGAATGGGATGAGCAGAAGTGGAGAAAGGAGGCCGGCAGCTTGCCAAAAGAATGCTCACTGAAATCGCAAGATTTCGTTCCCTTTCCCGAAAGGGAAAGCCTTCCCTTTCGGGAAAGGGAACGAAATCTTGCAATCGGAGAAGAAAGTGTCCCGGAGGCTGGGGAGAGGAGATAGGAGGAAAAACAATGCGAGGGAAAAATCCCGTCAGATTTGGGCCCGGAGCGATGAGCGGCGTATGCAGGGAGAGGAGCTGAGGGGCAGTGAGAAGGAGCAAATGTGGGCCAAATGAGCGCAATTGGAGTGCTGAAAGCAGGGCAGAAATGCAAGTGGAGAGAAATGTGGGCAAGCGGAGGAAAAATTGGCAAGGCGATGGGAAAAAAAATTCCAAGTGAAGGGGATGAGCGGAAGTGGAGGGGCAGTGAGAAGGACCAAATCAGGGCCAAATGCCTCCAATTGGACTGCTGAAGGCAGGGCAGAAATGCAAGTGGAGAGACAGGAGGGCAAGGGGAAAAAGGGAAGTGCGGGCAAAGCGAGAAAAAATGGTGCGGCCGACGAAAAACAGTGCGAGTGAATGGGATGAGCAGAAGTGGAGAAAGGAGGCCGGCAGCTTGCCAAAAGAATGCTCACTGAAATCGCAAGATTTCGTTCCCTTTCCCGAAAGGGAAAGCCTTCCCTTTCGGGAAAGGGAACGAAATCTTGCAATCGGAGAAGAAAGTGTCCCGGAGGCTGGGGAGAGGAGATAGGAGGAAAAACAGTGCGAGGGAAAAATCCCGTCAGATTTGGGCCCGGAGCGATGAGCGGCGTATGCAGGGAGAGGAGCTGAGGGGCAGTGAGAAGGAGCAAATGTGGGCCAAATGAGCGCAATTGGAGTGCTGAAAGCAGGGCAGAAATGCAAGTGGAGAGAAATGTGGGCAAGCGGAGGAAAAATTGGCAAGGCGATGGGAAAAAAAATTCCAAGTGAAGGGGATGAGCGGAAGTGGAGGGGCAGTGAGAAGGACCAAATCAGGGCCAAATGCCTCCAATTGGACTGCTGAAGGCAGGGCAGAAATGCAAGTGGAGAGACAGGAGGGCAAGGGGAAAAAGGGAAGTGCGGGCAAAGCGGGAAAAAATGGTGCGGCCGAAGAAAAACAGTGCGAGTGAATGGGATGAGCAGAAGTGGAGAAAGGAGGCCGGCAGCTTGCCAAAAGAATGCTCACTGAAATCGCAAGATTTCGTTCCCTTTCCCGAAAGGGAAGGCCTTCCCTTTCGGGAAAGGGAACGAAATCTTGCAATCGGAGAAGAAAGTGTCCCGGAGGCTGGGGAGAGGAGATAGGAGGAAAAACAGTGCGAGGGAAAAATCCCGTCAGATTTGGGCCCGGAGCGATGAGCGGCGTATGCAGGGAGAGGAGCTGAGGGGCAGTGAGAAGGAGCAAATGTGGGCCAAATGAGCGCAATTGGAGTGCTGAAAGCAGGGCAGAAATGCAAGTGGAGAGAAATGTGGGCAAGCGGAGGAAAAATTGGCAAGGCGATGGGAAAAAAAATTCCAAGTGAAGGGGATGAGCGGAAGTGGAGGGGCAGTGAGAAGGACCAAATCAGGGCCAAATGCCTCCAATTGGACTGCTGAAGGCAGGGCAGAAATGCAAGTGGAGAGACAGGAGGGCAAGGGGAAAAAGGGAAGTGCGGGCAAAGCGAGAAAAAATGGTGCGGCCGACAAAAAACAGTGCGAGTGAATGGGATGAGCAGAAGTGGAGAAAGGAGGCCGGCAGCTTGCCAAAAGAATGCTCACTGAAATCGCAAGATTTCGTTCCCTTTCCCGAAAGGGAAAGTCTTCCCTTTCGGGAAAGGGAACGAAATCTTGCAATCGGAGAAGAAAGTGTCCCGGAGGCTGGGGAGAGGAGATAGGAGGAAAAACAGTGCGAGGGAAAAATCCCGTCAGATTTGGGCCCGGAGCGATGAGCGGCGTATGCAGGGAGAGGAGCTGAGGGGCAGTGAGAAGGAGCAAATGTGGGCCAAATGAGCGCAATTGGAGTGCTGAAAGCAGGGCAGAAATGCAAGTGGAGAGAAATGTGGGCAAGCGGAGGAAAAATTGGCAAGGCGATGGGAAAAAAAATTCCAAGTGAAGGGGATGAGCGGAAGTGGAGGGGCAGTGAGAAGGACCAAATCAGGGCCAAATGCCTCCAATTGGACTGCTGAAGGCAGGGCAGAAATGCAAGTGGAGAGACAGGAGGGCAAGGGGAAAAAGGGAAGTGCGGGCAAAGCGGGAAAAAATGGTGCGGCCGACGAAAAACAGTGCGAGTGAATGGGATGAGCAGAAGTGGAGAAAGGAGGCCGGCAGCTTGCCAAAAGAATGCTCACTGAAATCGCAAGATTTCGTTCCCTTTCCCGAAAGGGAAAGCCTTCCCTTTCGGGAAAGGGAACGAAATCTTGCAATCGGAGAAGAAAGTGTCCCGGAGGCTGGGGAGAGGAGATAGGAGGAAAAACAGTGCGAGGGAAAAATCCCGTCAGATTTGGGCCCGGAGCGATGAGCGGCGTATGCAGGGAGAGGAGCTGAGGGGCAGTGAGAAGGAGCAAATGTGGGCCAAATGAGCGCAATTGGAGTGCTGAAAGCAGGGCAGAAATGCAAGTGGAGAGAAATGTGGGCAAGCGGAGGAAAAATTGGCAAGGCAATGGGAAAAAAAATTCCAAGTGAAGGGGATGAGCGGAAGTGGAGGGGCAGTGAGAAGGACCAAATCAGGGCCAAATGCCTCCAATTGGACTGCTGAAGGCAGGGCAGAAATGCAAGTGGAGAGACAGGAGGGCAAGGGGAAAAAGGGAAGTGCGGGCAAAGCGAGAAAAAATGGTGCGGCCGACGAAAAACAGTGCGAGTGAATGGGATGAGCAGAAGTGGAGAAAGGAGGCCGGCAGCTTGCCAAAAGAATGCTCACTGAAATCGCAAGATTTCGTTCCCTTTCCCGAAAGGGAAAGCCTTCCCTTTCGGGAAAGGGAACGAAATCTTGCAATCGGAGAAGAAAGTGTCCCGGAGGCTGGGGAGAGGAGATAGGAGGAAAAACAGTGCGAGGGAAAAATCCCGTCAGATTTGGGCCCGGAGCGATGAGCGGCGTATGCAGGGAGAGGAGCTGAGGGGCAGTGAGAAGGAGCAAATGTGTCCCAAATGAGCGCAATTGGAGTGCTGAAAGCAGGGCAGAAATGCAAGTGGAGAGAAATGTGGGCAAGCGGAGGAAAAATTGGCAAGGCGATGGGAAAAAAAATTCCAAGTGAAGGGGATGAGCGGAAGTGGAGGGGCAGTGAGAAGGACCAAATCAGGGCCAAATGCCTCCAATTGGACTGCTGAAGGCAGGGCAGAAATGCAAGTGGAGAGACAGGAGGGCAAGGGGAAAAAGGGAAGTGCGGGCAAAGCGGGAAAAAATGGTGCGGCCGAAGAAAAACAGTGCGAGTGAATGGGATGAGCAGAAGTGGAGAAAGGAGGCCGGCAGCTTGCCAAAAGAATGCTCACTGAAATCGCAAGATTTCGTTCCCTTTCCCGAAAGGGAAGGCCTTCCCTTTCGGGAAAGGGAACGAAATCTTGCAATCGGAGAAGAAAGTGTCCCGGAGGCTGGGGAGAGGAGATAGGAGGAAAAACAGTGCGAGGGAAAAATCCCGTCAGATTTGGGCCCGGAGCGATGAGCGGCGTATGCAGGGAGAGGAGCTGAGGGGCAGTGAGAAGGAGCAAATGTGGGCCAAATGAGCGCAATTGGAGTGCTGAAAGCAGGGCAGAAATGCAAGTGGAGAGAAATGTGGGCAAGCGGAGGAAAAATTGGCAAGGCGATGGGAAAAAAAATTCCAAGTGAAGGGGATGAGCGGAAGTGGAGGGGCAGTGAGAAGGACCAAATCAGGGCCAAATGCCTCCAATTGGACTGCTGAAGGCAGGGCAGAAATGCAAGTGGAGAGACAGGAGGGCAAGGGGAAAAAGGGAAGTGCGGGCAAAGCGAGAAAAAATGGTGCGGCCGACGAAAAACAGTGCGAGTGAATGGGATGAGCAGAAGTGGAGAAAGGAGGCCGGCAGCTTGCCAAAAGAATGCTCACTGAAATCGCAAGATTTCGTTCCCTTTCCCGAAAGGGAAAGCCTTCCCTTTCGGGAAAGGGAACGAAATCTTGCAATCGGAGAAGAAAGTGTCCCGGAGGCTGGGGAGAGGAGATAGGAGGAAAAACAATGCGAGGGAAAAATCCCGTCAGATTTGGGCCCGGAGCGATGAGCGGCGTATGCAGGGAGAGGAGCTGAGGGGCAGTGAGAAGGAGCAAATGTGGGCCAAATGAGCGCAATTGGAGTGCTGAAAGCAGGGCAGAAATGCAAGTGGAGAGAAATGTGGGCAAGCGGAGGAAAAATTGGCAAGGCGATGGGAAAAAAAATTCCAAGTGAAGGGGATGAGCGGAAGTGGAGGGGCAGTGAGAAGGACCAAATCAGGGCCAAATGCCTCCAATTGGACTGCTGAAGGCAGGGCAGAAATGCAAGTGGAGAGACAGGAGGGCAAGGGGATAAAGGGAAGTGCGGGCAAAGCGAGAAAAAATGGTGCGGCCGACGAAAAACAGTGCGAGTGAATGGGATGAGCAGAAGTGGAGAAACGAGGCCGGCAGCTTGCCAAAAGAATGCTCACTGAAATCGCAAGATTTCGTTCCCTTTCCCGAAAGGGAAAGCCTTCCCTTTCGGGAAAGGGAACGAAATCTTGCAATCGGAGAAGAAAGTGTCCCGGAGGCTGGGGAGAGGAGATAGGAGGAAAAACAGTGCGAGGGAAAAATCCCGTCAGATTTGGGCCCGGAGCGATGAGCGGCGTATGCAGGGAGAGGAGCTGAGGGGCAGTGAGAAGGAGCAAATGTGGGCCAAATGAGCGCAATTGGAGTGCTGAAAGCAGGGCAGAAATGCAAGTGGAGAGAAATGTGGGCAAGCGGAGGAAAAATTGGCAAGGCGATGGGAAAAAAAATTCCAAGTGAAGGGGATGAGCGGAAGTGGAGGGGCAGTGAGAAGGACCAAATCAGGGCCAAATGCCTCCAATTGGACTGCTGAAGGCAGGGCAGAAATGCAAGTGGAGAGACAGGAGGGCAAGGGGAAAAAGGGAAGTGCGGGCAAAGCGAGAAAAAATGGTGCGGCCGACGAAAAACAGGGCGAGTGAATGGGATGAGCAGAAGTGGAGAAAGGAGGCCGGCAGCTTGCCAAAAGAATGCTCACTGAAATCGCAAGATTTCGTTCCCTTTCCCGAAAGGGAAAGCCTTCCCTTTCGGGAAAGGGAACGAAATCTTGCAATCGGAGAAGAAAGTGTCCCGGAGGCTGGGGAGAGGAGATAGGAGGAAAAACAGTGCGAGGGAAAAATCCCGTCAGATTTGGGCCCGGAGCGATGAGCGGCGTATGCAGGGAGAGGAGCTGAGGGGCAGTGAGAAGGAGCAAATGTGGGCCAAATGAGCGCAATTGGAGTGCTGAAAGCAGGGCAGAAATGCAAGTGGAGAGAAATGTGGGCAAGCGGAGGAAAACTTGGCAAGGCGATGGGAAAAAAAATTCCAAGTGAAGGGGATGAGCGGAAGTGGAGGGGCAGTGAGAAGGACCAAATCAGGGCCAAATGCCTCCAATTGGACTGCTGAAGGCAGGGCAGAAATGCAAGTGGAGAGACAGGAGGGCAAGGGGAAAAAGGGAAGTGCGGGCAAAGCGAGAAAAAATGGTGCGGCCGACGAAAAACAGTGCGAGTGAATGGGATGAGCAGAAGTGGAGAAAGGAGGCCGGCAGCTTGCCAAAAGAATGCTCACTGAAATCGCAAGATTTCGTTCCCTTTCCCGAAAGGGAAAGCCTTCCCTTTCGGGAAAGGGAACGAAATCTTGCAATCGGAGAAGAAAGTGTCCCGGAGGCTGGGGAGAGGAGATAGGAGGAAAAACAGTGCGAGGGAAAAATCCCGTCAGATTTGGGCCCGGAGCGATGAGCGGCGTATGCAGGGAGAGGAGCTGAGGGGCAGTGAGAAGGAGCAAATGTGTCCCAAATGAGCGCAATTGGAGTGCTGAAAGCAGGGCAGAAATGCAAGTGGAGAGAAATGTGGGCAAGCGGAGGAAAAATTGGCAAGGCGATGGGAAAAAAAATTCCAAGTGAAGGGGATGAGCGGAAGTGGAGGGGCAGTGAGAAGGACCAAATCAGGGCCAAATGCCTCCAATTGGACTGCTGAAGGCAGGGCAGAAATGCAAGTGGAGAGACAGGAGGGCAAGGGGAAAAAGGGAAGTGCGGGCAAAGCGAGAAAAAATGGTGCGGCCGACGAAAAACAGTGCGAGTGAATGGGATGAGCAGAAGTGGAGAAAGGAGGCCGGCAGCTTGCCAAAAGAATGCTCACTGAAATCGCAAGATTTCGTTCCCTTTCCCGAAAGGGAAAGCCTTCCCTTTCGGGAAAGGGAACGAAATCTTGCAATCGGAGAAGAAAGTGTCCCGGAGGCTGGGGAGAGGAGATAGGAGGAAAAACAGTGCGAGGGAAAAATCCCGTCAGATTTGGGCCCGGAGCGATGAGCGGCGTATGCAGGGAGAGGAGCTGAGGGGCAGTGAGAAGGAGCAAATGTGGGCCAAATGAGCGCAATTGGAGTGCTGAAAGCAGGGCAGAAATGCAAGTGGAGAGAAATGTGGGCAAGCGGAGGAAAAATTGGCAAGGCGATGGGAAAAAAAATTCCAAGTGAAGGGGATGAGCGGAAGTGGAGGGGCAGTGAGAAGGACCAAATCAGGGCCAAATGCCTCCAATTGGACTGCTGAAGGCAGGGCAGAAATGCAAGTGGAGAGACAGGAGGGCAAGGGGAAAAAGGGAAGTGCGGGCAAAGCGAGAAAAAATGGTGCGGCCGACGAAAAACAGGGCGAGTGAATGGGATGAGCAGAAGTGGAGAAAGGAGGCCGGCAGCTTGCCAAAAGAATGCTCACTGAAATCGCAAGATTTCGTTCCCTTTCCCGAAAGGGAAAGCCTTCCCTTTCGGGAAAGGGAACGAAATCTTGCAATCGGAGAAGAAAGTGTCCCGGAGGCTGGGGAGAGGAGATAGGAGGAAAAACAGTGCGAGGGAAAAATCCCGCCAGATTTGGGCCCGGAGCGATGAGCGGCGTATGCAGGGAGAGGAGCTGAGGGGCAGTGAGAAGGAGCAAATGTGGGCCAAATGAGCGCAATTGGAGTGCTGAAAGCAGGGCAGAAATGCAAGTGGAGAGAAATGTGGGCAAGCGGAGGAAAAATTGGCAAGGCGATGGGAAAAAAAATTCCAAGTGAAGGGGATGAGCGGAAGTGGAGGGGCAGTGAGAAGGACCAAATCAGGGCCAAATGCCTCCAATTGGACTGCTGAAGGCAGGGCAGAAATGCAAGTGGAGAGACAGGAGGGCAAGGGGAAAAAGGGAAGTGCGGGCAAAGCGAGAAAAAATGGTGCGGCCGACGAAAAACAGTGCGAGTGAATGGGATGAGCAGAAGTGGAGAAAGGAGGCCGGCAGCTTGGCAAAAGAATGCTCACTGAAATCGCAAGATTTCGTTCCCTTTCCCGAAAGGGAAAGCCTTCCCTTTCGGGAAAGGGAACGAAATCTTGCAATCGGAGAAGAAAGTGTCCCGGAGGCTGGGGAGAGGAGATAGGAGGAAAAACAGTGCGAGGGAAAAATCCCGTCAGATTTGGGCCCGGAGCGATGAGCGGCGTATGCAGGGAGAGGAGCTGAGGGGCAGTGAGAAGGAGCAAATGTGGGCCAAATGAGCGCAATTGGAGTGCTGAAAGCAGGGCAGAAATGCAAGTGGAGAGAAATGTGGGCAAGCGGAGGAAAAATTGGCAAGGCGATGGGAAAAAAAATTCCAAGTGAAGGGGATGAGCGGAAGTGGAGGGGCAGTGAGAAGGACCAAATCAGGGCCAAATGCCTCCAATTGGACTGCTGAAGGCAGGGCAGAAATGCAAGTGGAGAGACAGGAGGGCAAGGGGAAAAAGGGAAGTGCGGGCAAAGCGAGAAAAAATGGTGCGGCCGACGAAAAACAGGGCGAGTGAATGGGATGAGCAGAAGTGGAGAAAGGAGGCCGGCAGCTTGCCAAAAGAATGCTCACTGAAATCGCAAGATTTCGTTCCCTTTCCCGAAAGGGAAAGCCTTCCCTTTCGGGAAAGGGAACGAAATCTTGCAATCGGAGAAGAAAGTGTCCCGGAGGCTGGGGAGAGGAGATAGGAGGAAAAACAGTGCGAGGGAAAAATCCCGCCAGATTTGGGCCCGGAGCGATGAGCGGCGTATGCAGGGAGAGGAGCTGAGGGGCAGTGAGAAGGAGCAAATGTGGGCCAAATGAGCGCAATTGGAGTGCTGAAAGCAGGGCAGAAATGCAAGTGGAGAGAAATGTGGGCAAGCGGAGGAAAATTGGCAAGCCGATGGGAAAAAAAATTCCAAGTGAAGGGGATGAGCGGAAGTGGAGGGGCAGTGAGAAGGACCAAATCAGGGCCAAATGCCTCCAATTGGACTGCTGAAGGCAGGGCAGAAATGCAAGTGGAGAGACAGGAGGGCAAGGGGAAAAAGGGAAGTGCGGGCAAAGCGAGAAAAAATGGTGCGGCCGACGAAAAACAGGGCGAGTGAATGGGATGAGCAGAAGTGGAGAAAGGAGGCCGGCAGCTTGCCAAAAGAATGCTCACTGAAATCGCAAGATTTCGTTCCCTTTCCCGAAAGGGAAAGCCTTCCCTTTCGGGAAAGGGAACGAAATCTTGCAATCGGAGAAGAAAGTGTCCCGGAGGCTGGGGAGAGGAGATAGGAGGGAAAACAGTGCGAGGGAAAAATCCCGTCAGATTTGGGCCCGGAGCGATGAGCGGCGTATGCAGGGAGAGGAGCTGAGGGGCAGTGAGAAGGAGCAAATGTGGGCCAAATGAGCGCAATTGGAGTGCTGAAAGCAGGGCAGAAATGCAAGTGGAGAGAAATGTGGGCAAGCGGAGGAAAAATTGGCAAGGCGATGGGAAAAAAAATTCCAAGTGAAGGGGATGAGCGGAAGTGGAGGGGCAGTGAGAAGGACCAAATCAGGGCCAAATGCCTCCAATTGGACTGCTGAAGGCAGGGCAGAAATGCAAGTGGAGAGACAGGAGGGCAAGGGGAAAAAGGGAAGTGCGGGCAAAGCGAGAAAAAATGGTGCGGCCGACGAAAAACAGTGCGAGTGAATGGGACGAGCAGAAGTGGAGAAAGGAGGCCGGCAGCTTGCCAAAAGAATGCTCACTGAAATCGCAAGATTTCGTTCCCTTTCCCGAAAGGGAAAGCCTTCCCTTTCGGGAAAGGGAACGAAATCTTGCAATCGGAGAAGAAAGTGTCCCGGAGGCTGGGGAGAGGAGATAGGAGGAAAAACAGTGCGAGGGAAAAATCCCGTCAGATTTGGGCCCGGAGCGATGAGCGGCGTATGCAGGGAGAGGAGCTGAGGGGCAGTGAGAAGGAGCAAATGTGGGCCAAATGAGCGCAATTGGAGTGCTGAAAGCAGGGCAGAAATGCAAGTGGAGAGAAATGTGGGCAAGCGGAGGAAAAATTGGCAAGGCGATGGGAAAAAAAATTCCAAGTGAAGGGGATGAGCGGAAGTGGAGGGGCAGTGAGAAGGACCAAATCAGGGCCAAATGCCTCCAATTGGACTGCTGAAGGCAGGGCAGAAATGCAAGTGGAGAGACAGGAGGGCAAGGGGAAAAAGGGAAGTGCGGGCAAAGCGAGAAAAAATGGTGCGGCCGACGAAAAACAGTGCGAGTGAATGGGATGAGCAGAAGTGGAGAAAGGAGGCCGGCAGCTTGCCAAAAGAATGCTCACTGAAATCGCAAGATTTCGTTCCCTTTCCCGAAAGGGAAAGCCTTCCCTTTCGGGAAAGGGAACGAAATCTTGCAATCGGAGAAGAAAGTGTCCCGGAGGCTGGGGAGAGGAGATAGGAGGAAAAACAGTGCGAGGGAAAAATCCCGTCAGATTTGGGCCCGGAGCGATGAGCGGCGTATGCAGGGAGAGGAGCTGAGGGGCAGTGAGAAGGAGCAAATGTGGGCCAAATGAGCGCAATTGGAGTGCTGAAAGCAGGGCAGAAATGCAAGTGGAGAGAAATGTGGGCAAGCGGAGGAAAAATTGGCAAGGCGATGGGAAAAAAAATTCCAAGTGAAGGGGATGAGCGGAAGTGGAGGGGCAGTGAGAAGGACCAAATCAGGGCCAAATGCCTCCAATTGGACTGCTGAAGGCAGGGCAGAAATGCAAGTGGAGAGACAGGAGGGCAAGGGGAAAAAGGGAAGTGCGGGCAAAGCGAGAAAAAATGGTGCGGCCGACGAAAAACAGTGCGAGTGAATGGGATGAGCAGAAGTGGAGAAAGGAGGCCGGCAGCTTGCCAAAAGAATGCTCACTGAAATCGCAAGATTTCGTTCCCTTTCCCGAAAGGGAAAGCCTTCCCTTTCGGGAAAGGGAACGAAATCTTGCAATCGGAGAAGAAAGTGTCCCGGAGGCTGGGGAGAGGAGATAGGAGGAAAAACAGTGCGAGGGAAAAATCCCGTCAGATTTGGGCCCGGAGCGATGAGCGGCGTATGCAGGGAGAGGAGCTGAGGGGCAGTGAGAAGGAGCAAATGTGGGCCAAATGAGCGCAATTGGAGTGCTGAAAGCAGGGCAGAAATGCAAGTGGAGAGAAATGTGGGCAAGCGGAGGAAAAATTGGCAAGGCGATGGGAAAAAAAATTCCAAGTGAAGGGGATGAGCGGAAGTGGAGGGGCAGTGAGAAGGACCAAATCAGGGCCAAATGCCTCCAATTGGACTGCTGAAGGCAGGGCAGAAATGCAAGTGGAGAGACAGGAGGGCAAGGGGAAAAAGGGAAGTGCGGGCAAAGCGAGAAAAAATGGTGCGGCCGACGAAAAACAGTGCGAGTGAATGGGATGAGCAGAAGTGGAGAAAGGAGGCCGGCAGCTTGCCAAAAGAATGCTCACTGAAATCGCAAGATTTCGTTCCCTTTCCCGAAAGGGAAAGCCTTCCCTTTCGGGAAAGGGAACGAAATCTTGCAATCGGAGAAGAAAGTGTCCCGGAGGCTGGGGAGAGGAGATAGGAGGAAAAACAGTGCGAGGGAAAAATCCCGTCAGATTTGGGCCCGGAGCGATGAGCGGCGTATGCAGGGAGAGGAGCTGAGGGGCAGTGAGAAGGAGCAAATGTGGGCCAAATGAGCGCAATTGGAGTGCTGAAAGCAGGGCAGAAATGCAAGTGGAGAGAAATGTGGGCAAGCGGAGGAAAAATTGGCAAGGCGATGGGAAAAAAAATTCCAAGTGAAGGGGATGAGCGGAAGTGGAGGGGCAGTGAGAAGGACCAAATCAGGGCCAAATGCCTCCAATTGGACTGCTGAAGGCAGGGCAGAAATGCAAGTGGAGAGACAGGAGGGCAAGGGGAAAAAGGGAAGTGCGGGCAAAGCGAGAAAAAATGGTGCGGCCGACGAAAAACAGTGCGAGTGAATGGGATGAGCAGAAGTGGAGAAAGGAGGCCGGCAGCTTGCCAAAAGAATGCTCACTGAAATCGCAAGATTTCGTTCCCTTTCCCGAAAGGGAAAGCCTTCCCTTTCGGGAAAGGGAACGAAATCTTGCAATCGGAGAAGAAAGTGTCCCGGAGGCTGGGGAGAGGAGATAGGAGGAAAAACAGTGCGAGGGAAAAATCCCGTCAGATTTGGGCCCGGAGCGATGAGCGGCGTATGCAGGGAGAGGAGCTGAGGGGCAGTGAGAAGGAGCAAATGTGGGCCAAATGAGCGCAATTGGAGTGCTGAAAGCAGGGCAGAAATGCAAGTGGAGAGAAATGTGGGCAAGCGGAGGAAAAATTGGCAAGGCGATGGGAAAAAAAATTCCAAGTGAAGGGGATGAGCGGAAGTGGAGGGGCAGTGAGAAGGACCAAATCAGGGCCAAATGCCTCCAATTGGACTGCTGAAGGCAGGGCAGAAATGCAAGTGGAGAGACAGGAGGGCAAGGGGAAAAAGGGAAGTGCGGGCAAAGCGAGAAAAAATGGTGCGGCCGACGAAAAACAGTGCGAGTGAATGGGATGAGCAGAAGTGGAGAAAGGAGGCCGGCAGCTTGCCAAAAGAATGCTCACTGAAATCGCAAGATTTCGTTCCCTTTCCCGAAAGGGAAAGCCTTCCCTTTCGGGAAAGGGAACGAAATCTTGCAATCGGAGAAGAAAGTGTCCCGGAGGCTGGGGAGAGGAGATAGGAGGAAAAACAGTGCGAGGGAAAAATCCCGTCAGATTTGGGCCCGGAGCGATGAGCGGCGTATGCAGGGAGAGGAGCTGAGGGGCAGTGAGAAGGAGCAAATGTGGGCCAAATGAGCGCAATTGGAGTGCTGAAAGCAGGGCAGAAATGCAAGTGGAGAGAAATGTGGGCAAGCGGAGGAAAAATTGGCAAGGCGATGGGAAAAAAAATTCCAAGTGAAGGGGATGAGCGGAAGTGGAGGGGCAGTGAGAAGGACCAAATCAGGGCCAAATGCCTCCAATTGGACTGCTGAAGGCAGGGCAGAAATGCAAGTGGAGAGACAGGAGGGCAAGGGGAAAAAGGGAAGTGCGGGCAAAGCGAGAAAAAATGGTGCGGCCGACGAAAAACAGTGCGAGTGAATGGGATGAGCAGAAGTGGAGAAAGGAGGCCGGCAGCTTGGCAAAAGAATGCTCACTGAAATCGCAAGATTTCGTTCCCTTTCCCGAAAGGGAAAGCCTTCCCTTTCGGGAAAGGGAACGAAATCTTGCAATCGGAGAAGAAAGTGTCCCGGAGGCTGGGGAGAGGAGATAGGAGGAAAAACAGTGCGAGGGAAAAATCCCGTCAGATTTGGGCCCGGAGCGATGAGCGGCGTATGCAGGGAGAGGAGCTGAGGGGCAGTGAGAAGGAGCAAATGTGGGCCAAATGAGCGCAATTGGAGTGCTGAAAGCAGGGCAGAAATGCAAGTGGAGAGAAATGTGGGCAAGCGGAGGAAAAATTGGCAAGGCGATGGGAAAAAAAATTCCAAGTGAAGGGGATGAGCGGAAGTGGAGGGGCAGTGAGAAGGACCAAATCAGGGCCAAATGCCTCCAATTGGACTGCTGAAGGCAGGGCAGAAATGCAAGTGGAGAGACAGGAGGGCAAGGGGAAAAAGGGAAGTGCGGGCAAAGCGAGAAAAAATGGTGCGGCCGACGAAAAACAGTGCGAGTGAATGGGATGAGCAGAAGTGGAGAAAGGAGGCCGGCAGCTTGCCAAAAGAATGCTCACTGAAATCGCAAGATTTCGTTCCCTTTCCCGAAAGGGAAAGCCTTCCCTTTCGGGAAAGGGAACGAAATCTTGCAATCGGAGAAGAAAGTGTCCCGGAGGCTGGGGAGAGGAGATAGGAGGAAAAACAGTGCGAGGGAAAAATCCCGTCAGATTTGGGCCCGGAGCGATGAGCGGCGTATGCAGGGAGAGGAGCTGAGGGGCAGTGAGAAGGAGCAAATGTGGGCCAAATGAGCGCAATTGGAGTGCTGAAAGCAGGGCAGAAATGCAAGTGGAGAGAAATGTGGGCAAGCGGAGGAAAAATTGGCAAGGCGATGGGAAAAAAAATTCCAAGTGAAGGGGATGAGCGGAAGTGGAGGGGCAGTGAGAAGGACCAAATCAGGGCCAAATGCCTCCAATTGGACTGCTGAAGGCAGGGCAGAAATGCAAGTGGAGAGACAGGAGGGCAAGGGGAAAAAGGGAAGTGCGGGCAAAGCGAGAAAAAATGGTGCGGCCGACGAAAAACAGTGCGAGTGAATGGGATGAGCAGAAGTGGAGAAAGGAGGCCGGCAGCTTGCCAAAAGAATGCTCACTGAAATCGCAAGATTTCGTTCCCTTTCCCGAAAGGGAAAGCCTTCCCTTTCGGGAAAGGGAACGAAATCTTGCAATCGGAGAAGAAAGTGTCCCGGAGGCTGGGGAGAGGAGATAGGAGGAAAAACAGTGCGAGGGAAAAATCCCGTCAGATTTGGGCCCGGAGCGATGAGCGGCGTATGCAGGGAGAGGAGCTGAGGGGCAGTGAGAAGGAGCAAATGTGGGCCAAATGAGCGCAATTGGAGTGCTGAAAGCAGGGCAGAAATGCAAGTGGAGAGAAATGTGGGCAAGCGGAGGAAAAATTGGCAAGGCGATGGGAAAAAAAATTCCAAGTGAAGGGGATGAGCGGAAGTGGAGGGGCAGTGAGAAGGACCAAATCAGGGCCAAATGCCTCCAATTGGACTGCTGAAGGCAGGGCAGAAATGCAAGTGGAGAGACAGGAGGGCAAGGGGAAAAAGGGAAGTGCGGGCAAAGCGGGAAAAAATGGTGCGGCCGACGAAAAACAGTGCGAGTGAATGGGATGAGCAGAAGTGGAGAAAGGAGGCCGGCAGCTTGGCAAAAGAATGCTCACTGAAATCGCAAGATTTCGTTCCCTTTCCCGAAAGGGAAAGCCTTCCCTTTCGGGAAAGGGAACGAAATCTTGCAATCGGAGAAGAAAGTGTCCCGGAGGCTGGGGAGAGGAGATAGGAGGAAAAACAGTGCGAGGGAAAAATCCCGTCAGATTTGGGCCCGGAGCGATGAGCGGCGTATGCAGGGAGAGGAGCTGAGGGGCAGTGAGAAGGAGCAAATGTGGGCCAAATGAGCGCAATTGGAGTGCTGAAAGCAGGGCAGAAATGCAAGTGGAGAGAAATGTGGGCAAGCGGAGGAAAAATTGGCAAGGCGATGGGAAAAAAAATTCCAAGTGAAGGGGATGAGCGGAAGTGGAGGGGCAGTGAGAAGGACCAAATCAGGGCCAAATGCCTCCAATTGGACTGCTGAAGGCAGGGCAGAAATGCAAGTGGAGAGACAGGAGGGCAAGGGGAAAAAGGGAAGTGCGGGCAAAGCGAGAAAAAATGGTGCGGCCGACGAAAAACAGTGCGAGTGAATGGGATGAGCAGAAGTGGAGAAAGGAGGCCGGCAGCTTGCCAAAAGAATGCTCACTGAAATCGCAAGATTTCGTTCCCTTTCCCGAAAGGGAAAGCCTTCCCTTTCGGGAAAGGGAACGAAATCTTGCAATCGGAGAAGAAAGTGTCCCGGAGGCTGGGGAGAGGAGATAGGAGGAAAAACAGTGCGAGGGAAAAATCCCGTCAGATTTGGGCCCGGAGCGATGAGCGGCGTATGCAGGGAGAGGAGCTGAGGGGCAGTGAGAAGGAGCAAATGTGGGCCAAATGAGCGCAATTGGAGTGCTGAAAGCAGGGCAGAAATGCAAGTGGAGAGAAATGTGGGCAAGCGGAGGAAAAATTGGCAAGGCGATGGGAAAAAAAATTCCAAGTGAAGGGGATGAGCGGAAGTGGAGGGGCAGTGAGAAGGACCAAATCAGGGCCAAATGCCTCCAATTGGACTGCTGAAGGCAGGGCAGAAATGCAAGTGGAGAGACAGGAGGGCAAGGGGAAAAAGGGAAGTGCGGGCAAAGCGGGAAAAAATGGTGCGGCCGACGAAAAACAGGGCGAGTGAATGGGACGAGCAGAAGTGGAGAAAGGAGGCCGGCAGCTTGGCAAAAGAATGCTCACTGAAATCGCAAGATTTCGTTCCCTTTCCCGAAAGGGAAAGCCTTCCCTTTCGGGAAAGGGAACGAAATCTTGCAATCGGAGAAGAAAGTGTCCCGGAGGCTGGGGAGAGGAGATAGGAGGAAAAACAGTGCGAGGGAAAAATCCCGTCAGATTTGGGCCCGGAGCGATGAGCGGCGTATGCAGGGAGAGGAGCTGAGGGGCAGTGAGAAGGAGCAAATGTGGGCCAAATGAGCGCAATTGGAGTGCTGAAAGCAGGGCAGAAATGCAAGTGGAGAGAAATGTGGGCAAGCGGAGGAAAAATTGGCAAGGCGATGGGAAAAAAAATTCCAAGTGAAGGGGATGAGCGGAAGTGGAGGGGCAGTGAGAAGGACCAAATCAGGGCCAAATGCCTCCAATTGGACTGCTGAAGGCAGGGCAGAAATGCAAGTGGAGAGACAGGAGGGCAAGGGGAAAAAGGGAAGTGCGGGCAAAGCGAGAAAAAATGGTGCGGCCGACGAAAAACAGGGCGAGTGAATGGGATGAGCAGAAGTGGAGAAAGGAGGCCGGCAGCTTGCCAAAAGAATGCTCACTGAAATCGCAAGATTTCGTTCCCTTTCCCGAAAGGGAAAGCCTTCCCTTTCGGGAAAGGGAACGAAATCTTGCAATCGGAGAAGAAAGTGTCCCGGAGGCTGGGGAGAGGAGATAGGAGGAAAAACAGTGCGAGGGAAAAATCCCGCCAGATTTGGGCCCGGAGCGATGAGCGGCGTATGCAGGGAGAGGAGCTGAGGGGCAGTGAGAAGGAGCAAATGTGGGCCAAATGAGCGCAATTGGAGTGCTGAAAGCAGGGCAGAAATGCAAGTGGAGAGAAATGTGGGCAAGCGGAGGAAAAATTGGCAAGGCGATGGGAAAAAAAATTCCAAGTGAAGGGGATGAGCGGAAGTGGAGGGGCAGTGAGAAGGACCAAATCAGGGCCAAATGCCTCCAATTGGACTGCTGAAGGCAGGGCAGAAATGCAAGTGGAGAGACAGGAGGGCAAGGGGAAAAAGGGAAGTGCGGGCAAAGCGAGAAAAAATGGTGCGGCCGACGAAAAACAGGGCGAGTGAATGGGACGAGCAGAAGTGGAGAAAGGAGGCCGGCAGCTTGCCAAAAGAATGCTCACTGAAATCGCAAGATTTCGTTCCCTTTCCCGAAAGGGAAAGCCTTCCCTTTCGGGAAAGGGAACGAAATCTTGCAATCGGAGAAGAAAGTGTCCCGGAGGCTGGGGAGAGGAGATAGGAGGAAAAACAGTGCGAGGGAAAAATCCCGTCAGATTTGGGCCCGGAGCGATGAGCGGCGTATGCAGGGAGAGGAGCTGAGGGGCAGTGAGAAGGAGCAAATGTGGGCCAAATGAGCGCAATTGGAGTGCTGAAAGCAGGGCAGAAATGCAAGTGGAGAGAAATGTGGGCAAGCGGAGGAAAAATTGGCAAGGCGATGGGAAAAAAGATTCCAAGTGAAGGGGATGAGCGGAAGTGGAGGGGCAGTGAGAAGGACCAAATCAGGGCCAAATGCCTCCAATTGGACTGCTGAAGGCAGGGCAGAAATGCAAGTGGAGAGACAGGAGGGCAAGGGGAAAAAGGGAAGTGCGGGCAAAGCGAGAAAAAATGGTGCGGCCGACGAAAAACAGTGCGAGTGAATGGGATGAGCAGAAGTGGAGAAAGGAGGCCGGCAGCTTGCCAAAAGAATGCTCACTGAAATCGCAAGATTTCGTTCCCTTTCCCGAAAGGGAAAGCCTTCCCTTTCGGGAAAGGGAACGAAATCTTGCAATCGGAGAAGAAAGTGTCCCGGAGGCTGGGGAGAGGAGATAGGAGGAAAAACAGTGCGAGGGAAAAATCCCGTCAGATTTGGGCCCGGAGCGATGAGCGGCGTATGCAGGGAGAGGAGCTGAGGGGCAGTGAGAAGGAGCAAATGTGGGCCAAATGAGCGCAATTGGAGTGCTGAAAGCAGGGCAGAAATGCAAGTGGAGAGAAATGTGGGCAAGCGGAGGAAAAATTGGCAAGGCGATGGGAAAAAAAATTCCAAGTGAAGGGGATGAGCGGAAGTGGAGGGGCAGTGAGAAGGACCAAATCAGGGCCAAATGCCTCCAATTGGACTGCTGAAGGCAGGGCAGAAATGCAAGTGGAGAGACAGGAGGGCAAGGGGAAAAAGGGAAGTGCGGGCAAAGCGAGAAAAAATGGTGCGGCCGACGAAAAACAGGGCGAGTGAATGGGATGAGCAGAAGTGGAGAAAGGAGGCCGGCAGCTTGCCAAAAGAATGCTCACTGAAATCGCAAGATTTCGTTCCCTTTCCCGAAAGGGAAAGCCTTCCCTTTCGGGAAAGGGAACGAAATCTTGCAATCGGAGAAGAAAGTGTCCCGGAGGCTGGGGAGAGGAGATAGGAGGAAAAACAGTGCGAGGGAAAAATCCCGCCAGATTTGGGCCCGGAGCGATGAGCGGCGTATGCAGGGAGAGGAGCTGAGGGGCAGTGAGAAGGAGCAAATGTGGGCCAAATGAGCGCAATTGGAGTGCTGAAAGCAGGGCAGAAATGCAAGTGGAGAGAAATGTGGGCAAGCGGAGGAAAAATTGGCAAGGCGATGGGAAAAAAAATTCCAAGTGAAGGGGATGAGCGGAAGTGGAGGGGCAGTGAGAAGGACCAAATCAGGGCCAAATGCCTCCAATTGGACTGCTGAAGGCAGGGCAGAAATGCAAGTGGAGAGACAGGAGGGCAAGGGGAAAAAGGGAAGTGCGGGCAAAGCGAGAAAAAATGGTGCGGCCGACGAAAAACAGGGCGAGTGAATGGGATGAGCAGAAGTGGAGAAAGGAGGCCGGCAGCTTGCCAAAAGAATGCTCACTGAAATCGCAAGATTTCGTTCCCTTTCCCGAAAGGGAAAGCCTTCCCTTTCGGGAAAGGGAACGAAATCTTGCAATCGGAGAAGAAAGTGTCCCGGAGGCTGGGGAGAGGAGATAGGAGGAAAAACAGTGCGAGGGAAAAATCCCGTCAGATTTGGGCCCGGAGCGATGAGCGGCGTATGCAGGGAGAGGAGCTGAGGGGCAGTGAGAAGGAGCAAATGTGGGCCAAATGAGCGCAATTGGAGTGCTGAAAGCAGGGCAGAAATGCAAGTGGAGAGAAATGTGGGCAAGCGGAGGAAAAATTGGCAAGGCGATGGGAAAAAAAATTCCAAGTGAAGGGGATGAGCGGAAGTGGAGGGGCAGTGAGAAGGACCAAATCAGGGCCAAATGCCTCCAATTGGACTGCTGAAGGCAGGGCAGAAATGCAAGTGGAGAGACAGGAGGGCAAGGGGAAAAAGGGAAGTGCGGGCAAAGCGAGAAAAAATGGTGCGGCCGACGAAAAACAGGGCGAGTGAATGGGATGAGCAGAAGTGGAGAAAGGAGGCCGGCAGCTTGCCAAAAGAATGCTCACTGAAATCGCAAGATTTCGTTCCCTTTCCCGAAAGGGAAAGCCTTCCCTTTCGGGAAAGGGAACGAAATCTTGCAATCGGAGAAGAAAGTGTCCCGGAGGCTGGGGAGAGGAGATAGGAGGAAAAACAGTGCGAGGGAAAAATCCCGTCAGATTTGGGCCCGGAGCGATGAGCGGCGTATGCAGGGAGAGGAGCTGAGGGGCAGTGAGAAGGAGCAAATGTGGGCCAAATGAGCGCAATTGGAGTGCTGAAAGCAGGGCAGAAATGCAAGTGGAGAGAAATGTGGGCAAGCGGAGGAAAAATTGGCAAGGCGATGGGAAAAAAAATTCCAAGTGAAGGGGATGAGCGGAAGTGGAGGGGCAGTGAGAAGGACCAAATCAGGGCCAAATGCCTCCAATTGGACTGCTGAAGGCAGGGCAGAAATGCAAGTGGAGAGACAGGAGGGCAAGGGGAAAAAGGGAAGTGCGGGCAAAGCGAGAAAAAATGGTGCGGCCGACGAAAAACAGGGCGAGTGAATGGGATGAGCAGAAGTGGAGAAAGGAGGCCGGCAGCTTGCCAAAAGAATGCTCACTGAAATCGCAAGATTTCGTTCCCTTTCCCGAAAGGGAAAGCCTTCCCTTTCGGGAAAGGGAACGAAATCTTGCAATCGGAGAAGAAAGTGTCCCGGAGGCTGGGGAGAGGAGATAGGAGGAAAAACAGTGCGAGGGAAAAATCCCGTCAGATTTGGGCCCGGAGCGATGAGCGGCGTATGCAGGGAGAGGAGCTGAGGGGCAGTGAGAAGGAGCAAATGTGGGCCAAATGAGCGCAATTGGAGTGCTGAAAGCAGGGCAGAAATGCAAGTGGAGAGAAATGTGGGCAAGCGGAGGAAAAATTGGCAAGGCGATGGGAAAAAAAATTCCAAGTGAAGGGGATGAGCGGAAGTGGAGGGGCAGTGAGAAGGACCAAATCAGGGCCAAATGCCTCCAATTGGACTGCTGAAGGCAGGGCAGAAATGCAAGTGGAGAGACAGGAGGGCAAGGGGAAAAAGGGAAGTGCGGGCAAAGCGAGAAAAAATGGTGCGGCCGACGAAAAACAGGGCGAGTGAATGGGATGAGCAGAAGTGGAGAAAGGAGGCCGGCAGCTTGCCAAAAGAATGCTCACTGAAATCGCAAGATTTCGTTCCCTTTCCCGAAAGGGAAAGCCTTCCCTTTCGGGAAAGGGAACGAAATCTTGCAATCGGAGAAGAAAGTGTCCCGGAGGCTGGGGAGAGGAGATAGGAGGAAAAACAGTGCGAGGGAAAAATCCCGCCAGATTTGGGCCCGGAGCGATGAGCGGCGTATGCAGGGAGAGGAGCTGAGGGGCAGTGAGAAGGAGCAAATGTGGGCCAAATGAGCGCAATTGGAGTGCTGAAAGCAGGGCAGAAATGCAAGTGGAGAGAAATGTGGGCAAGCGGAGGAAAAATTGGCAAGCCGATGGGAAAAAAAATTCCAAGTGAAGGGGATGAGCGGAAGTGGAGGGGCAGTGAGAAGGACCAAATCAGGGCCAAATGCCTCCAATTGGACTGCTGAAGGCAGGGCAGAAATGCAAGTGGAGAGACAGGAGGGCAAGGGGAAAAAGGGAAGTGCGGGCAAAGCGAGAAAAAATGGTGCGGCCGACGAAAAACAGGGCGAGTGAATGGGATGAGCAGAAGTGGAGAAAGGAGGCCGGCAGCTTGCCAAAAGAATGCTCACTGAAATCGCAAGATTTCGTTCCCTTTCCCGAAAGGGAAAGCCTTCCCTTTCGGGAAAGGGAACGAAATCTTGCAATCGGAGAAGAAAGTGTCCCGGAGGCTGGGGAGAGGAGATAGGAGGGAAAACAGTGCGAG
This sequence comes from Zosterops lateralis, assembly GCF_965231275.1. Lineage (NCBI taxonomy): Eukaryota > Metazoa > Chordata > Aves > Passeriformes > Zosteropidae > Zosterops > Zosterops lateralis. The sequence continues at coordinate 37,746,700 of NC_139766.1, forward strand.
GGAAAAATCCCGTCAGATTTGGGCCCGGAGCGATGAGCGGCGTATGCAGGGAGAGGAGCTGAGGGGCAGTGAGAAGGAGCAAATGTGGGCCAAATGAGCGCAATTGGAGTGCTGAAAGCAGGGCAGAAATGCAAGTGGAGAGAAATGTGGGCAAGCGGAGGAAAAATTGGCAAGGCGATGGGAAAAAAAATTCCAAGTGAAGGGGATGAGCGGAAGTGGAGGGGCAGTGAGAAGGACCAAATCAGGGCCAAATGCCTCCAATTGGACTGCTGAAGGCAGGGCAGAAATGCAAGTGGAGAGACAGGAGGGCAAGGGGAAAAAGGGAAGTGCGGGCAAAGCGAGAAAAAATGGTGCGGCCGACGAAAAACAGGGCGAGTGAATGGGACGAGCAGAAGTGGAGAAAGGAGGCCGGCAGCTTGCCAAAAGAATGCTCACTGAAATCGCAAGATTTCGTTCCCTTTCCCGAAAGGGAAAGCCTTCCCTTTCGGGAAAGGGAACGAAATCTTGCAATCGGAGAAGAAAGTGTCCCGGAGGCTGGGGAGAGGAGATAGGAGGAAAAACAGTGCGAGGGAAAAATCCCGCCAGATTTGGGCCCGGAGCGATGAGCGGCGTATGCAGGGAGAGGAGCTGAGGGGCAGTGAGAAGGAGCAAATGTGGGCCAAATGAGCGCAATTGGAGTGCTGAAAGCAGGGCAGAAATGCAAGTGGAGAGAAATGTGGGCAAGCGGAGGAAAAATTGGCAAGCCGATGGGAAAAAAAATTCCAAGTGAAGGGGATGAGCGGAAGTGGAGGGGCAGTGAGAAGGACCAAATCAGGGCCAAATGCCTCCAATTGGACTGCTGAAGGCAGGGCAGAAATGCAAGTGGAGAGACAGGAGGGCAAGGGGAAAAAGGGAAGTGCGGGCAAAGCGAGAAAAAATGGTGCGGCCGACGAAAAACAGGGCGAGTGAATGGGATGAGCAGAAGTGGAGAAAGGAGGCCGGCAGCTTGCCAAAAGAATGCTCACTGAAATCGCAAGATTTCGTTCCCTTTCCCGAAAGGGAAAGCCTTCCCTTTCGGGAAAGGGAACGAAATCTTGCAATCGGAGAAGAAAGTGTCCCGGAGGCTGGGGAGAGGAGATAGGAGGGAAAACAGTGCGAGGGAAAAATCCCGTCAGATTTGGGCCCGGAGCGATGAGCGGCGTATGCAGGGAGAGGAGCTGAGGGGCAGTGAGAAGGAGCAAATGTGGGCCAAATGAGCGCAATTGGAGTGCTGAAAGCAGGGCAGAAATGCAAGTGGAGAGAAATGTGGGCAAGCGGAGGAAAAATTGGCAAGGCGATGGGAAAAAAAATTCCAAGTGAAGGGGATGAGCGGAAGTGGAGGGGCAGTGAGAAGGACCAAATCAGGGCCAAATGCCTCCAATTGGACTGCTGAAGGCAGGGCAGAAATGCAAGTGGAGAGACAGGAGGGCAAGGGGAAAAAGGGAAGTGCGGGCAAAGCGAGAAAAAATGGTGCGGCCGACGAAAAACAGTGCGAGTGAATGGGACGAGCAGAAGTGGAGAAAGGAGGCCGGCAGCTTGCCAAAAGAATGCTCACTGAAATCGCAAGATTTCGTTCCCTTTCCCGAAAGGGAAAGCCTTCCCTTTCGGGAAAGGGAACGAAATCTTGCAATCGGAGAAGAAAGTGTCCCGGAGGCTGGGGAGAGGAGATAGGAGGAAAAACAGTGCGAGGGAAAAATCCCGTCAGATTTGGGCCCGGAGCGATGAGCGGCGTATGCAGGGAGAGGAGCTGAGGGGCAGTGAGAAGGAGCAAATGTGGGCCAAATGAGCGCAATTGGAGTGCTGAAAGCAGGGCAGAAATGCAAGTGGAGAGAAATGTGGGCAAGCGGAGGAAAAATTGGCAAGGCGATGGGAAAAAAAATTCCAAGTGAAGGGGATGAGCGGAAGTGGAGGGGCAGTGAGAAGGACCAAATCAGGGCCAAATGCCTCCAATTGGACTGCTGAAGGCAGGGCAGAAATGCAAGTGGAGAGACAGGAGGGCAAGGGGAAAAAGGGAAGTGCGGGCAAAGCGAGAAAAAATGGTGCGGCCGACGAAAAACAGTGCGAGTGAATGGGATGAGCAGAAGTGGAGAAAGGAGGCCGGCAGCTTGCCAAAAGAATGCTCACTGAAATCGCAAGATTTCGTTCCCTTTCCCGAAAGGGAAAGCCTTCCCTTTCGGGAAAGGGAACGAAATCTTGCAATCGGAGAAGAAAGTGTCCCGGAGGCTGGGGAGAGGAGATAGGAGGAAAAACAGTGCGAGGGAAAAATCCCGCCAGATTTGGGCCCGGAGCGATGAGCGGCGTATGCAGGGAGAGGAGCTGAGGGGCAGTGAGAAGGAGCAAATGTGGGCCAAATGAGCGCAATTGGAGTGCTGAAAGCAGGGCAGAAATGCAAGTGGAGAGAAATGTGGGCAAGCGGAGGAAAAATTGGCAAGCCGATGGGAAAAAAAATTCCAAGTGAAGGGGATGAGCGGAAGTGGAGGGGCAGTGAGAAGGACCAAATCAGGGCCAAATGCCTCCAATTGGACTGCTGAAGGCAGGGCAGAAATGCAAGTGGAGAGACAGGAGGGCAAGGGGAAAAAGGGAAGTGCGGGCAAAGCGAGAAAAAATGGTGCGGCCGACGAAAAACAGGGCGAGTGAATGGGATGAGCAGAAGTGGAGAAAGGAGGCCGGCAGCTTGCCAAAAGAATGCTCACTGAAATCGCAAGATTTCGTTCCCTTTCCCGAAAGGGAAAGCCTTCCCTTTCGGGAAAGGGAACGAAATCTTGCAATCGGAGAAGAAAGTGTCCCGGAGGCTGGGGAGAGGAGATAGGAGGAAAAACAGTGCGAGGGAAAAATCCCGTCAGATTTGGGCCCGGAGCGATGAGCGGCGTATGCAGGGAGAGGAGCTGAGGGGCAGTGAGAAGGAGCAAATGTGGGCCAAATGAGCGCAATTGGAGTGCTGAAAGCAGGGCAGAAATGCAAGTGGAGAGAAATGTGGGCAAGCGGAGGAAAAATTGGCAAGGCGATGGGAAAAAAAATTCCAAGTGAAGGGGATGAGCGGAAGTGGAGGGGCAGTGAGAAGGACCAAATCAGGGCCAAATGCCTCCAATTGGACTGCTGAAGGCAGGGCAGAAATGCAAGTGGAGAGACAGGAGGGCAAGGGGAAAAAGGGAAGTGCGGGCAAAGCGAGAAAAAATGGTGCGGCCGACGAAAAACAGGGCGAGTGAATGGGATGAGCAGAAGTGGAGAAAGGAGGCCGGCAGCTTGCCAAAAGAATGCTCACTGAAATCGCAAGATTTCGTTCCCTTTCCCGAAAGGGAAAGCCTTCCCTTTCGGGAAAGGGAACGAAATCTTGCAATCGGAGAAGAAAGTGTCCCGGAGGCTGGGGAGAGGAGATAGGAGGAAAAACAGTGCGAGGGAAAAATCCCGTCAGATTTGGGCCCGGAGCGATGAGCGGCGTATGCAGGGAGAGGAGCTGAGGGGCAGTGAGAAGGAGCAAATGTGGGCCAAATGAGCGCAATTGGAGTGCTGAAAGCAGGGCAGAAATGCAAGTGGAGAGAAATGTGGGCAAGCGGAGGAAAAATTGGCAAGCCGATGGGAAAAAAAATTCCAAGTGAAGGGGATGAGCGGAAGTGGAGGGGCAGTGAGAAGGACCAAATCAGGGCCAAATGCCTCCAATTGGACTGCTGAAGGCAGGGCAGAAATGCAAGTGGAGAGACAGGAGGGCAAGGGGAAAAAGGGAAGTGCGGGCAAAGCGAGAAAAAATGGTGCGGCCGACGAAAAACAGGGCGAGTGAATGGGATGAGCAGAAGTGGAGAAAGGAGGCCGGCAGCTTGCCAAAAGAATGCTCACTGAAATCGCAAGATTTCGTTCCCTTTCCCGAAAGGGAAAGCCTTCCCTTTCGGGAAAGGGAACGAAATCTTGCAATCGGAGAAGAAAGTGTCCCGGAGGCTGGGGAGAGGAGATAGGAGGAAAAACAGTGCGAGGGAAAAATCCCGTCAGATTTGGGCCCGGAGCGATGAGCGGCGTATGCAGGGAGAGGAGCTGAGGGGCAGTGAGAAGGAGCAAATGTGGGCCAAATGAGCGCAATTGGAGTGCTGAAAGCAGGGCAGAAATGCAAGTGGAGAGAAATGTGGGCAAGCGGAGGAAAAATTGGCAAGGCGATGGGAAAAAAAATTCCAAGTGAAGGGGATGAGCGGAAGTGGAGGGGCAGTGAGAAGGACCAAATCAGGGCCAAATGCCTCCAATTGGACTGCTGAAGGCAGGGCAGAAATGCAAGTGGAGAGACAGGAGGGCAAGGGGAAAAAGGGAAGTGCGGGCAAAGCGAGAAAAAATGGTGCGGCCGACGAAAAACAGGGCGAGTGAATGGGATGAGCAGAAGTGGAGAAAGGAGGCCGGCAGCTTGCCAAAAGAATGCTCACTGAAATCGCAAGATTTCGTTCCCTTTCCCGAAAGGGAAAGCCTTCCCTTTCGGGAAAGGGAACGAAATCTTGCAATCGGAGAAGAAAGTGTCCCGGAGGCTGGGGAGAGGAGATAGGAGGAAAAACAGTGCGAGGGAAAAATCCCGTCAGATTTGGGCCCGGAGCGATGAGCGGCGTATGCAGGGAGAGGAGCTGAGGGGCAGTGAGAAGGAGCAAATGTGGGCCAAATGAGCGCAATTGGAGTGCTGAAAGCAGGGCAGAAATGCAAGTGGAGAGAAATGTGGGCAAGCGGAGGAAAAATTGGCAAGGTGATGGGAAAAAAAATTCCAAGTGAAGGGGATGAGCGGAAGTGGAGGGGCAGTGAGTAGGACCAAATCAGGGCCAAATGCCTCCAATTGGACTGCTGAAGGCAGGGCAGAAATGCAAGTGGAGAGACAGGAGGGCAAGGGGAAAAAGGGAAGTGCGGGCAAAGCGAGAAAAAATGGTGCGGCCGACGAAAAACAGGGCGAGTGAATGGGATGAGCAGAAGTGGAGAAAGGAGGCCGGCAGCTTGCCAAAAGAATGCTCACTGAAATCGCAAGATTTCGTTCCCTTTCCCGAAAGGGAAAGCCTTCCCTTTCGGGAAAGGGAACGAAATCTTGCAATCGGAGAAGAAAGTGTCCCGGAGGCTGGGGAGAGGAGATAGGAGGAAAAACAGTGCGAGGGAAAAATCCCGTCAGATTTGGGCCCGGAGCGATGAGCGGCGTATGCAGGGAGAGGAGCTGAGGGGCAGTGAGAAGGAGCAAATGTGGGCCAAATGAGCGCAATTGGAGTGCTGAAAGCAGGGCAGAAATGCAAGTGGAGAGAAATGTGGGCAAGCGGAGGAAAAATTGGCAAGGCGATGGGAAAAAAAATTCCAAGTGAAGGGGATGAGCGGAAGTGGAGGGGCAGTGAGAAGGACCAAATCAGGGCCAAATGCCTCCAATTGGACTGCTGAAGGCAGGGCAGAAATGCAAGTGGAGAGACAGGAGGGCAAGGGGAAAAAGGGAAGTGCGGGCAAAGCGAGAAAAAATGGTGCGGCCGACGAAAAACAGTGCGAGTGAATGGGATGAGCAGAAGTGGAGAAAGGAGGCCGGCAGCTTGCCAAAAGAATGCTCACTGAAATCGCAAGATTTCGTTCCCTTTCCCGAAAGGGAAAGCCTTCCCTTTCGGGAAAGGGAACGAAATCTTGCAATCGGAGAAGAAAGTGTCCCGGAGGCTGGGGAGAGGAGATAGGAGGAAAAACAGTGCGAGGGAAAAATCCCGTCAGATTTGGGCCCGGAGCGATGAGCGGCGTATGCAGGGAGAGGAGCTGAGGGGCAGTGAGAAGGAGCAAATGTGTCCCAAATGAGCGCAATTGGAGTGCTGAAAGCAGGGCAGAAATGCAAGTGGAGAGAAATGTGGGCAAGCGGAGGAAAAATTGGCAAGGCGATGGGAAAAAAAATTCCAAGTGAAGGGGATGAGCGGAAGTGGAGGGGCAGTGAGAAGGACCAAATCAGGGCCAAATGCCTCCAATTGGACTGCTGAAGGCAGGGCAGAAATGCAAGTGGAGAGACAGGAGGGCAAGGGGAAAAAGGGAAGTGCGGGCAAAGCGAGAAAAAATGGTGCGGCCGACGAAAAACAGGGCGAGTGAATGGGATGAGCAGAAGTGGAGAAAGGAGGCCGGCAGCTTGCCAAAAGAATGCTCACTGAAATCGCAAGATTTCGTTCCCTTTCCCGAAAGGGAAAGCCTTCCCTTTCGGGAAAGGGAACGAAATCTTGCAATCGGAGAAGAAAGTGTCCCGGAGGCTGGGGAGAGGAGATAGGAGGAAAAACAGTGCGAGGGAAAAATCCCGTCAGATTTGGGCCCGGAGCGATGAGCGGCGTATGCAGGGAGAGGAGCTGAGGGGCAGTGAGAAGGAGCAAATGTGGGCCAAATGAGCGCAATTGGAGTGCTGAAAGCAGGGCAGAAATGCAAGTGGAGAGAAATGTGGGCAAGCGGAGGAAAAATTGGCAAGGCGATGGGAAAAAAAATTCCAAGTGAAGGGGATGAGCGGAAGTGGAGGGGCAGTGAGAAGGACCAAATCAGGGCCAAATGCCTCCAATTGGACTGCTGAAGGCAGGGCAGAAATGCAAGTGGAGAGACAGGAGGGCAAGGGGAAAAAGGGAAGTGCGGGCAAAGCGAGAAAAAATGGTGCGGCCGACGAAAAACAGTGCGAGTGAATGGGATGAGCAGAAGTGGAGAAAGGAGGCCGGCAGCTTGCCAAAAGAATGCTCACTGAAATCGCAAGATTTCGTTCCCTTTCCCGAAAGGGAAAGCCTTCCCTTTCGGGAAAGGGAACGAAATCTTGCAATCGGAGAAGAAAGTGTCCCGGAGGCTGGGGAGAGGAGATAGGAGGAAAAACAGTGCGAGGGAAAAATCCCGCCAGATTTGGGCCCGGAGCGATGAGCGGCGTATGCAGGGAGAGGAGCTGAGGGGCAGTGAGAAGGAGCAAATGTGGGCCAAATGAGCGCAATTGGAGTGCTGAAAGCAGGGCAGAAATGCAAGTGGAGAGAAATGTGGGCAAGCGGAGGAAAAATTGGCAAGGCGATGGGAAAAAAAATTCCAAGTGAAGGGGATGAGCGGAAGTGGAGGGGCAGTGAGAAGGACCAAATCAGGGCCAAATGCCTCCAATTGGACTGCTGAAGGCAGGGCAGAAATGCAAGTGGAGAGACAGGAGGGCAAGGGGAAAAAGGGAAGTGCGGGCAAAGCGAGAAAAAATGGTGCGGCCGACGAAAAACAGTGCGAGTGAATGGGATGAGCAGAAGTGGAGAAAGGAGGCCGGCAGCTTGCCAAAAGAATGCTCACTGAAATCGCAAGATTTCGTTCCCTTTCCCGAAAGGGAAAGCCTTCCCTTTCGGGAAAGGGAACGAAATCTTGCAATCGGAGAAGAAAGTGTCCCGGAGGCTGGGGAGAGGAGATAGGAGGAAAAACAGTGCGAGGGAAAAATCCCGTCAGATTTGGGCCCGGAGCGATGAGCGGCGTATGCAGGGAGAGGAGCTGAGGGGCAGTGAGAAGGAGCAAATGTGGGCCAAATGAGCGCAATTGGAGTGCTGAAAGCAGGGCAGAAATGCAAGTGGAGAGAAATGTGGGCAAGCGGAGGAAAAATTGGCAAGGCGATGGGAAAAAAAATTCCAAGTGAAGGGGATGAGCGGAAGTGGAGGGGCAGTGAGAAGGACCAAATCAGGGCCAAATGCCTCCAATTGGACTGCTGAAGGCAGGGCAGAAATGCAAGTGGAGAGACAGGAGGGCAAGGGGAAAAAGGGAAGTGCGGGCAAAGCGAGAAAAAATGGTGCGGCCGACGAAAAACAGGGCGAGTGAATGGGATGAGCAGAAGTGGAGAAAGGAGGCCGGCAGCTTGCCAAAAGAATGCTCACTGAAATCGCAAGATTTCGTTCCCTTTCCCGAAAGGGAAAGCCTTCCCTTTCGGGAAAGGGAACGAAATCTTGCAATCGGAGAAGAAAGTGTCCCGGAGGCTGGGGAGAGGAGATAGGAGGAAAAACAGTGCGAGGGAAAAATCCCGTCAGATTTGGGCCCGGAGCGATGAGCGGCGTATGCAGGGAGAGGAGCTGAGGGGCAGTGAGAAGGAGCAAATGTGGGCCAAATGAGCGCAATTGGAGTGCTGAAAGCAGGGCAGAAATGCAAGTGGAGAGAAATGTGGGCAAGCGGAGGAAAAATTGGCAAGGCGATGGGAAAAAAAATTCCAAGTGAAGGGGATGAGCGGAAGTGGAGGGGCAGTGAGAAGGACCAAATCAGGGCCAAATGCCTCCAATTGGACTGCTGAAGGCAGGGCAGAAATGCAAGTGGAGAGACAGGAGGGCAAGGGGAAAAAGGGAAGTGCGGGCAAAGCGAGAAAAAATGGTGCGGCCGACGAAAAACAGGGCGAGTGAATGGGATGAGCAGAAGTGGAGAAAGGAGGCCGGCAGCTTGCCAAAAGAATGCTCACTGAAATCGCAAGATTTCGTTCCCTTTCCCGAAAGGGAAAGCCTTCCCTTTCGGGAAAGGGAACGAAATCTTGCAATCGGAGAAGAAAGTGTCCCGGAGGCTGGGGAGAGGAGATAGGAGGAAAAACAGTGCGAGGGAAAAATCCCGTCAGATTTGGGCCCGGAGCGATGAGCGGCGTATGCAGGGAGAGGAGCTGAGGGGCAGTGAGAAGGAGCAAATGTGGGCCAAATGAGCGCAATTGGAGTGCTGAAAGCAGGGCAGAAATGCAAGTGGAGAGAAATGTGGGCAAGCGGAGGAAAAATTGGCAAGGCGATGGGAAAAAAAATTCCAAGTGAAGGGGATGAGCGGAAGTGGAGGGGCAGTGAGAAGGACCAAATCAGGGCCAAATGCCTCCAATTGGACTGCTGAAGGCAGGGCAGAAATGCAAGTGGAGAGACAGGAGGGCAAGGGGAAAAAGGGAAGTGCGGGCAAAGCGAGAAAAAATGGTGCGGCCGACGAAAAACAGTGCGAGTGAATGGGATGAGCAGAAGTGGAGAAAGGAGGCCGGCAGCTTGCCAAAAGAATGCTCACTGAAATCGCAAGATTTCGTTCCCTTTCCCGAAAGGGAAAGCCTTCCCTTTCGGGAAAGGGAACGAAATCTTGCAATCGGAGAAGAAAGTGTCCCGGAGGCTGGGGAGAGGAGATAGGAGGAAAAACAGTGCGAGGGAAAAATCCCGCCAGATTTGGGCCCGGAGCGATGAGCGGCGTATGCAGGGAGAGGAGCTGAGGGGCAGTGAGAAGGAGCAAATGTGGGCCAAATGAGCGCAATTGGAGTGCTGAAAGCAGGGCAGAAATGCAAGTGGAGAGAAATGTGGGCAAGCGGAGGAAAAATTGGCAAGGCGATGGGAAAAAAAATTCCAAGTGAAGGGGATGAGCGGAAGTGGAGGGGCAGTGAGAAGGACCAAATCAGGGCCAAATGCCTCCAATTGGACTGCTGAAGGCAGGGCAGAAATGCAAGTGGAGAGACAGGAGGGCAAGGGGAAAAAGGGAAGTGCGGGCAAAGCGAGAAAAAATGGTGCGGCCGACGAAAAACAGGGCGAGTGAATGGGATGAGCAGAAGTGGAGAAAGGAGGCCGGCAGCTTGCCAAAAGAATGCTCACTGAAATCGCAAGATTTCGTTCCCTTTCCCGAAAGGGAAAGCCTTCCCTTTCGGGAAAGGGAACGAAATCTTGCAATCGGAGAAGAAAGTGTCCCGGAGGCTGGGGAGAGGAGATAGGAGGAAAAACAGTGCGAGGGAAAAATCCCGTCAGATTTGGGCCCGGAGCGATGAGCGGCGTATGCAGGGAGAGGAGCTGAGGGGCAGTGAGAAGGAGCAAATGTGTCCCAAATGAGCGCAATTGGAGTGCTGAAAGCAGGGCAGAAATGCAAGTGGAGAGAAATGTGGGCAAGCGGAGGAAAAATTGGCAAGGCGATGGGAAAAAAAATTCCAAGTGAAGGGGATGAGCGGAAGTGGAGGGGCAGTGAGAAGGACCAAATCAGGGCCAAATGCCTCCAATTGGACTGCTGAAGGCAGGGCAGAAATGCAAGTGGAGAGACAGGAGGGCAAGGGGAAAAAGGGAAGTGCGGGCAAAGCGAGAAAAAATGGTGCGGCCGACGAAAAACAGTGCGAGTGAATGGGATGAGCAGAAGTGGAGAAAGGAGGCCGGCAGCTTGCCAAAAGAATGCTCACTGAAATCGCAAGATTTCGTTCCCTTTCCCGAAAGGGAAAGCCTTCCCTTTCGGGAAAGGGAACGAAATCTTGCAATCGGAGAAGAAAGTGTCCCGGAGGCTGGGGAGAGGAGATAGGAGGAAAAACAGTGCGAGGGAAAAATCCCGCCAGATTTGGGCCCGGAGCGATGAGCGGCGTATGCAGGGAGAGGAGCTGAGGGGCAGTGAGAAGGAGCAAATGTGGGCCAAATGAGCGCAATTGGAGTGCTGAAAGCAGGGCAGAAATGCAAGTGGAGAGAAATGTGGGCAAGCGGAGGAAAAATTGGCAAGGCGATGGGAAAAAAAATTCCAAGTGAAGGGGATGAGCGGAAGTGGAGGGGCAGTGAGAAGGACCAAATCAGGGCCAAATGCCTCCAATTGGACTGCTGAAGGCAGGGCAGAAATGCAAGTGGAGAGACAGGAGGGCAAGGGGAAAAAGGGAAGTGCGGGCAAAGCGAGAAAAAATGGTGCGGCCGACGAAAAACAGTGCGAGTGAATGGGATGAGCAGAAGTGGAGAAAGGAGGCCGGCAGCTTGCCAAAAGAATGCTCACTGAAATCGCAAGATTTCGTTCCCTTTCCCGAAAGGGAAAGCCTTCCCTTTCGGGAAAGGGAACGAAATCTTGCAATCGGAGAAGAAAGTGTCCCGGAGGCTGGGGAGAGGAGATAGGAGGAAAAACAGTGCGAGGGAAAAATCCCGCCAGATTTGGGCCCGGAGCGATGAGCGGCGTATGCAGGGAGAGGAGCTGAGGGGCAGTGAGAAGAAGCAAATGTGGGCCAAATGAGCGCAATTGGAGTGCTGAAAGCAGGGCAGAAATGCAAGTGGAGAGAAATGTGGGCAAGCGGAGGAAAAATTGGCAAGGCGATGGGAAAAAAAATTCCAAGTGAAGGGGATGAGCGGAAGTGGAGGGGCAGTGAGAAGGACCAAATCAGGGCCAAATGCCTCCAATTGGACTGCTGAAGGCAGGGCAGAAATGCAAGTGGAGAGACAGGAGGGCAAGGGGAAAAAGGGAAGTGCGGGCGAAGCGGGAAAAAATGGTGCGGCCGACGAAAAACAGTGCGAGTGAATGGGATGAGCAGAAGTGGAGAAAGGAGGCCGGCAGCTTGCGAAAAGAATGCTCACTGAAATCGCAAGATTTCGTTCCCTTTCCCGAAAGGGAAAGCCTTCCCTTTCGGGAAAGGGAACGAAATCTTGCAATCGGAGAAGAAAGTGTCCCGGAGGCTGGGGAGAGGAGATAGGAGGGAAAACAGTGCGAGGGAAAAATCCCGTCAGATTTGGGCCCGGAGCGATGAGCGGCGTATGCAGGGAGAGGAGCTGAGGGGCAGTGAGAAGGAGCAAATGTGGGCCAAATGAGCGCAATTGGAGTGCTGAAAGCAGGGCAGAAATGCAAGTGGAGAGAAATGTGGGCAAGCGGAGGAAAAATTGGCAAGGCGATGGGAAAAAAAATTCCAAGTGAAGGGGATGAGCGGAAGTGGAGGGGCAGTGAGAAGGACCAAATCAGGGCCAAATGCCTCCAATTGGACTGCTGAAGGCAGGGCAGAAATGCAAGTGGAGAGACAGGAGGGCAAGGGGAAAAAGGGAAGTGCGGGCAAAGCGAGAAAAAATGGTGCGGCCGACGAAAAACAGTGCGAGTGAATGGGATGAGCAGAAGTGGAGAAAGGAGGCCGGCAGCTTGCCAAAAGAATGCTCACTGAAATCGCAAGATTTCGTTCCCTTTCCCGAAAGGGAAAGCCTTCCCTTTCGGGAAAGGGAACGAAATCTTGCAATCGGAGAAGAAAGTGTCCCGGAGGCTGGGGAGAGGAGATAGGAGGAAAAACAGTGCGAGGGAAAAATCCCGTCAGATTTGGGCCCGGAGCGATGAGCGGCGTATGCAGGGAGAGGAGCTGAGGGGCAGTGAGAAGGAGCAAATGTGGGCCAAATGAGCGCAATTGGAGTGCTGAAAGCAGGGCAGAAATGCAAGTGGAGAGAAATGTGGGCAAGCGGAGGAAAAATTGGCAAGGCGATGGGAAAAAAAATTCCAAGTGAAGGGGATGAGCGGAAGTGGAGGGGCAGTGAGAAGGACCAAATCAGGGCCAAATGCCTCCAATTGGACTGCTGAAGGCAGGGCAGAAATGCAAGTGGAGAGACAGGAGGGCAAGGGGAAAAAGGGAAGTGCAGGCAAAGCGAGAAAAAATGGTGCGGCCGACGAAAAACAGTGCGAGTGAATGGGATGAGCAGAAGTGGAGAAAGGAGGCCGGCAGCTTGGCAAAAGAATGCTCACTGAAATCGCAAGATTTCGTTCCCTTTCCCGAAAGGGAAAGCCTTCCCTTTCGGGAAAGGGAACGAAATCTTGCAATCGGAGAAGAAAGTGTCCCGGAGGCTGGGGAGAGGAGATAGGAGGAAAAACAGTGCGAGGGAAAAATCCCGTCAGATTTGGGCCCGGAGCGATGAGCGGCGTATGCAGGGAGAGGAGCTGAGGGGCAGTGAGAAGGAGCAAATGTGGGCCAAATGAGCGCAATTGGAGTGCTGAAAGCAGGGCAGAAATGCAAGTGGAGAGAAATGTGGGCAAGCGGAGGAAAAATTGGCAAGGCGATGGGAAAAAAAATTCCAAGTGAAGGGGATGAGCGGAAGTGGAGGGGCAGTGAGAAGGACCAAATCAGGGCCAAATGCCTCCAATTGGACTGCTGAAGGCAGGGCAGAAATGCAAGTGGAGAGACAGGAGGGCAAGGGGAAAAAGGGAAGTGCGGGCAAAGCGAGAAAAAATGGTGCGGCCGACGAAAAACAGTGCGAGTGAATGGGATGAGCAGAAGTGGAGAAAGGAGGCCGGCAGCTTGCCAAAAGAATGCTCACTGAAATCGCAAGATTTCGTTCCCTTTCCCGAAAGGGAAAGCCTTCCCTTTCGGGAAAGGGAACGAAATCTTGCAATCGGAGAAGAAAGTGTCCCGGAGGCTGGGGAGAGGAGATAGGAGGAAAAACAGTGCGAGGGAAAAATCCCGTCAGATTTGGGCCCGGAGCGATGAGCGGCGTATGCAGGGAGAGGAGCTGAGGGGCAGTGAGAAGGAGCAAATGTGGGCCAAATGAGCGCAATTGGAGTGCTGAAAGCAGGGCAGAAATGCAAGTGGAGAGAAATGTGGGCAAGCGGAGGAAAAATTGGCAAGGCGATGGGAAAAAAAATTCCAAGTGAAGGGGATGAGCGGAAGTGGAGGGGCAGTGAGAAGGACCAAATCAGGGCCAAATGCCTCCAATTGGACTGCTGAAGGCAGGGCAGAAATGCAAGTGGAGAGACAGGAGGGCAAGGGGAAAAAGGGAAGTGCGGGCAAAGCGAGAAAAAATGGTGCGGCCGACGAAAAACAGTGCGAGTGAATGGGATGAGCAGAAGTGGAGAAAGGAGGCCGGCAGCTTGCCAAAAGAATGCTCACTGAAATCGCAAGATTTCGTTCCCTTTCCCGAAAGGGAAAGCCTTCCCTTTCGGGAAAGGGAACGAAATCTTGCAATCGGAGAAGAAAGTGTCCCGGAGGCTGGGGAGAGGAGATAGGAGGAAAAACAGTGCGAGGGAAAAATCCCGTCAGATTTGGGCCCGGAGCGATGAGCGGCGTATGCAGGGAGAGGAGCTGAGGGGCAGTGAGAAGGAGCAAATGTGGGCCAAATGAGCGCAATTGGAGTGCTGAAAGCAGGGCAGAAATGCAAGTGGAGAGAAATGTGGGCAAGCGGAGGAAAAATTGGCAAGGCGATGGGAAAAAAAATTCCAAGTGAAGGGGATGAGCGGAAGTGGAGGGGCAGTGAGAAGGACCAAATCAGGGCCAAATGCCTCCAATTGGACTGCTGAAGGCAGGGCAGAAATGCAAGTGGAGAGACAGGAGGGCAAGGGGAAAAAGGGAAGTGCGGGCAAAGCGAGAAAAAATGGTGCGGCCGACGAAAAACAGTGCGAGTGAATGGGATGAGCAGAAGTGGAGAAAGGAGGCCGGCAGCTTGCCAAAAGAATGCTCACTGAAATCGCAAGATTTCGTTCCCTTTCCCGAAAGGGAAAGCCTTCCCTTTCGGGAAAGGGAACGAAATCTTGCAATCGGAGAAGAAAGTGTCCCGGAGGCTGGGGAGAGGAGATAGGAGGAAAAACAGTGCGAGGGAAAAATCCCGTCAGATTTGGGCCCGGAGCGATGAGCGGCGTATGCAGGGAGAGGAGCTGAGGGGCAGTGAGAAGGAGCAAATGTGGGCCAAATGAGCGCAATTGGAGTGCTGAAAGCAGGGCAGAAATGCAAGTGGAGAGAAATGTGGGCAAGCGGAGGAAAAATTGGCAAGGCGATGGGAAAAAAAATTCCAAGTGAAGGGGATGAGCGGAAGTGGAGGGGCAGTGAGAAGGACCAAATCAGGGCCAAATGCCTCCAATTGGACTGCTGAAGGCAGGGCAGAAATGCAAGTGGAGAGACAGGAGGGCAAGGGGAAAAAGGGAAGTGCGGGCAAAGCGAGAAAAAATGGTGCGGCCGACGAAAAACAGGGCGAGTGAATGGGATGAGCAGAAGTGGAGAAAGGAGGCCGGCAGCTTGCCAAAAGAATGCTCACTGAAATCGCAAGATTTCGTTCCCTTTCCCGAAAGGGAAAGCCTTCCCTTTCGGGAAAGGGAACGAAATCTTGCAATCGGAGAAGAAAGTGTCCCGGAGGCTGGGGAGAGGAGATAGGAGGAAAAACAGTGCGAGGGAAAAATCCCGTCAGATTTGGGCCCGGAGCGATGAGCGGCGTATGCAGGGAGAGGAGCTGAGGGGCAGTGAGAAGGAGCAAATGTGGGCCAAATGAGCGCAATTGGAGTGCTGAAAGCAGGGCAGAAATGCAAGTGGAGAGAAATGTGGGCAAGCGGAGGAAAAATTGGCAAGGCGATGGGAAAAAAAATTCCAAGTGAAGGGGATGAGCGGAAGTGGAGGGGCAGTGAGAAGGACCAAATCAGGGCCAAATGCCTCCAATTGGACTGCTGAAGGCAGGGCAGAAATGCAAGTGGAGAGACAGGAGGGCAAGGGGAAAAAGGGAAGTGCGGGCAAAGCGAGAAAAAATGGTGCGGCCGACGAAAAACAGTGCGAGTGAATGGGATGAGCAGAAGTGGAGAAAGGAGGCCGGCAGCTTGCCAAAAGAATGCTCACTGAAATCGCAAGATTTCGTTCCCTTTCCCGAAAGGGAAAGCCTTCCCTTTCGGGAAAGGGAACGAAATCTTGCAATCGGAGAAGAAAGTGTCCCGGAGGCTGGGGAGAGGAGATAGGAGGAAAAACAGTGCGAGGGAAAAATCCCGCCAGATTTGGGCCCGGAGCGATGAGCGGCGTATGCAGGGAGAGGAGCTGAGGGGCAGTGAGAAGGAGCAAATGTGGGCCAAATGAGCGCAATTGGAGTGCTGAAAGCAGGGCAGAAATGCAAGTGGAGAGAAATGTGGGCAAGCGGAGGAAAAATTGGCAAGGCGATGGGAAAAAAAATTCCAAGTGAAGGGGATGAGCGGAAGTGGAGGGGCAGTGAGAAGGACCAAATCAGGGCCAAATGCCTCCAATTGGACTGCTGAAGGCAGGGCAGAAATGCAAGTGGAGAGACAGGAGGGCAAGGGGAAAAAGGGAAGTGCGGGCAAAGCGAGAAAAAATGGTGCGGCCGACGAAAAACAGTGCGAGTGAATGGGATGAGCAGAAGTGGAGAAAGGAGGCCGGCAGCTTGCCAAAAGAATGCTCACTGAAATCGCAAGATTTCGTTCCCTTTCCCGAAAGGGAAAGCCTTCCCTTTCGGGAAAGGGAACGAAATCTTGCAATCGGAGAAGAAAGTGTCCCGGAGGCTGGGGAGAGGAGATAGGAGGAAAAACAGTGCGAGGGAAAAATCCCGCCAGATTTGGGCCCGGAGCGATGAGCGGCGTATGCAGGGAGAGGAGCTGAGGGGCAGTGAGAAGGAGCAAATGTGGGCCAAATGAGCGCAATTGGAGTGCTGAAAGCAGGGCAGAAATGCAAGTGGAGAGAAATGTGGGCAAGCGGAGGAAAAATTGGCAAGGCGATGGGAAAAAAAATTCCAAGTGAAGAGGATGAGCGGAAGTGGAGGGGCAGTGAGAAGGACCAAATCAGGGCCAAATGCCTCCAATTGGACTGCTGAAGGCAGGGCAGAAATGCAAGTGGAGAGACAGGAGGGCAAGGGGAAAAAGGGAAGTGCGGGCAAAGCGGGAAAAAATGGTGCGGCCGACGAAAAACAGTGCGAGTGAATGGGATGAGCAGAAGTGGAGAAAGGAGGCCGGCAGCTTGCCAAAAGAATGCTCACTGAAATCGCAAGATTTCGTTCCCTTTCCCGAAAGGGAAAGCCTTCCCTTTCGGGAAAGGGAACGAAATCTTGCAATCGGAGAAGAAAGTGTCCCGGAGGCTGGGGAGAGGAGATAGGAGGAAAAACAGTGCGAGGGAAAAATCCCGTCAGATTTGGGCCCGGAGCGATGAGCGGCGTATGCAGGGAGAGGAGCTGAGGGGCAGTGAGAAGGAGCAAATGTGGGCCAAATGAGCGCAATTGGAGTGCTGAAAGCAGGGCAGAAATGCAAGTGGAGAGAAATGTGGGCAAGCGGAGGAAAAATTGGCAAGGCGATGGGAAAAAAAATTCCAAGTGAAGGGGATGAGCGGAAGTGGAGGGGCAGTGAGAAGGACCAAATCAGGGCCAAATGCCTCCAATTGGACTGCTGAAGGCAGGGCAGAAATGCAAGTGGAGAGACAGGAGGGCAAGGGGAAAAAGGGAAGTGCGGGCAAAGCGAGAAAAAATGGTGCGGCCGACGAAAAACAGTGCGAGTGAATGGGATGAGCAGAAGTGGAGAAACGAGGCCGGCAGCTTGCCAAAAGAATGCTCACTGAAATCGCAAGATTTCGTTCCCTTTCCCGAAAGGGAAAGCCTTCCCTTTCGGGAAAGGGAACGAAATCTTGCAATCGGAGAAGAAAGTGTCCCGGAGGCTGGGGAGAGGAGATAGGAGGAAAAACAGTGCGAGGGAAAAATCCCGCCAGATTTGGGCCCGGAGCGATGAGCGGCGTATGCAGGGAGAGGAGCTGAGGGGCAGTGAGAAGGAGCAAATGTGGGCCAAATGAGCGCAATTGGAGTGCTGAAAGCAGGGCAGAAATGCAAGTGGAGAGAAATGTGGGCAAGCGGAGGAAAAATTGGCAAGGCGATGGGAAAAAAAATTCCAAGTGAAGGGGATGAGCGGAAGTGGAGGGGCAGTGAGAAGGACCAAATCAGGGCCAAATGCCTCCAATTGGACTGCTGAAGGCAGGGCAGAAATGCAAGTGGAGAGACAGGAGGGCAAGGGGAAAAAGGGAAGTGCGGGCAAAGCGAGAAAAAATGGTGCGGCCGACGAAAAACAGTGCGAGTGAATGGGATGAGCAGAAGTGGAGAAAGGAGGCCGGCAGCTTGCCAAAAGAATGCTCACTGAAATCGCAAGATTTCGTTCCCTTTCCCGAAAGGGAAAGCCTTCCCTTTCGGGAAAGGGAACGAAATCTTGCAATCGGAGAAGAAAGTGTCCCGGAGGCTGGGGAGAGGAGATAGGAGGAAAAACAGTGCGAGGGAAAAATCCCGTCAGATTTGGGCCCGGAGCGATGAGCGGCGTATGCAGGGA
The DNA here is from genome assembly GCF_965231275.1 of Zosterops lateralis. Taxonomy (NCBI): domain Eukaryota; kingdom Metazoa; phylum Chordata; class Aves; order Passeriformes; family Zosteropidae; genus Zosterops; species Zosterops lateralis. Next base: position 37,764,391 of record NC_139766.1, read on the forward strand.
GAGGAGCTGAGGGGCAGTGAGAAGGAGCAAATGTGGGCCAAATGAGCGCAATTGGAGTGCTGAAAGCAGGGCAGAAATGCAAGTGGAGAGAAATGTGGGCAAGCGGAGGAAAAATTGGCAAGGCGATGGGAAAAAAAATTCCAAGTGAAGGGGATGAGCGGAAGTGGAGGGGCAGTGAGAAGGACCAAATCAGGGCCAAATGCCTCCAATTGGACTGCTGAAGGCAGGGCAGAAATGCAAGTGGAGAGACAGGAGGGCAAGGGGAAAAAGGGAAGTGCGGGCAAAGCGAGAAAAAATGGTGCGGCCGACGAAAAACAGTGCGAGTGAATGGGATGAGCAGAAGTGGAGAAAGGAGGCCGGCAGCTTGGCAAAAGAATGCTCACTGAAATCGCAAGATTTCGTTCCCTTTCCCGAAAGGGAAAGCCTTCCCTTTCGGGAAAGGGAACGAAATCTTGCAATCGGAGAAGAAAGTGTCCCGGAGGCTGGGGAGAGGAGATAGGAGGAAAAACAGTGCGAGGGAAAAATCCCGTCAGATTTGGGCCCGGAGCGATGAGCGGCGTATGCAGGGAGAGGAGCTGAGGGGCAGTGAGAAGGAGCAAATGTGGGCCAAATGAGCGCAATTGGAGTGCTGAAAGCAGGGCAGAAATGCAAGTGGAGAGAAATGTGGGCAAGCGGAGGAAAAATTGGCAAGGCGATGGGAAAAAAAATTCCAAGTGAAGGGGATGAGCGGAAGTGGAGGGGCAGTGAGAAGGACCAAATCAGGGCCAAATGCCTCCAATTGGACTGCTGAAGGCAGGGCAGAAATGCAAGTGGAGAGACAGGAGGGCAAGGGGAAAAAGGGAAGTGCGGGCAAAGCGAGAAAAAATGGTGCGGCCGACGAAAAACAGTGCGAGTGAATGGGATGAGCAGAAGTGGAGAAAGGAGGCCGGCAGCTTGCCAAAAGAATGCTCACTGAAATCGCAAGATTTCGTTCCCTTTCCCGAAAGGGAAAGCCTTCCCTTTCGGGAAAGGGAACGAAATCTTGCAATCGGAGAAGAAAGTGTCCCGGAGGCTGGGGAGAGGAGATAGGAGGAAAAACAGTGCGAGGGAAAAATCCCGTCAGATTTGGGCCCGGAGCGATGAGCGGCGTATGCAGGGAGAGGAGCTGAGGGGCAGTGAGAAGGAGCAAATGTGGGCCAAATGAGCGCAATTGGAGTGCTGAAAGCAGGGCAGAAATGCAAGTGGAGAGAAATGTGGGCAAGCGGAGGAAAAATTGGCAAGGCGATGGGAAAAAAAATTCCAAGTGAAGGGGATGAGCGGAAGTGGAGGGGCAGTGAGAAGGACCAAATCAGGGCCAAATGCCTCCAATTGGACTGCTGAAGGCAGGGCAGAAATGCAAGTGGAGAGACAGGAAGGCAAGGGGAAAAAGGGAAGTGCGGGCAAAGCGAGAAAAAATGGTGCGGCCGACGAAAAACAGGGCGAGTGAATGGGATGAGCAGAAGTGGAGAAAGGAGGCCGGCAGCTTGCCAAAAGAATGCTCACTGAAATCGCAAGATTTCGTTCCCTTTCCCGAAAGGGAAAGCCTTCCCTTTCGGGAAAGGGAACGAAATCTTGCAATCGGAGAAGAAAGTGTCCCGGAGGCTGGGGAGAGGAGATAGGAGGAAAAACAGTGCGAGGGAAAAATCCCGTCAGATTTGGGCCCGGAGCGATGAGCGGCGTATGCAGGGAGAGGAGCTGAGGGGCAGTGAGAAGGAGCAAATGTGGGCCAAATGAGCGCAATTGGAGTGCTGAAAGCAGGGCAGAAATGCAAGTGGATAGAAATGTGGGCAAGCGGAGGAAAAATTGGCAAGGCGATGGGAAAAAAAATTCCAAGTGAAGGGGATGAGCGGAAGTGGAGGGGCAGTGAGAAGGACCAAATCAGGGCCAAATGCCTCCAATTGGACTGCTGAAGGCAGGGCAGAAATGCAAGTGGAGAGACAGGAGGGCAAGGGGAAAAAGGGAAGTGCGGGCAAAGCGAGAAAAAATGGTGCGGCCGACGAAAAACAGTGCGAGTGAATGGGATGAGCAGAAGTGGAGAAAGGAGGCCGGCAGCTTGCCAAAAGAATGCTCACTGAAATCGCAAGATTTCGTTCCCTTTCCCGAAAGGGAAAGCCTTCCCTTTCGGGAAAGGGAACGAAATCTTGCAATCGGAGAAGAAAGTGTCCCGGAGGCTGGGGAGAGGAGATAGGAGGAAAAACAGTGCGAGGGAAAAATCCCGCCAGATTTGGGCCCAAAGCGATGAGCGGCGTATGCAGGGAGAGGAGCTGAGGGGCAGTGAGAAGGAGCAAATGTGGGCCAAATGAGCGCAATTGGAGTGCTGAAAGCAGGGCAGAAATGCAAGTGGAGAGAAATGTGGGCAAGCGGAGGAAAAATTGGCAAGGCGATGGGAAAAAAAATTCCAAGTGAAGGGGATGAGCGGAAGTGGAGGGGCAGTGAGAAGGACCAAATCAGGGCCAAATGCCTCCAATTGGACTGCTGAAGGCAGGGCAGAAATGCAAGTGGAGAGACAGGAGGGCAAGGGGAAAAAGGGAAGTGCGGGCGAAGCGGGAAAAAATGGTGCGGCCGACGAAAAACAGTGCGAGTGAATGGGATGAGCAGAAGTGGAGAAAGGAGGCCGGCAGCTTGCCAAAAGAATGCTCACTGAAATCGCAAGATTTCGTTCCCTTTCCCGAAAGGGAAAGCCTTCCCTTTCGGGAAAGGGAACGAAATCTTGCAATCGGAGAAGAAAGTGTCCCGGAGGCTGGGGAGAGGAGATAGGAGGAAAAACAGTGCGAGGGAAAAATCCCGTCAGATTTGGGCCCGGAGCGATGAGCGGCGTATGCAGGGAGAGGAGCTGAGGGGCAGTGAGAAGGAGCAAATGTGTCCCAAATGAGCGCAATTGGAGTGCTGAAAGCAGGGCAGAAATGCAAGTGGAGAGAAATGTGGGCAAGCGGAGGAAAAATTGGCAAGGCGATGGGAAAAAAAATTCCAAGTGAAGGGGATGAGCGGAAGTGGAGGGGCAGTGAGAAGGACCAAATCAGGGCCAAATGCCTCCAATTGGACTGCTGAAGGCAGGGCAGAAATGCAAGTGGAGAGACAGGAGGGCAAGGGGAAAAAGGGAAGTGCGGGCAAAGCGAGAAAAAATGGTGCGGCCGACGAAAAACAGGGCGAGTGAATGGGATGAGCAGAAGTGGAGAAAGGAGGCCGGCAGCTTGCCAAAAGAATGCTCACTGAAATCGCAAGATTTCGTTCCCTTTCCCGAAAGGGAAAGCCTTCCCTTTCGGGAAAGGGAACGAAATCTTGCAATCGGAGAAGAAAGTGTCCCGGAGGCTGGGGAGAGGAGATAGGAGGAAAAACAGTGCGAGGGAAAAATCCCGTCAGATTTGGGCCCGGAGCGATGAGCGGCGTATGCAGGGAGAGGAGCTGAGGGGCAGTGAGAAGGAGCAAATGTGGGCCAAATGAGCGCAATTGGAGTGCTGAAAGCAGGGCAGAAATGCAAGTGGAGAGAAATGTGGGCAAGCGGAGGAAAAATTGGCAAGGCGATGGGAAAAAAAATTCCAAGTGAAGGGGATGAGCGGAAGTGGAGGGGCAGTGAGAAGGACCAAATCAGGGCCAAATGCCTCCAATTGGACTGCTGAAGGCAGGGCAGAAATGCAAGTGGAGAGACAGGAGGGCAAGGGGAAAAAGGGAAGTGCGGGCAAAGCGAGAAAAAATGGTGCGGCCGACGAAAAACAGGGCGAGTGAATGGGATGAGCAGAAGTGGAGAAAGGAGGCCGGCAGCTTGCCAAAAGAATGCTCACTGAAATCGCAAGATTTCGTTCCCTTTCCCGAAAGGGAAAGCCTTCCCTTTCGGGAAAGGGAACGAAATCTTGCAATCGGAGAAGAAAGTGTCCCGGAGGCTGGGGAGAGGAGATAGGAGGAAAAACAGTGCGAGGGAAAAATCCCGTCAGATTTGGGCCTGGAGCGATGAGCGGCGTATGCAGGGAGAGGAGCTGAGGGGCAGTGAGAAGGAGCAAATGTGGGCCAAATGAGCGCAATTGGAGTGCTGAAAGCAGGGCAGAAATGCAAGTGGAGAGAAATGTGGGCAAGCGGAGGAAAAATTGGCAAGGCGATGGGAAAAAAAATTCCAAGTGAAGGGGATGAGCGGAAGTGGAGGGGCAGTGAGAAGGACCAAATCAGGGCCAAATGCCTCCAATTGGACTGCTGAAGGCAGGGCAGAAATGCAAGTGGAGAGACAGGAGGGCAAGGGGAAAAAGGGAAGTGCGGGCAAAGCGAGAAAAAATGGTGCGGCCGACGAAAAACAGTGCGAGTGAATGGGATGAGCAGAAGTGGAGAAAGGAGGCCGGCAGCTTGCCAAAAGAATGCTCACTGAAATCGCAAGATTTCGTTCCCTTTCCCGAAAGCCTTCCCTTTCGGGAAAGGGAACGAAATCTTGCAATCGGAGAAGAAAGTGTCCCGGAGGCTGGGGAGAGGAGATAGGAGGAAAAACAGTGCGAGGGAAAAATCCCGTCAGATTTGGGCCCGGAGCGATGAGCGGCGTATGCAGGGAGAGGAGCTGAGGGGCAGTGAGAAGGAGCAAATGTGGGCCAAATGAGCGCAATTGGAGTGCTGAAAGCAGGGCAGAAATGCAAGTGGAGAGAAATGTGGGCAAGCGGAGGAAAAATTGGCAAGGCGATGGGAAAAAAAATTCCAAGTGAAGGGGATGAGCGGAAGTGGAGGGGCAGTGAGAAGGACCAAATCAGGGCCAAATGCCTCCAATTGGACTGCTGAAGGCAGGGCAGAAATGCAAGTGGAGAGACAGGAGGGCAAGGGGAAAAAGGGAAGTGCGGGCAAAGCGAGAAAAAATGGTGCGGCCGACGAAAAACAGTGCGAGTGAATGGGATGAGCAGAAGTGGAGAAAGGAGGCCGGCAGCTTGCCAAAAGAATGCTCACTGAAATCGCAAGATTTCGTTCCCTTTCCCGAAAGGGAAAGCCTTCCCTTTCGGGAAAGGGAACGAAATCTTGCAATCGGAGAAGAAAGTGTCCCGGAGGCTGGGGAGAGGAGATAGGAGGAAAAACAGTGCGAGGGAAAAATCCCGTCAGATTTGGGCCCGGAGCGATGAGCGGCGTATGCAGGGAGAGGAGCTGAGGGGCAGTGAGAAGGAGCAAATGTGGGCCAAATGAGCGCAATTGGAGTGCTGAAAGCAGGGCAGAAATGCAAGTGGAGAGAAATGTGGGCAAGCGGAGGAAAAATTGGCAAGGCGATGGGAAAAAAAATTCCAAGTGAAGGGGATGAGCGGAAGTGGAGGGGCAGTGAGAAGGACCAAATCAGGGCCAAATGCCTCCAATTGGACTGCTGAAGGCAGGGCAGAAATGCAAGTGGAGAGACAGGAGGGCAAGGGGAAAAAGGGAAGTGCGGGCAAAGCGAGAAAAAATGGTGCGGCCGACGAAAAACAGGGCGAGTGAATGGGATGAGCAGAAGTGGAGAAAGGAGGCCGGCAGCTTGCCAAAAGAATGCTCACTGAAATCGCAAGATTTCGTTCCCTTTCCCGAAAGGGAAAGCCTTCCCTTTCGGGAAAGGGAACGAAATCTTGCAATCGGAGAAGAAAGTGTCCCGGAGGCTGGGGAGAGGAGATAGGAGGAAAAACAGTGCGAGGGAAAAATCCCGTCAGATTTGGGCCCGGAGCGATGAGCGGCGTATGCAGGGAGAGGAGCTGAGGGGCAGTGAGAAGGAGCAAATGTGGGCCAAATGAGCGCAATTGGAGTGCTGAAAGCAGGGCAGAAATGCAAGTGGAGAGAAATGTGGGCAAGCGGAGGAAAAATTGGCAAGGCGATGGGAAAAAAAATTCCAAGTGAAGGGGATGAGCAGAAGTGGAGGGGCAGTGAGAAGGACCAAATCAGGGCCAAATGCCTCCAATTGGACTGCTGAAGGCAGGGCAGAAATGCAAGTGGAGAGACAGGAGGGCAAGGGGAAAACGGGAAGTGCGGGCAAAGCGGGAAAAAATGGTGCGGCCGACGAAAAACAGTGCGAGTGAATGGGATGAGCAGAAGTGGAGAAAGGAGGCCGGCAGCTTGCCAAAAGAATGCTCACTGAAATCGCAAGATTTCGTTCCCTTTCCCGAAAGGGAAAGCCTTCCCTTTCGGGAAAGGGAACGAAATCTTGCAATCGGAGAAGAAAGTGTCCCGGAGGCTGGGGAGAGGAGATAGGAGGGAAAACAGTGCGAGGGAAAAATCCCGTCAGATTTGGGCCCGGAGTGATGAGCGGCGTATGCAGGGAGAGGAGCTGAGGGGCAGTGAGAAGGAGCAAATGTGGGCCAAATGAGCGCAATTGGAGTGCTGAAAGCAGGGCAGAAATGCAAGTGGATAGAAATGTGGGCAAGCGGAGGAAAAATTGGCAAGGCGATGGGAAAAAAAATTCCAAGTGAAGGGGATGAGCGGAAGTGGAGGGGCAGTGAGAAGGACCAAATCAGGGCCAAATGCCTCCAATTGGACTGCTGAAGGCAGGGCAGAAATGCAAGTGGAGAGACAGGAGGGCAAGGGGAAAAAGGGAAGTGCGGGCAAAGCGAGAAAAAATGGTGCGGCCGACGAAAAACAGGGCGAGTGAATGGGATGAGCAGAAGTGGAGAAAGGAGGCCGGCAGCTTGCCAAAAGAATGCTCACTGAAATCGCAAGATTTCGTTCCCTTTCCCGAAAGGGAAAGCCTTCCCTTTCGGGAAAGGGAACGAAATCTTGCAATCGGAGAAGAAAGTGTCCCGGAGGCTGGGGAGAGGAGATAGGAGGAAAAACAGTGCGAGGGAAAAATCCCGTCCGATTTGGGCCCGGAGCGATGAGCGGCGTATGCAGGGAGAGGAGCTGAGGGGCAGTGAGAAGGAGCAAATGTGGGCCAAATGAGCGCAATTGGAGTGCTGAAAGCAGGGCAGAAATGCAAGTGGAGAGAAATGTGGGCAAGCGGAGGAAAAATTGGCAAGGCGATGGGAAAAAAAATTCCAAGTGAAGGGGATGAGCGGAAGTGGAGGGGCAGTGAGAAGGACCAAATCAGGGCCAAATGCCTCCAATTGGACTGCTGAAGGCAGGGCAGAAATGCAAGTGGAGAGACAGGAGGGCAAGGGGAAAAAGGGAAGTGCGGGCAAAGCGAGAAAAAATGGTGCGGCCGACGAAAAACAGTGCGAGTGAATGGGATGAGCAGAAGTGGAGAAAGGAGGCCGGCAGCTTGCCAAAAGAATGCTCACTGAAATCGCAAGATTTCGTTCCCTTTCCCGAAAGGGAAAGCCTTCCCTTTCGGGAAAGGGAACGAAATCTTGCAATCGGAGAAGAAAGTGTCCCGGAGGCTGGGGAGAGGAGATAGGAGGAAAAACAGTGCGAGGGAAAAATCCCGTCAGATTTGGGCCCGGAGCGATGAGCGGCGTATGCAGGGAGAGGAGCTGAGGGGCAGTGAGAAGGAGCAAATGTGGGCCAAATGAGCGCAATTGGAGTGCTGAAAGCAGGGCAGAAATGCAAGTGGAGAGAAATGTGGGCAAGCGGAGGAAAAATTGGCAAGGCGATGGGAAAAAAAATTCCAAGTGAAGGGGATGAGCGGAAGTGGAGGGGCAGTGAGAAGGACCAAATCAGGGCCAAATGCCTCCAATTGGACTGCTGAAGGCAGGGCAGAAATGCAAGTGGAGAGACAGGAGGGCAAGGGGAAAAAGGGAAGTGCGGGCAAAGCGAGAAAAAATGGTGCGGCCGACGAAAAACAGGGCGAGTGAATGGGATGAGCAGAAGTGGAGAAAGGAGGCCGGCAGCTTGCCAAAAGAATGCTCACTGAAATCGCAAGATTTCGTTCCCTTTCCCGAAAGGGAAAGCCTTCCCTTTCGGGAAAGGGAACGAAATCTTGCAATCGGAGAAGAAAGTGTCCCGGAGGCTGGGGAGAGGAGATAGGAGGAAAAACAGTGCGAGGGAAAAATCCCGTCAGATTTGGGCCCGGAGCGATGAGCGGCGTATGCAGGGAGAGGAGCTGAGGGGCAGTGAGAAGGAGCAAATGTGGGCCAAATGAGCGCAATTGGAGTGCTGAAAGCAGGGCAGAAATGCAAGTGGAGAGAAATGTGGGCAAGCGGAGGAAAAATTGGCAAGGCGATGGGAAAAAAAATTCCAAGTGAAGGGGATGAGCGGAAGTGGAGGGGCAGTGAGAAGGACCAAATCAGGGCCAAATGCCTCCAATTGGACTGCTGAAGGCAGGGCAGAAATGCAAGTGGAGAGACAGGAGGGCAAGGGGAAAAAGGGAAGTGCGGGCAAAGCGAGAAAAAATGGTGCGGCCGACGAAAAACAGTGCGAGTGAATGGGATGAGCAGAAGTGGAGAAAGGAGGCCGGCAGCTTGCCAAAAGAATGCTCACTGAAATCGCAAGATTTCGTTCCCTTTCCCGAAAGGGAAAGCCTTCCCTTTCGGGAAAGGGAACGAAATCTTGCAATCGGAGAAGAAAGTGTCCCGGAGGCTGGGGAGAGGAGATAGGAGGAAAAACAGTGCGAGGGAAAAATCCCGTCAGATTTGGGCCCGGAGCGATGAGCGGCGTATGCAGGGAGAGGAGCTGAGGGGCAGTGAGAAGGAGCAAATGTGGGCCAAATGAGCGCAATTGGAGTGCTGAAAGCAGGGCAGAAATGCAAGTGGAGAGAAATGTGGGCAAGCGGAGGAAAAATTGGCAAGGCGATGGGAAAAAAAATTCCAAGTGAAGGGGATGAGCGGAAGTGGAGGGGCAGTGAGAAGGACCAAATCAGGGCCAAATGCCTCCAATTGGACTGCTGAAGGCAGGGCAGAAATGCAAGTGGAGAGACAGGAGGGCAAGGGGAAAAAGGGAAGTGCGGGCAAAGCGAGAAAAAATGGTGCGGCCGACGAAAAACAGGGCGAGTGAATGGGATGAGCAGAAGTGGAGAAAGGAGGCCGGCAGCTTGCCAAAAGAATGCTCACTGAAATCGCAAGATTTCGTTCCCTTTCCCGAAAGGGAAAGCCTTCCCTTTCGGGAAAGGGAACGAAATCTTGCAATCGGAGAAGAAAGTGTCCCGGAGGCTGGGGAGAGGAGATAGGAGGAAAAACAGTGCGAGGGAAAAATCCCGTCAGATTTGGGCCCGGAGCGATGAGCGGCGTATGCAGGGAGAGGAGCTGAGGGGCAGTGAGAAGGAGCAAATGTGGGCCAAATGAGCGCAATTGGAGTGCTGAAAGCAGGGCAGAAATGCAAGTGGAGAGAAATGTGGGCAAGCGGAGGAAAAATTGGCAAGGCGATGGGAAAAAAAATTCCAAGTGAAGGGGATGAGCGGAAGTGGAGGGGCAGTGAGAAGGACCAAATCAGGGCCAAATGCCTCCAATTGGACTGCTGAAGGCAGGGCAGAAATGCAAGTGGAGAGACAGGAGGGCAAGGGGAAAAAGGGAAGTGCGGGCAAAGCGAGAAAAAATGGTGCGGCCGACGAAAAACAGTGCGAGTGAATGGGATGAGCAGAAGTGGAGAAAGGAGGCCGGCAGCTTGCCAAAAGAATGCTCACTGAAATCGCAAGATTTCGTTCCCTTTCCCGAAAGGGAAAGCCTTCCCTTTCGGGAAAGGGAACGAAATCTTGCAATCGGAGAAGAAAGTGTCCCGGAGGCTGGGGAGAGGAGATAGGAGGAAAAACAGTGCGAGGGAAAAATCCCGTCAGATTTGGGCCCGGAGCGATGAGCGGCGTATGCAGGGAGAGGAGCTGAGGGGCAGTGAGAAGGAGCAAATGTGTCCCAAATGAGCGCAATTGGAGTGCTGAAAGCAGGGCAGAAATGCAAGTGGAGAGAAATGTGGGCAAGCGGAGGAAAAATTGGCAAGGCGATGGGAAAAAAAATTCCAAGTGAAGGGGATGAGCGGAAGTGGAGGGGCAGTGAGAAGGACCAAATCAGGGCCAAATGCCTCCAATTGGACTGCTGAAGGCAGGGCAGAAATGCAAGTGGAGAGACAGGAGGGCAAGGGGAAAAAGGGAAGTGCGGGCAAAGCGAGAAAAAATGGTGCGGCCGACGAAAAACAGTGCGAGTGAATGGGATGAGCAGAAGTGGAGAAAGGAGGCCGGCAGGTTGCCAAAAGAATGCTCACTGAAATCGCAAGATTTCGTTCCCTTTCCCGAAAGGGAAAGCCTTCCCTTTCGGGAAAGGGAACGAAATCTTGCAATCGGAGAAGAAAGTGTCCCGGAGGCTGGGGAGAGGAGATAGGAGGAAAAACAGTGCGAGGGAAAAATCCCGTCAGATTTGGGCCCGGAGCGATGAGCGGCGTATGCAGGGAGAGGAGCTGAGGGGCAGTGAGAAGGAGCAAATGTGGGCCAAATGAGCGCAATTGGAGTGCTGAAAGCAGGGCAGAAATGCAAGTGGAGAGAAATGTGGGCAAGCGGAGGAAAAATTGGCAAGGCGATGGGAAAAAAAATTCCAAGTGAAGGGGATGAGCGGAAGTGGAGGGGCAGTGAGAAGGACCAAATCAGGGCCAAATGCCTCCAATTGGACTGCTGAAGGCAGGGCAGAAATGCAAGTGGAGAGACAGGAGGGCAAGGGGAAAAAGGGAAGTGCGGGCAAAGCGAGAAAAAATGGTGCGGCCGACGAAAAACAGTGCGAGTGAATGGGATGAGCAGAAGTGGAGAAAGGAGGCCGGCAGCTTGCCAAAAGAATGCTCACTGAAATCGCAAGATTTCGTTCCCTTTCCCGAAAGGGAAAGCCTTCCCTTTCGGGAAAGGGAACGAAATCTTGCAATCGGAGAAGAAAGTGTCCCGGAGGCTGGGGAGAGGAGATAGGAGGAAAAACAGTGCGAGGGAAAAATCCCGCCAGATTTGGGCCCGGAGCGATGAGCGGCGTATGCAGGGAGAGGAGCTGAGGGGCAGTGAGAAGGAGCAAATGTGGGCCAAATGAGCGCAATTGGAGTGCTGAAAGCAGGGCAGAAATGCAAGTGGAGAGAAATGTGGGCAAGCGGAGGAAAAATTGGCAAGGCGATGGGAAAAAAAATTCCAAGTGAAGGGGATGAGCGGAAGTGGAGGGGCAGTGAGAAGGACCAAATCAGGGCCAAATGCCTCCAATTGGACTGCTGAAGGCAGGGCAGAAATGCAAGTGGAGAGACAGGAGGGCAAGGGGAAAAAGGGAAGTGCGGGCAAAGCGAGAAAAAATGGTGCGGCCGACGAAAAACAGTGCGAGTGAATGGGATGAGCAGAAGTGGAGAAAGGAGGCCGGCAGCTTGCCAAAAGAATGCTCACTGAAATCGCAAGATTTCGTTCCCTTTCCCGAAAGGGAAAGCCTTCCCTTTCGGGAAAGGGAACGAAATCTTGCAATCGGAGAAGAAAGTGTCCCGGAGGCTGGGGAGAGGAGATAGGAGGAAAAACAGTGCGAGGGAAAAATCCCGTCAGATTTGGGCCCGGAGCGATGAGCGGCGTATGCAGGGAGAGGAGCTGAGGGGCAGTGAGAAGGAGCAAATGTGGGCCAAATGAGCGCAATTGGAGTGCTGAAAGCAGGGCAGAAATGCAAGTGGAGAGAAATGTGGGCAAGCGGAGGAAAAATTGGCAAGGCGATGGGAAAAAAAATTCCAAGTGAAGGGGATGAGCGGAAGTGGAGGGGCAGTGAGAAGGACCAAATCAGGGCCAAATGCCTCCAATTGGACTGCTGAAGGCAGGGCAGAAATGCAAGTGGAGAGACAGGAGGGCAAGGGGAAAAAGGGAAGTGCGGGCAAAGCGAGAAAAAATGGTGCGGCCGACGAAAAACAGGGCGAGTGAATGGGATGAGCAGAAGTGGAGAAAGGAGGCCGGCAGCTTGCCAAAAGAATGCTCACTGAAATCGCAAGATTTCGTTCCCTTTCCCGAAAGGGAAAGCCTTCCCTTTCGGGAAAGGGAACGAAATCTTGCAATCGGAGAAGAAAGTGTCCCGGAGGCTGGGGAGAGGAGATAGGAGGAAAAACAGTGCGAGGGAAAAATCCCGTCAGATTTGGGCCCGGAGCGATGAGCGGCGTATGCAGGGAGAGGAGCTGAGGGGCAGTGAGAAGGAGCAAATGTGGGCCAAATGAGCGCAATTGGAGTGCTGAAAGCAGGGCAGAAATGCAAGTGGAGAGAAATGTGGGCAAGCGGAGGAAAAATTGGCAAGGCGATGGGAAAAAAAATTCCAAGTGAAGGGGATGAGCGGAAGTGGAGGGGCAGTGAGAAGGACCAAATCAGGGCCAAATGCCTCCAATTGGACTGCTGAAGGCAGGGCAGAAATGCAAGTGGAGAGACAGGAGGGCAAGGGGAAAAAGGGAAGTGCGGGCAAAGCGAGAAAAAATGGTGCGGCCGACGAAAAACAGGGCGAGTGAATGGGATGAGCAGAAGTGGAGAAAGGAGGCCGGCAGCTTGCCAAAAGAATGCTCACTGAAATCGCAAGATTTCGTTCCCTTTCCCGAAAGGGAAAGCCTTCCCTTTCGGGAAAGGGAACGAAATCTTGCAATCGGAGAAGAAAGTGTCCCGGAGGCTGGGGAGAGGAGATAGGAGGAAAAACAGTGCGAGGGAAAAATCCCGTCAGATTTGGGCCCGGAGCGATGAGCGGCGTATGCAGGGAGAGGAGCTGAGGGGCAGTGAGAAGGAGCAAATGTGGGCCAAATGAGCGCAATTGGAGTGCTGAAAGCAGGGCAGAAATGCAAGTGGAGAGAAATGTGGGCAAGCGGAGGAAAAATTGGCAAGGCGATGGGAAAAAAAATTCCAAGTGAAGGGGATGAGCGGAAGTGGAGGGGCAGTGAGAAGGACCAAATCAGGGCCAAATGCCTCCAATTGGACTGCTGAAGGCAGGGCAGAAATGCAAGTGGAGAGACAGGAGGGCAAGGGGAAAAAGGGAAGTGCGGGCAAAGCGAGAAAAAATGGTGCGGCCGACGAAAAACAGTGCGAGTGAATGGGATGAGCAGAAGTGGAGAAAGGAGGCCGGCAGCTTGCCAAAAGAATGCTCACTGAAATCGCAAGATTTCGTTCCCTTTCCCGAAAGGGAAAGCCTTCCCTTTCGGGAAAGGGAACGAAATCTTGCAATCGGAGAAGAAAGTGTCCCGGAGGCTGGGGAGAGGAGATAGGAGGAAAAACAGTGCGAGGGAAAAATCCCGCCAGATTTGGGCCCGGAGCGATGAGCGGCGTATGCAGGGAGAGGAGCTGAGGGGCAGTGAGAAGGAGCAAATGTGGGCCAAATGAGCGCAATTGGAGTGCTGAAAGCAGGGCAGAAATGCAAGTGGAGAGAAATGTGGGCAAGCGGAGGAAAAATTGGCAAGGCGATGGGAAAAAAAATTCCAAGTGAAGGGGATGAGCGGAAGTGGAGGGGCAGTGAGAAGGACCAAATCAGGGCCAAATGCCTCCAATTGGACTGCTGAAGGCAGGGCAGAAATGCAAGTGGAGAGACAGGAGGGCAAGGGGAAAAAGGGAAGTGCGGGCAAAGCGAGAAAAAATGGTGCGGCCGACGAAAAACAGGGCGAGTGAATGGGATGAGCAGAAGTGGAGAAAGGAGGCCGGCAGCTTGCCAAAAGAATGCTCACTGAAATCGCAAGATTTCGTTCCCTTTCCCGAAAGGGAAAGCCTTCCCTTTCGGGAAAGGGAACGAAATCTTGCAATCGGAGAAGAAAGTGTCCCGGAGGCTGGGGAGAGGAGATAGGAGGAAAAACAGTGCGAGGGAAAAATCCCGTCAGATTTGGGCCCGGAGCGATGAGCGGCGTATGCAGGGAGAGGAGCTGAGGGGCAGTGAGAAGGAGCAAATGTGTCCCAAATGAGCGCAATTGGAGTGCTGAAAGCAGGGCAGAAATGCAAGTGGAGAGAAATGTGGGCAAGCGGAGGAAAAATTGGCAAGGCGATGGGAAAAAAAATTCCAAGTGAAGGGGATGAGCGGAAGTGGAGGGGCAGTGAGAAGGACCAAATCAGGGCCAAATGCCTCCAATTGGACTGCTGAAGGCAGGGCAGAAATGCAAGTGGAGAGACAGGAGGGCAAGGGGAAAAAGGGAAGTGCGGGCAAAGCGAGAAAAAATGGTGCGGCCGACGAAAAACAGTGCGAGTGAATGGGATGAGCAGAAGTGGAGAAAGGAGGCCGGCAGCTTGCCAAAAGAATGCTCACTGAAATCGCAAGATTTCGTTCCCTTTCCCGAAAGGGAAAGCCTTCCCTTTCGGGAAAGGGAACGAAATCTTGCAATCGGAGAAGAAAGTGTCCCGGAGGCTGGGGAGAGGAGATAGGAGGAAAAACAGTGCGAGGGAAAAATCCCGCCAGATTTGGGCCCGGAGCGATGAGCGGCGTATGCAGGGAGAGGAGCTGAGGGGCAGTGAGAAGGAGCAAATGTGGGCCAAATGAGCGCAATTGGAGTGCTGAAAGCAGGGCAGAAATGCAAGTGGAGAGAAATGTGGGCAAGCGGAGGAAAAATTGGCAAGGCGATGGGAAAAAAAATTCCAAGTGAAGGGGATGAGCGGAAGTGGAGGGGCAGTGAGAAGGACCAAATCAGGGCCAAATGCCTCCAATTGGACTGCTGAAGGCAGGGCAGAAATGCAAGTGGAGAGACAGGAGGGCAAGGGGAAAAAGGGAAGTGCGGGCAAAGCGAGAAAAAATGGTGCGGCCGACGAAAAACAGTGCGAGTGAATGGGATGAGCAGAAGTGGAGAAAGGAGGCCGGCAGCTTGCCAAAAGAATGCTCACTGAAATCGCAAGATTTCGTTCCCTTTCCCGAAAGGGAAAGCCTTCCCTTTCGGGAAAGGGAACGAAATCTTGCAATCGGAGAAGAAAGTGTCCCGGAGGCTGGGGAGAGGAGATAGGAGGAAAAACAGTGCGAGGGAAAAATCCCGCCAGATTTGGGCCCGGAGCGATGAGCGGCGTATGCAGGGAGAGGAGCTGAGGGGCAGTGAGAAGAAGCAAATGTGGGCCAAATGAGCGCAATTGGAGTGCTGAAAGCAGGGCAGAAATGCAAGTGGAGAGAAATGTGGGCAAGCGGAGGAAAAATTGGCAAGGCGATGGGAAAAAAAATTCCAAGTGAAGGGGATGAGCGGAAGTGGAGGGGCAGTGAGAAGGACCAAATCAGGGCCAAATGCCTCCAATTGGACTGCTGAAGGCAGGGCAGAAATGCAAGTGGAGAGACAGGAGGGCAAGGGGAAAAAGGGAAGTGCGGGCGAAGCGGGAAAAAATGGTGCGGCCGACGAAAAACAGTGCGAGTGAATGGGATGAGCAGAAGTGGAGAAAGGAGGCCGGCAGCTTGCGAAAAGAATGCTCACTGAAATCGCAAGATTTCGTTCCCTTTCCCGAAAGGGAAAGCCTTCCCTTTCGGGAAAGGGAACGAAATCTTGCAATCGGAGAAGAAAGTGTCCCGGAGGCTGGGGAGAGGAGATAGGAGGGAAAACAGTGCGAGGGAAAAATCCCGTCAGATTTGGGCCCGGAGCGATGAGCGGCGTATGCAGGGAGAGGAGCTGAGGGGCAGTGAGAAGGAGCAAATGTGGGCCAAATGAGCGCAATTGGAGTGCTGAAAGCAGGGCAGAAATGCAAGTGGAGAGAAATGTGGGCAAGCGGAGGAAAAATTGGCAAGGCGATGGGAAAAAAAATTCCAAGTGAAGGGGATGAGCGGAAGTGGAGGGGCAGTGAGAAGGACCAAATCAGGGCCAAATGCCTCCAATTGGACTGCTGAAGGCAGGGCAGAAATGCAAGTGGAGAGACAGGAGGGCAAGGGGAAAAAGGGAAGTGCGGGCAAAGCGAGAAAAAATGGTGCGGCCGACGAAAAACAGTGCGAGTGAATGGGATGAGCAGAAGTGGAGAAAGGAGGCCGGCAGCTTGCCAAAAGAATGCTCACTGAAATCGCAAGATTTCGTTCCCTTTCCCGAAAGGGAAAGCCTTCCCTTTCGGGAAAGGGAACGAAATCTTGCAATCGGAGAAGAAAGTGTCCCGGAGGCTGGGGAGAGGAGATAGGAGGAAAAACAGTGCGAGGGAAAAATCCCGTCAGATTTGGGCCCGGAGCGATGAGCGGCGTATGCAGGGAGAGGAGCTGAGGGGCAGTGAGAAGGAGCAAATGTGGGCCAAATGAGCGCAATTGGAGTGCTGAAAGCAGGGCAGAAATGCAAGTGGAGAGAAATGTGGGCAAGCGGAGGAAAAATTGGCAAGGCGATGGGAAAAAAAATTCCAAGTGAAGGGGATGAGCGGAAGTGGAGGGGCAGTGAGAAGGACCAAATCAGGGCCAAATGCCTCCAATTGGACTGCTGAAGGCAGGGCAGAAATGCAAGTGGAGAGACAGGAGGGCAAGGGGAAAAAGGGAAGTGCAGGCAAAGCGAGAAAAAATGGTGCGGCCGACGAAAAACAGTGCGAGTGAATGGGATGAGCAGAAGTGGAGAAAGGAGGCCGGCAGCTTGGCAAAAGAATGCTCACTGAAATCGCAAGATTTCGTTCCCTTTCCCGAAAGGGAAAGCCTTCCCTTTCGGGAAAGGGAACGAAATCTTGCAATCGGAGAAGAAAGTGTCCCGGAGGCTGGGGAGAGGAGATAGGAGGAAAAACAGTGCGAGGGAAAAATCCCGTCAGATTTGGGCCCGGAGCGATGAGCGGCGTATGCAGGGAGAGGAGCTGAGGGGCAGTGAGAAGGAGCAAATGTGGGCCAAATGAGCGCAATTGGAGTGCTGAAAGCAGGGCAGAAATGCAAGTGGAGAGAAATGTGGGCAAGCGGAGGAAAAATTGGCAAGGCGATGGGAAAAAAAATTCCAAGTGAAGGGGATGAGCGGAAGTGGAGGGGCAGTGAGAAGGACCAAATCAGGGCCAAATGCCTCCAATTGGACTGCTGAAGGCAGGGCAGAAATGCAAGTGGAGAGACAGGAGGGCAAGGGGAAAAAGGGAAGTGCGGGCAAAGCGAGAAAAAATGGTGCGGCCGACGAAAAACAGTGCGAGTGAATGGGATGAGCAGAAGTGGAGAAAGGAGGCCGGCAGCTTGCCAAAAGAATGCTCACTGAAATCGCAAGATTTCGTTCCCTTTCCCGAAAGGGAAAGCCTTCCCTTTCGGGAAAGGGAACGAAATCTTGCAATCGGAGAAGAAAGTGTCCCGGAGGCTGGGGAGAGGAGATAGGAGGAAAAACAGTGCGAGGGAAAAATCCCGTCAGATTTGGGCCCGGAGCGATGAGCGGCGTATGCAGGGAGAGGAGCTGAGGGGCAGTGAGAAGGAGCAAATGTGGGCCAAATGAGCGCAATTGGAGTGCTGAAAGCAGGGCAGAAATGCAAGTGGAGAGAAATGTGGGCAAGCGGAGGAAAAATTGGCAAGGCGATGGGAAAAAAAATTCCAAGTGAAGGGGATGAGCGGAAGTGGAGGGGCAGTGAGAAGGACCAAATCAGGGCCAAATGCCTCCAATTGGACTGCTGAAGGCAGGGCAGAAATGCAAGTGGAGAGACAGGAGGGCAAGGGGAAAAAGGGAAGTGCGGGCAAAGCGAGAAAAAATGGTGCGGCCGACGAAAAACAGTGCGAGTGAATGGGATGAGCAGAAGTGGAGAAAGGAGGCCGGCAGCTTGCCAAAAGAATGCTCACTGAAATCGCAAGATTTCGTTCCCTTTCCCGAAAGGGAAAGCCTTCCCTTTCGGGAAAGGGAACGAAATCTTGCAATCGGAGAAGAAAGTGTCCCGGAGGCTGGGGAGAGGAGATAGGAGGAAAAACAGTGCGAGGGAAAAATCCCGTCAGATTTGGGCCCGGAGCGATGAGCGGCGTATGCAGGGAGAGGAGCTGAGGGGCAGTGAGAAGGAGCAAATGTGGGCCAAATGAGCGCAATTGGAGTGCTGAAAGCAGGGCAGAAATGCAAGTGGAGAGAAATGTGGGCAAGCGGAGGAAAAATTGGCAAGGCGATGGGAAAAAAAATTCCAAGTGAAGGGGATGAGCGGAAGTGGAGGGGCAGTGAGAAGGACCAAATCAGGGCCAAATGCCTCCAATTGGACTGCTGAAGGCAGGGCAGAAATGCAAGTGGAGAGACAGGAGGGCAAGGGGAAAAAGGGAAGTGCGGGCAAAGCGAGAAAAAATGGTGCGGCCGACGAAAAACAGTGCGAGTGAATGGGATGAGCAGAAGTGGAGAAAGGAGGCCGGCAGCTTGCCAAAAGAATGCTCACTGAAATCGCAAGATTTCGTTCCCTTTCCCGAAAGGGAAAGCCTTCCCTTTCGGGAAAGGGAACGAAATCTTGCAATCGGAGAAGAAAGTGTCCCGGAGGCTGGGGAGAGGAGATAGGAGGAAAAACAGTGCGAGGGAAAAATCCCGTCAGATTTGGGCCCGGAGCGATGAGCGGCGTATGCAGGGAGAGGAGCTGAGGGGCAGTGAGAAGGAGCAAATGTGGGCCAAATGAGCGCAATTGGAGTGCTGAAAGCAGGGCAGAAATGCAAGTGGAGAGAAATGTGGGCAAGCGGAGGAAAAATTGGCAAGGCGATGGGAAAAAAAATTCCAAGTGAAGGGGATGAGCGGAAGTGGAGGGGCAGTGAGAAGGACCAAATCAGGGCCAAATGCCTCCAATTGGACTGCTGAAGGCAGGGCAGAAATGCAAGTGGAGAGACAGGAGGGCAAGGGGAAAAAGGGAAGTGCGGGCAAAGCGAGAAAAAATGGTGCGGCCGACGAAAAACAGGGCGAGTGAATGGGATGAGCAGAAGTGGAGAAAGGAGGCCGGCAGCTTGCCAAAAGAATGCTCACTGAAATCGCAAGATTTCGTTCCCTTTCCCGAAAGGGAAAGCCTTCCCTTTCGGGAAAGGGAACGAAATCTTGCAATCGGAGAAGAAAGTGTCCCGGAGGCTGGGGAGAGGAGATAGGAGGAAAAACAGTGCGAGGGAAAAATCCCGTCAGATTTGGGCCCGGAGCGATGAGCGGCGTATGCAGGGAGAGGAGCTGAGGGGCAGTGAGAAGGAGCAAATGTGGGCCAAATGAGCGCAATTGGAGTGCTGAAAGCAGGGCAGAAATGCAAGTGGAGAGAAATGTGGGCAAGCGGAGGAAAAATTGGCAAGGCGATGGGAAAAAAAATTCCAAGTGAAGGGGATGAGCGGAAGTGGAGGGGCAGTGAGAAGGACCAAATCAGGGCCAAATGCCTCCAATTGGACTGCTGAAGGCAGGGCAGAAATGCAAGTGGAGAGACAGGAGGGCAAGGGGAAAAAGGGAAGTGCGGGCAAAGCGAGAAAAAATGGTGCGGCCGACGAAAAACAGGGCGAGTGAATGGGATGAGCAGAAGTGGAGAAAGGAGGCCGGCAGCTTGCCAAAAGAATGCTCACTGAAATCGCAAGATTTCGTTCCCTTTCCCGAAAGGGAAAGCCTTCCCTTTCGGGAAAGGGAACGAAATCTTGCAATCGGAGAAGAAAGTGTCCCGGAGGCTGGGGAGAGGAGATAGGAGGAAAAACAGTGCGAGGGAAAAATCCCGCCAGATTTGGGCCCGGAGCGATGAGCGGCGTATGCAGGGAGAGGAGCTGAGGGGCAGTGAGAAGGAGCAAATGTGGGCCAAATGAGCGCAATTGGAGTGCTGAAAGCAGGGCAGAAATGCAAGTGGAGAGAAATGTGGGCAAGCGGAGGAAAAATTGGCAAGGCGATGGGAAAAAAAATTCCAAGTGAAGGGGATGAGCGGAAGTGGAGGGGCAGTGAGAAGGACCAAATCAGGGCCAAATGCCTCCAATTGGACTGCTGAAGGCAGGGCAGAAATGCAAGTGGAGAGACAGGAGGGCAAGGGGAAAAAGGGAAGTGCGGGCAAAGCGAGAAAAAATGGTGCGGCCGACGAAAAACAGTGCGAGTGAATGGGATGAGCAGAAGTGGAGAAAGGAGGCCGGCAGCTTGCCAAAAGAATGCTCACTGAAATCGCAAGATTTCGTTCCCTTTCCCGAAAGGGAAAGCCTTCCCTTTCGGGAAAGGGAACGAAATCTTGCAATCGGAGAAGAAAGTGTCCCGGAGGCTGGGGAGAGGAGATAGGAGGAAAAACAGTGCGAGGGAAAAATCCCGCCAGATTTGGGCCCGGAGCGATGAGCGGCGTATGCAGGGAGAGGAGCTGAGGGGCAGTGAGAAGGAGCAAATGTGGGCCAAATGAGCGCAATTGGAGTGCTGAAAGCAGGGCAGAAATGCAAGTGGAGAGAAATGTGGGCAAGCGGAGGAAAAATTGGCAAGGCGATGGGAAAAAAAATTCCAAGTGAAGGGGATGAGCGGAAGTGGAGGGGCAGTGAGAAGGACCAAATCAGGGCCAAATGCCTCCAATTGGACTGCTGAAGGCAGGGCAGAAATGCAAGTGGAGAGACAGGAGGGCAAGGGGAAAAAGGGAAGTGCGGGCAAAGCGGGAAAAAATGGTGCGGCCGACGAAAAACAGTGCGAGTGAATGGGATGAGCAGAAGTGGAGAAAGGAGGCCGGCAGCTTGCCAAAAGAATGCTCACTGAAATCGCAAGATTTCGTTCCCTTTCCCGAAAGGGAAAGCCTTCCCTTTCGGGAAAGGGAACGAAATCTTGCAATCGGAGAAGAAAGTGTCCCGGAGGCTGGGGAGAGGAGATAGGAGGAAAAACAGTGCGAGGGAAAAATCCCGTCAGATTTGGGCCCGGAGCGATGAGCGGCGTATGCAGGGAGAGGAGCTGAGGGGCAGTGAGAAGGAGCAAATGTGGGCCAAATGAGCGCAATTGGAGTGCTGAAAGCAGGGCAGAAATGCAAGTGGAGAGAAATGTGGGCAAGCGGAGGAAAAATTGGCAAGGCGATGGGAAAAAAAATTCCAAGTGAAGGGGATGAGCGGAAGTGGAGGGGCAGTGAGAAGGACCAAATCAGGGCCAAATGCCTCCAATTGGACTGCTGAAGGCAGGGCAGAAATGCAAGTGGAGAGACAGGAGGGCAAGGGGAAAAAGGGAAGTGCGGGCAAAGCGAGAAAAAATGGTGCGGCCGACGAAAAACAGTGCGAGTGAATGGGATGAGCAGAAGTGGAGAAACGAGGCCGGCAGCTTGCCAAAAGAATGCTCACTGAAATCGCAAGATTTCGTTCCCTTTCCCGAAAGGGAAAGCCTTCCCTTTCGGGAAAGGGAACGAAATCTTGCAATCGGAGAAGAAAGTGTCCCGGAGGCTGGGGAGAGGAGATAGGAGGAAAAACAGTGCGAGGGAAAAATCCCGCCAGATTTGGGCCCGGAGCGATGAGCGGCGTATGCAGGGAGAGGAGCTGAGGGGCAGTGAGAAGGAGCAAATGTGGGCCAAATGAGCGCAATTGGAGTGCTGAAAGCAGGGCAGAAATGCAAGTGGAGAGAAATGTGGGCAAGCGGAGGAAAAATTGGCAAGGCGATGGGAAAAAAAATTCCAAGTGAAGGGGATGAGCGGAAGTGGAGGGGCAGTGAGAAGGACCAAATCAGGGCCAAATGCCTCCAATTGGACTGCTGAAGGCAGGGCAGAAATGCAAGTGGAGAGACAGGAGGGCAAGGGGAAAAAGGGAAGTGCGGGCAAAGCGAGAAAAAATGGTGCGGCCGACGAAAAACAGTGCGAGTGAATGGGATGAGCAGAAGTGGAGAAAGGAGGCCGGCAGCTTGCCAAAAGAATGCTCACTGAAATCGCAAGATTTCGTTCCCTTTCCCGAAAGGGAAAGCCTTCCCTTTCGGGAAAGGGAACGAAATCTTGCAATCGGAGAAGAAAGTGTCCCGGAGGCTGGGGAGAGGAGATAGGAGGAAAAACAGTGCGAGGGAAAAATCCCGTCAGATTTGGGCCCGGAGCGATGAGCGGCGTATGCAGGGAGAGGAGCTGAGGGGCAGTGAGAAGGAGCAAATGTGGGCCAAATGAGCGCAATTGGAGTGCTGAAAGCAGGGCAGAAATGCAAGTGGAGAGAAATGTGGGCAAGCGGAGGAAAAATTGGCAAGGCGATGGGAAAAAAAATTCCAAGTGAAGGGGATGAGCGGAAGTGGAGGGGCAGTGAGAAGGACCAAATCAGGGCCAAATGCCTCCAATTGGACTGCTGAAGGCAGGGCAGAAATGCAAGTGGAGAGACAGGAGGGCAAGGGGAAAAAGGGAAGTGCGGGCAAAGCGAGAAAAAATGGTGCGGCCGACGAAAAACAGTGCGAGTGAATGGGATGAGCAGAAGTGGAGAAAGGAGGCCGGCAGCTTGCCAAAAGAATGCTCACTGAAATCGCAAGATTTCGTTCCCTTTCCCGAAAGGGAAAGCCTTCCCTTTCGGGAAAGGGAACGAAATCTTGCAATCGGAGAAGAAAGTGTCCCGGAGGCTGGGGAGAGGAGATAGGAGGAAAAACAGTGCGAGGGAAAAATCCCGTCAGATTTGGGCCCGGAGCGATGAGCGGCGTATGCAGGGAGAGGAGCTGAGGGGCAGTGAGAAGGAGCAAATGTGGGCCAAATGAGCGCAATTGGAGTGCTGAAAGCAGGGCAGAAATGCAAGTGGAGAGAAATGTGGGCAAGCGGAGGAAAAATTGGCAAGGCGATGGGAAAAAAAATTCCAAGTGAAGGGGATGAGCGGAAGTGGAGGGGCAGTGAGAAGGACCAAATCAGGGCCAAATGCCTCCAATTGGACTGCTGAAGGCAGGGCAGAAATGCAAGTGGAGAGACAGGAGGGCAAGGGGAAAAAGGGAAGTGCGGGCAAAGCGAGAAAAAATGGTGCGGCCGACGAAAAACAGTGCGAGTGAATGGGATGAGCAGAAGTGGAGAAAGGAGGCCGGCAGCTTGCCAAAAGAATGCTCACTGAAATCGCAAGATTTCGTTCCCTTTCCCGAAAGGGAAAGCCTTCCCTTTCGGGAAAGGGAACGAAATCTTGCAATCGGAGAAGAAAGTGTCCCGGAGGCTGGGGAGAGGAGATAGGAGGAAAAACAGTGCGAGGGAAAAATCCCGTCAGATTTGGGCCCGGAGCGATGAGCGGCGTATGCAGGGAGAGGAGCTGAGGGGCAGTGAGAAGGAGCAAATGTGGGCCAAATGAGCGCAATTGGAGTGCTGAAAGCAGGGCAGAAATGCAAGTGGAGAGAAATGTGGGCAAGCGGAGGAAAAATTGGCAAGGCGATGGGAAAAAAAATTCCAAGTGAAGGGGATGAGCGGAAGTGGAGGGGCAGTGAGAAGGACCAAATCAGGGCCAAATGCCTCCAATTGGACTGCTGAAGGCAGGGCAGAAATGCAAGTGGAGAGACAGGAAGGCAAGGGGAAAAAGGGAAGTGCGGGCAAAGCGAGAAAAAATGGTGCGGCCGACGAAAAACAGGGCGAGTGAATGGGATGAGCAGAAGTGGAGAAAGGAGGCCGGCAGCTTGCCAAAAGAATGCTCACTGAAATCGCAAGATTTCGTTCCCTTTCCCGAAAGGGAAAGCCTTCCCTTTCGGGAAAGGGAACGAAATCTTGCAATCGGAGAAGAAAGTGTCCCGGAGGCTGGGGAGAGGAGATAGGAGGAAAAACAGTGCGAGGGAAAAATCCCGTCAGATTTGGGCCCGGAGCGATGAGCGGCGTATGCAGGGAGAGGAGCTGAGGGGCAGTGAGAAGGAGCAAATGTGGGCCAAATGAGCGCAATTGGAGTGCTGAAAGCAGGGCAGAAATGCAAGTGGATAGAAATGTGGGCAAGCGGAGGAAAAATTGGCAAGGCGATGGGAAAAAAAATTCCAAGTGAAGGGGATGAGCGGAAGTGGAGGGGCAGTGAGAAGGACCAAATCAGGGCCAAATGCCTCCAATTGGACTGCTGAAGGCAGGGCAGAAATGCAAGTGGAGAGACAGGAGGGCAAGGGGAAAAAGGGAAGTGCGGGCAAAGCGAGAAAAAATGGTGCGGCCGACGAAAAACAGTGCGAGTGAATGGGATGAGCAGAAGTGGAGAAAGGAGGCCGGCAGCTTGCCAAAAGAATGCTCACTGAAATCGCAAGATTTCGTTCCCTTTCCCGAAAGGGAAAGCCTTCCCTTTCGGGAAAGGGAACGAAATCTTGCAATCGGAGAAGAAAGTGTCCCGGAGGCTGGGGAGAGGAGATAGGAGGAAAAACAGTGCGAGGGAAAAATCCCGCCAGATTTGGGCCCAAAGCGATGAGCGGCGTATGCAGGGAGAGGAGCTGAGGGGCAGTGAGAAGGAGCAAATGTGGGCCAAATGAGCGCAATTGGAGTGCTGAAAGCAGGGCAGAAATGCAAGTGGAGAGAAATGTGGGCAAGCGGAGGAAAAATTGGCAAGGCGATGGGAAAAAAAATTCCAAGTGAAGGGGATGAGCGGAAGTGGAGGGGCAGTGAGAAGGACCAAATCAGGGCCAAATGCCTCCAATTGGACTGCTGAAGGCAGGGCAGAAATGCAAGTGGAGAGACAGGAGGGCAAGGGGAAAAAGGGAAGTGCGGGCGAAGCGGGAAAAAATGGTGCGGCCGACGAAAAACAGTGCGAGTGAATGGGATGAGCAGAAGTGGAGAAAGGAGGCCGGCAGCTTGCCAAAAGAATGCTCACTGAAATCGCAAGATTTCGTTCCCTTTCCCGAAAGGGAAAGCCTTCCCTTTCGGGAAAGGGAACGAAATCTTGCAATCGGAGAAGAAAGTGTCCCGGAGGCTGGGGAGAGGAGATAGGAGGAAAAACAGTGCGAGGGAAAAATCCCGTCAGATTTGGGCCCGGAGCGATGAGCGGCGTATGCAGGGAGAGGAGCTGAGGGGCAGTGAGAAGGAGCAAATGTGTCCCAAATGAGCGCAATTGGAGTGCTGAAAGCAGGGCAGAAATGCAAGTGGAGAGAAATGTGGGCAAGCGGAGGAAAAATTGGCAAGGCGATGGGAAAAAAAATTCCAAGTGAAGGGGATGAGCGGAAGTGGAGGGGCAGTGAGAAGGACCAAATCAGGGCCAAATGCCTCCAATTGGACTGCTGAAGGCAGGGCAGAAATGCAAGTGGAGAGACAGGAGGGCAAGGGGAAAAAGGGAAGTGCGGGCAAAGCGAGAAAAAATGGTGCGGCCGACGAAAAACAGGGCGAGTGAATGGGATGAGCAGAAGTGGAGAAAGGAGGCCGGCAGCTTGCCAAAAGAATGCTCACTGAAATCGCAAGATTTCGTTCCCTTTCCCGAAAGGGAAAGCCTTCCCTTTCGGGAAAGGGAACGAAATCTTGCAATCGGAGAAGAAAGTGTCCCGGAGGCTGGGGAGAGGAGATAGGAGGAAAAACAGTGCGAGGGAAAAATCCCGTCAGATTTGGGCCCGGAGCGATGAGCGGCGTATGCAGGGAGAGGAGCTGAGGGGCAGTGAGAAGGAGCAAATGTGGGCCAAATGAGCGCAATTGGAGTGCTGAAAGCAGGGCAGAAATGCAAGTGGAGAGAAATGTGGGCAAGCGGAGGAAAAATTGGCAAGGCGATGGGAAAAAAAATTCCAAGTGAAGGGGATGAGCGGAAGTGGAGGGGCAGTGAGAAGGACCAAATCAGGGCCAAATGCCTCCAATTGGACTGCTGAAGGCAGGGCAGAAATGCAAGTGGAGAGACAGGAGGGCAAGGGGAAAAAGGGAAGTGCGGGCAAAGCGAGAAAAAATGGTGCGGCCGACGAAAAACAGGGCGAGTGAATGGGATGAGCAGAAGTGGAGAAAGGAGGCCGGCAGCTTGCCAAAAGAATGCTCACTGAAATCGCAAGATTTCGTTCCCTTTCCCGAAAGGGAAAGCCTTCCCTTTCGGGAAAGGGAACGAAATCTTGCAATCGGAGAAGAAAGTGTCCCGGAGGCTGGGGAGAGGAGATAGGAGGAAAAACAGTGCGAGGGAAAAATCCCGTCAGATTTGGGCCTGGAGCGATGAGCGGCGTATGCAGGGAGAGGAGCTGAGGGGCAGTGAGAAGGAGCAAATGTGGGCCAAATGAGCGCAATTGGAGTGCTGAAAGCAGGGCAGAAATGCAAGTGGAGAGAAATGTGGGCAAGCGGAGGAAAAATTGGCAAGGCGATGGGAAAAAAAATTCCAAGTGAAGGGGATGAGCGGAAGTGGAGGGGCAGTGAGAAGGACCAAATCAGGGCCAAATGCCTCCAATTGGACTGCTGAAGGCAGGGCAGAAATGCAAGTGGAGAGACAGGAGGGCAAGGGGAAAAAGGGAAGTGCGGGCAAAGCGAGAAAAAATGGTGCGGCCGACGAAAAACAGTGCGAGTGAATGGGATGAGCAGAAGTGGAGAAAGGAGGCCGGCAGCTTGCCAAAAGAATGCTCACTGAAATCGCAAGATTTCGTTCCCTTTCCCGAAAGCCTTCCCTTTCGGGAAAGGGAACGAAATCTTGCAATCGGAGAAGAAAGTGTCCCGGAGGCTGGGGAGAGGAGATAGGAGGAAAAACAGTGCGAGGGAAAAATCCCGTCAGATTTGGGCCCGGAGCGATGAGCGGCGTATGCAGGGAGAGGAGCTGAGGGGCAGTGAGAAGGAGCAAATGTGGGCCAAATGAGCGCAATTGGAGTGCTGAAAGCAGGGCAGAAATGCAAGTGGAGAGAAATGTGGGCAAGCGGAGGAAAAATTGGCAAGGCGATGGGAAAAAAAATTCCAAGTGAAGGGGATGAGCGGAAGTGGAGGGGCAGTGAGAAGGACCAAATCAGGGCCAAATGCCTCCAATTGGACTGCTGAAGGCAGGGCAGAAATGCAAGTGGAGAGACAGGAGGGCAAGGGGAAAAAGGGAAGTGCGGGCAAAGCGAGAAAAAATGGTGCGGCCGACGAAAAACAGTGCGAGTGAATGGGATGAGCAGAAGTGGAGAAAGGAGGCCGGCAGCTTGCCAAAAGAATGCTCACTGAAATCGCAAGATTTCGTTCCCTTTCCCGAAAGGGAAAGCCTTCCCTTTCGGGAAAGGGAACGAAATCTTGCAATCGGAGAAGAAAGTGTCCCGGAGGCTGGGGAGAGGAGATAGGAGGAAAAACAGTGCGAGGGAAAAATCCCGTCAGATTTGGGCCCGGAGCGATGAGCGGCGTATGCAGGGAGAGGAGCTGAGGGGCAGTGAGAAGGAGCAAATGTGGGCCAAATGAGCGCAATTGGAGTGCTGAAAGCAGGGCAGAAATGCAAGTGGAGAGAAATGTGGGCAAGCGGAGGAAAAATTGGCAAGGCGATGGGAAAAAAAATTCCAAGTGAAGGGGATGAGCGGAAGTGGAGGGGCAGTGAGAAGGACCAAATCAGGGCCAAATGCCTCCAATTGGACTGCTGAAGGCAGGGCAGAAATGCAAGTGGAGAGACAGGAGGGCAAGGGGAAAAAGGGAAGTGCGGGCAAAGCGAGAAAAAATGGTGCGGCCGACGAAAAACAGGGCGAGTGAATGGGATGAGCAGAAGTGGAGAAAGGAGGCCGGCAGCTTGCCAAAAGAATGCTCACTGAAATCGCAAGATTTCGTTCCCTTTCCCGAAAGGGAAAGCCTTCCCTTTCGGGAAAGGGAACGAAATCTTGCAATCGGAGAAGAAAGTGTCCCGGAGGCTGGGGAGAGGAGATAGGAGGAAAAACAGTGCGAGGGAAAAATCCCGTCAGATTTGGGCCCGGAGCGATGAGCGGCGTATGCAGGGAGAGGAGCTGAGGGGCAGTGAGAAGGAGCAAATGTGGGCCAAATGAGCGCAATTGGAGTGCTGAAAGCAGGGCAGAAATGCAAGTGGAGAGAAATGTGGGCAAGCGGAGGAAAAATTGGCAAGGCGATGGGAAAAAAAATTCCAAGTGAAGGGGATGAGCAGAAGTGGAGGGGCAGTGAGAAGGACCAAATCAGGGCCAAATGCCTCCAATTGGACTGCTGAAGGCAGGGCAGAAATGCAAGTGGAGAGACAGGAGGGCAAGGGGAAAACGGGAAGTGCGGGCAAAGCGGGAAAAAATGGTGCGGCCGACGAAAAACAGTGCGAGTGAATGGGATGAGCAGAAGTGGAGAAAGGAGGCCGGCAGCTTGCCAAAAGAATGCTCACTGAAATCGCAAGATTTCGTTCCCTTTCCCGAAAGGGAAAGCCTTCCCTTTCGGGAAAGGGAACGAAATCTTGCAATCGGAGAAGAAAGTGTCCCGGAGGCTGGGGAGAGGAGATAGGAGGGAAAACAGTGCGAGGGAAAAATCCCGTCAGATTTGGGCCCGGAGTGATGAGCGGCGTATGCAGGGAGAGGAGCTGAGGGGCAGTGAGAAGGAGCAAATGTGGGCCAAATGAGCGCAATTGGAGTGCTGAAAGCAGGGCAGAAATGCAAGTGGATAGAAATGTGGGCAAGCGGAGGAAAAATTGGCAAGGCGATGGGAAAAAAAATTCCAAGTGAAGGGGATGAGCGGAAGTGGAGGGGCAGTGAGAAGGACCAAATCAGGGCCAAATGCCTCCAATTGGACTGCTGAAGGCAGGGCAGAAATGCAAGTGGAGAGACAGGAGGGCAAGGGGAAAAAGGGAAGTGCGGGCAAAGCGAGAAAAAATGGTGCGGCCGACGAAAAACAGGGCGAGTGAATGGGATGAGCAGAAGTGGAGAAAGGAGGCCGGCAGCTTGCCAAAAGAATGCTCACTGAAATCGCAAGATTTCGTTCCCTTTCCCGAAAGGGAAAGCCTTCCCTTTCGGGAAAGGGAACGAAATCTTGCAATCGGAGAAGAAAGTGTCCCGGAGGCTGGGGAGAGGAGATAGGAGGAAAAACAGTGCGAGGGAAAAATCCCGTCCGATTTGGGCCCGGAGCGATGAGCGGCGTATGCAGGGAGAGGAGCTGAGGGGCAGTGAGAAGGAGCAAATGTGGGCCAAATGAGCGCAATTGGAGTGCTGAAAGCAGGGCAGAAATGCAAGTGGAGAGAAATGTGGGCAAGCGGAGGAAAAATTGGCAAGGCGATGGGAAAAAAAATTCCAAGTGAAGGGGATGAGCGGAAGTGGAGGGGCAGTGAGAAGGACCAAATCAGGGCCAAATGCCTCCAATTGGACTGCTGAAGGCAGGGCAGAAATGCAAGTGGAGAGACAGGAGGGCAAGGGGAAAAAGGGAAGTGCGGGCAAAGCGAGAAAAAATGGTGCGGCCGACGAAAAACAGTGCGAGTGAATGGGATGAGCAGAAGTGGAGAAAGGAGGCCGGCAGCTTGCCAAAAGAATGCTCACTGAAATCGCAAGATTTCGTTCCCTTTCCCGAAAGGGAAAGCCTTCCCTTTCGGGAAAGGGAACGAAATCTTGCAATCGGAGAAGAAAGTGTCCCGGAGGCTGGGGAGAGGAGATAGGAGGAAAAACAGTGCGAGGGAAAAATCCCGTCAGATTTGGGCCCGGAGCGATGAGCGGCGTATGCAGGGAGAGGAGCTGAGGGGCAGTGAGAAGGAGCAAATGTGGGCCAAATGAGCGCAATTGGAGTGCTGAAAGCAGGGCAGAAATGCAAGTGGAGAGAAATGTGGGCAAGCGGAGGAAAAATTGGCAAGGCGATGGGAAAAAAAATTCCAAGTGAAGGGGATGAGCGGAAGTGGAGGGGCAGTGAGAAGGACCAAATCAGGGCCAAATGCCTCCAATTGGACTGCTGAAGGCAGGGCAGAAATGCAAGTGGAGAGACAGGAGGGCAAGGGGAAAAAGGGAAGTGCGGGCAAAGCGAGAAAAAATGGTGCGGCCGACGAAAAACAGGGCGAGTGAATGGGATGAGCAGAAGTGGAGAAAGGAGGCCGGCAGCTTGCCAAAAGAATGCTCACTGAAATCGCAAGATTTCGTTCCCTTTCCCGAAAGGGAAAGCCTTCCCTTTCGGGAAAGGGAACGAAATCTTGCAATCGGAGAAGAAAGTGTCCCGGAGGCTGGGGAGAGGAGATAGGAGGAAAAACAGTGCGAGGGAAAAATCCCGTCAGATTTGGGCCCGGAGCGATGAGCGGCGTATGCAGGGAGAGGAGCTGAGGGGCAGTGAGAAGGAGCAAATGTGGGCCAAATGAGCGCAATTGGAGTGCTGAAAGCAGGGCAGAAATGCAAGTGGAGAGAAATGTGGGCAAGCGGAGGAAAAATTGGCAAGGCGATGGGAAAAAAAATTCCAAGTGAAGGGGATGAGCGGAAGTGGAGGGGCAGTGAGAAGGACCAAATCAGGGCCAAATGCCTCCAATTGGACTGCTGAAGGCAGGGCAGAAATGCAAGTGGAGAGACAGGAGGGCAAGGGGAAAAAGGGAAGTGCGGGCAAAGCGAGAAAAAATGGTGCGGCCGACGAAAAACAGTGCGAGTGAATGGGATGAGCAGAAGTGGAGAAAGGAGGCCGGCAGCTTGCCAAAAGAATGCTCACTGAAATCGCAAGATTTCGTTCCCTTTCCCGAAAGGGAAAGCCTTCCCTTTCGGGAAAGGGAACGAAATCTTGCAATCGGAGAAGAAAGTGTCCCGGAGGCTGGGGAGAGGAGATAGGAGGAAAAACAGTGCGAGGGAAAAATCCCGTCAGATTTGGGCCCGGAGCGATGAGCGGCGTATGCAGGGAGAGGAGCTGAGGGGCAGTGAGAAGGAGCAAATGTGGGCCAAATGAGCGCAATTGGAGTGCTGAAAGCAGGGCAGAAATGCAAGTGGAGAGAAATGTGGGCAAGCGGAGGAAAAATTGGCAAGGCGATGGGAAAAAAAATTCCAAGTGAAGGGGATGAGCGGAAGTGGAGGGGCAGTGAGAAGGACCAAATCAGGGCCAAATGCCTCCAATTGGACTGCTGAAGGCAGGGCAGAAATGCAAGTGGAGAGACAGGAGGGCAAGGGGAAAAAGGGAAGTGCGGGCAAAGCGAGAAAAAATGGTGCGGCCGACGAAAAACAGTGCGAGTGAATGGGATGAGCAGAAGTGGAGAAAGGAGGCCGGCAGCTTGGCAAAAGAATGCTCACTGAAATCGCAAGATTTCGTTCCCTTTCCCGAAAGGGAAAGCCTTCCCTTTCGGGAAAGGGAACGAAATCTTGCAATCGGAGAAGAAAGTGTCCCGGAGGCTGGGGAGAGGAGATAGGAGGAAAAACAGTGCGAGGGAAAAATCCCGTCAGATTTGGGCCCGGAGCGATGAGCGGCGTATGCAGGGAGAGGAGCTGAGGGGCAGTGAGAAGGAGCAAATGTGGGCCAAATGAGCGCAATTGGAGTGCTGAAAGCAGGGCAGAAATGCAAGTGGAGAGAAATGTGGGCAAGCGGAGGAAAAATTGGCAAGGCGATGGGAAAAAAAATTCCAAGTGAAGGGGATGAGCGGAAGTGGAGGGGCAGTGAGAAGGACCAAATCAGGGCCAAATGCCTCCAATTGGACTGCTGAAGGCAGGGCAGAAATGCAAGTGGAGAGACAGGAGGGCAAGGGGAAAAAGGGAAGTGCGGGCAAAGCGAGAAAAAATGGTGCGGCCGACGAAAAACAGGGCGAGTGAATGGGATGAGCAGAAGTGGAGAAAGGAGGCCGGCAGCTTGCCAAAAGAATGCTCACTGAAATCGCAAGATTTCGTTCCCTTTCCCGAAAGGGAAAGCCTTCCCTTTCGGGAAAGGGAACGAAATCTTGCAATCGGAGAAGAAAGTGTCCCGGAGGCTGGGGAGAGGAGATAGGAGGAAAAACAGTGCGAGGGAAAAATCCCGCCAGATTTGGGCCCGGAGCGATGAGCGGCGTATGCAGGGAGAGGAGCTGAGGGGCAGTGAGAAGGAGCAAATGTGGGCCAAATGAGCGCAATTGGAGTGCTGAAAGCAGGGCAGAAATGCAAGTGGAGAGAAATGTGGGCAAGCGGAGGAAAAATTGGCAAGCCGATGGGAAAAAAAATTCCAAGTGAAGGGGATGAGCGGAAGTGGAGGGGCAGTGAGAAGGACCAAATCAGGGCCAAATGCCTCCAATTGGACTGCTGAAGGCAGGGCAGAAATGCAAGTGGAGAGACAGGAGGGCAAGGGGAAAAAGGGAAGTGCGGGCAAAGCGAGAAAAAATGGTGCGGCCGACGAAAAACAGGGCGAGTGAATGGGATGAGCAGAAGTGGAGAAAGGAGGCCGGCAGCTTGCCAAAAGAATGCTCACTGAAATCGCAAGATTTCGTTCCCTTTCCCGAAAGGGAAAGCCTTCCCTTTCGGGAAAGGGAACGAAATCTTGCAATCGGAGAAGAAAGTGTCCCGGAGGCTGGGGAGAGGAGATAGGAGGGAAAACAGTGCGAGGGAAAAATCCCGTCAGATTTGGGCCCGGAGCGATGAGCGGCGTATGCAGGGAGAGGAGCTGAGGGGCAGTGAGAAGGAGCAAATGTGGGCCAAATGAGCGCAATTGGAGTGCTGAAAGCAGGGCAGAAATGCAAGTGGAGAGAAATGTGGGCAAGCGGAGGAAAAATTGGCAAGGCGATGGGAAAAAAAATTCCAAGTGAAGGGGATGAGCGGAAGTGGAGGGGCAGTGAGAAGGACCAAATCAGGGCCAAATGCCTCCAATTGGACTGCTGAAGGCAGGGCAGAAATGCAAGTGGAGAGACAGGAGGGCAAGGGGAAAAAGGGAAGTGCGGGCAAAGCGAGAAAAAATGGTGCGGCCGACGAAAAACAGTGCGAGTGAATGGGACGAGCAGAAGTGGAGAAAGGAGGCCGGCAGCTTGCCAAAAGAATGCTCACTGAAATCGCAAGATTTCGTTCCCTTTCCCGAAAGGGAAAGCCTTCCCTTTCGGGAAAGGGAACGAAATCTTGCAATCGGAGAAGAAAGTGTCCCGGAGGCTGGGGAGAGGAGATAGGAGGAAAAACAGTGCGAGGGAAAAATCCCGTCAGATTTGGGCCCGGAGCGATGAGCGGCGTATGCAGGGAGAGGAGCTGAGGGGCAGTGAGAAGGAGCAAATGTGGGCCAAATGAGCGCAATTGGAGTGCTGAAAGCAGGGCAGAAATGCAAGTGGAGAGAAATGTGGGCAAGCGGAGGAAAAATTGGCAAGGCGATGGGAAAAAAAATTCCAAGTGAAGGGGATGAGCGGAAGTGGAGGGGCAGTGAGAAGGACCAAATCAGGGCCAAATGCCTCCAATTGGACTGCTGAAGGCAGGGCAGAAATGCAAGTGGAGAGACAGGAGGGCAAGGGGAAAAAGGGAAGTGCGGGCAAAGCGAGAAAAAATGGTGCGGCCGACGAAAAACAGTGCGAGTGAATGGGATGAGCAGAAGTGGAGAAAGGAGGCCGGCAGCTTGCCAAAAGAATGCTCACTGAAATCGCAAGATTTCGTTCCCTTTCCCGAAAGGGAAAGCCTTCCCTTTCGGGAAAGGGAACGAAATCTTGCAATCGGAGAAGAAAGTGTCCCGGAGGCTGGGGAGAGGAGATAGGAGGAAAAACAGTGCGAGGGAAAAATCCCGTCAGATTTGGGCCCGGAGCGATGAGCGGCGTATGCAGGGAGAGGAGCTGAGGGGCAGTGAGAAGGAGCAAATGTGGGCCAAATGAGCGCAATTGGAGTGCTGAAAGCAGGGCAGAAATGCAAGTGGAGAGAAATGTGGGCAAGCGGAGGAAAAATTGGCAAGGCGATGGGAAAAAAAATTCCAAGTGAAGGGGATGAGCGGAAGTGGAGGGGCAGTGAGAAGGACCAAATCAGGGCCAAATGCCTCCAATTGGACTGCTGAAGGCAGGGCAGAAATGCAAGTGGAGAGACAGGAGGGCAAGGGGAAAAAGGGAAGTGCGGGCAAAGCGAGAAAAAATGGTGCGGCCGACGAAAAACAGGGCGAGTGAATGGGATGAGCAGAAGTGGAGAAAGGAGGCCGGCAGCTTGCCAAAAGAATGCTCACTGAAATCGCAAGATTTCGTTCCCTTTCCCGAAAGGGAAAGCCTTCCCTTTCGGGAAAGGGAACGAAATCTTGCAATCGGAGAAGAAAGTGTCCCGGAGGCTGGGGAGAGGAGATAGGAGGAAAAACAGTGCGAGGGAAAAATCCCGTCAGATTTGGGCCCGGAGCGATGAGCGGCGTATGCAGGGAGAGGAGCTGAGGGGCAGTGAGAAGGAGCAAATGTGGGCCAAATGAGCGCAATTGGAGTGCTGAAAGCAGGGCAGAAATGCAAGTGGAGAGAAATGTGGGCAAGCGGAGGAAAAATTGGCAAGGCGATGGGAAAAAAAATTCCAAGTGAAGGGGATGAGCAGAAGTGGAGGGGCAGTGAGAAGGACCAAATCAGGGCCAAATGCCTCCAATTGGACTGCTGAAGGCAGGGCAGAAATGCAAGTGGAGAGACAGGAGGGCAAGGGGAAAACGGGAAGTGCGGGCAAAGCGGGAAAAAATGGTGCGGCCGACGAAAAACAGTGCGAGTGAATGGGATGAGCAGAAGTGGAGAAAGGAGGCCGGCAGCTTGCCAAAAGAATGCTCACTGAAATCGCAAGATTTCGTTCCCTTTCCCGAAAGGGAAAGCCTTCCCTTTCGGGAAAGGGAACGAAATCTTGCAATCGGAGAAGAAAGTGTCCCGGAGGCTGGGGAGAGGAGATAGGAGGGAAAACAGTGCGAGGGAAAAATCCCGTCAGATTTGGGCCCGGAGTGATGAGCGGCGTATGCAGGGAGAGGAGCTGAGGGGCAGTGAGAAGGAGCAAATGTGGGCCAAATGAGCGCAATTGGAGTGCTGAAAGCAGGGCAGAAATGCAAGTGGATAGAAATGTGGGCAAGCGGAGGAAAAATTGGCAAGGCGATGGGAAAAAAAATTCCAAGTGAAGGGGATGAGCGGAAGTGGAGGGGCAGTGAGAAGGACCAAATCAGGGCCAAATGCCTCCAATTGGACTGCTGAAGGCAGGGCAGAAATGCAAGTGGAGAGACAGGAGGGCAAGGGGAAAAAGGGAAGTGCGGGCAAAGCGAGAAAAAATGGTGCGGCCGACGAAAAACAGGGCGAGTGAATGGGATGAGCAGAAGTGGAGAAAGGAGGCCGGCAGCTTGCCAAAAGAATGCTCACTGAAATCGCAAGATTTCGTTCCCTTTCCCGAAAGGGAAAGCCTTCCCTTTCGGGAAAGGGAACGAAATCTTGCAATCGGAGAAGAAAGTGTCCCGGAGGCTGGGGAGAGGAGATAGGAGGAAAAACAGTGCGAGGGAAAAATCCCGTCCGATTTGGGCCCGGAGCGATGAGCGGCGTATGCAGGGAGAGGAGCTGAGGGGCAGTGAGAAGGAGCAAATGTGGGCCAAATGAGCGCAATTGGAGTGCTGAAAGCAGGGCAGAAATGCAAGTGGAGAGAAATGTGGGCAAGCGGAGGAAAAATTGGCAAGGCGATGGGAAAAAAAATTCCAAGTGAAGGGGATGAGCGGAAGTGGAGGGGCAGTGAGAAGGACCAAATCAGGGCCAAATGCCTCCAATTGGACTGCTGAAGGCAGGGCAGAAATGCAAGTGGAGAGACAGGAGGGCAAGGGGAAAAAGGGAAGTGCGGGCAAAGCGAGAAAAAATGGTGCGGCCGACGAAAAACAGGGCGAGTGAATGGGATGAGCAGAAGTGGAGAAAGGAGGCCGGCAGCTTGCCAAAAGAATGCTCACTGAAATCGCAAGATTTCGTTCCCTTTCCCGAAAGGGAAAGCCTTCCCTTTCGGGAAAGGGAACGAAATCTTGCAATCGGAGAAGAAAGTGTCCCGGAGGCTGGGGAGAGGAGATAGGAGGAAAAACAGTGCGAGGGAAAAATCCCGTCAGATTTGGGCCCGGAGCGATGAGCGGCGTATGCAGGGAGAGGAGCTGAGGGGCAGTGAGAAGGAGCAAATGTGGGCCAAATGAGCGCAATTGGAGTGCTGAAAGCAGGGCAGAAATGCAAGTGGAGAGAAATGTGGGCAAGCGGAGGAAAAATTGGCAAGGCGATGGGAAAAAAAATTCCAAGTGAAGGGGATGAGCGGAAGTGGAGGGGCAGTGAGAAGGACCAAATCAGGGCCAAATGCCTCCAATTGGACTGCTGAAGGCAGGGCAGAAATGCAAGTGGAGAGACAGGAGGGCAAGGGGAAAAAGGGAAGTGCGGGCAAAGCGAGAAAAAATGGTGCGGCCGACGAAAAACAGTGCGAGTGAATGGGATGAGCAGAAGTGGAGAAAGGAGGCCGGCAGCTTGCCAAAAGAATGCTCACTGAAATCGCAAGATTTCGTTCCCTTTCCCGAAAGGGAAAGCCTTCCCTTTCGGGAAAGGGAACGAAATCTTGCAATCGGAGAAGAAAGTGTCCCGGAGGCTGGGGAGAGGAGATAGGAGGAAAAACAGTGCGAGGGAAAAATCCCGCCAGATTTGGGCCCGGAGCGATGAGCGGCGTATGCAGGGAGAGGAGCTGAGGGGCAGTGAGAAGGAGCAAATGTGGGCCAAATGAGCGCAATTGGAGTGCTGAAAGCAGGGCAGAAATGCAAGTGGAGAGAAATGTGGGCAAGCGGAGGAAAAATTGGCAAGCCGATGGGAAAAAAAATTCCAAGTGAAGGGGATGAGCGGAAGTGGAGGGGCAGTGAGAAGGACCAAATCAGGGCCAAATGCCTCCAATTGGACTGCTGAAGGCAGGGCAGAAATGCAAGTGGAGAGACAGGAGGGCAAGGGGAAAAAGGGAAGTGCGGGCAAAGCGAGAAAAAATGGTGCGGCCGACGAAAAACAGGGCGAGTGAATGGGATGAGCAGAAGTGGAGAAAGGAGGCCGGCAGCTTGCCAAAAGAATGCTCACTGAAATCGCAAGATTTCGTTCCCTTTCCCGAAAGGGAAAGCCTTCCCTTTCGGGAAAGGGAACGAAATCTTGCAATCGGAGAAGAAAGTGTCCCGGAGGCTGGGGAGAGGAGATAGGAGGGAAAACAGTGCGAGGGAAAAATCCCGTCAGATTTGGGCCCGGAGCGATGAGCGGCGTATGCAGGGAGAGGAGCTGAGGGGCAGTGAGAAGGAGCAAATGTGGGCCAAATGAGCGCAATTGGAGTGCTGAAAGCAGGGCAGAAATGCAAGTGGAGAGAAATGTGGGCAAGCGGAGGAAAAATTGGCAAGGCGATGGGAAAAAAAATTCCAAGTGAAGGGGATGAGCGGAAGTGGAGGGGCAGTGAGAAGGACCAAATCAGGGCCAAATGCCTCCAATTGGACTGCTGAAGGCAGGGCAGAAATGCAAGTGGAGAGACAGGAGGGCAAGGGGAAAAAGGGAAGTGCGGGCAAAGCGAGAAAAAATGGTGCGGCCGACGAAAAACAGTGCGAGTGAATGGGACGAGCAGAAGTGGAGAAAGGAGGCCGGCAGCTTGCCAAAAGAATGCTCACTGAAATCGCAAGATTTCGTTCCCTTTCCCGAAAGGGAAAGCCTTCCCTTTCGGGAAAGGGAACGAAATCTTGCAATCGGAGAAGAAAGTGTCCCGGAGGCTGGGGAGAGGAGATAGGAGGAAAAACAGTGCGAGGGAAAAATCCCGTCAGATTTGGGCCCGGAGCGATGAGCGGCGTATGCAGGGAGAGGAGCTGAGGGGCAGTGAGAAGGAGCAAATGTGGGCCAAATGAGCGCAATTGGAGTGCTGAAAGCAGGGCAGAAATGCAAGTGGAGAGAAATGTGGGCAAGCGGAGGAAAAATTGGCAAGGCGATGGGAAAAAAAATTCCAAGTGAAGGGGATGAGCGGAAGTGGAGGGGCAGTGAGAAGGACCAAATCAGGGCCAAATGCCTCCAATTGGACTGCTGAAGGCAGGGCAGAAATGCAAGTGGAGAGACAGGAGGGCAAGGGGAAAAAGGGAAGTGCGGGCAAAGCGAGAAAAAATGGTGCGGCCGACGAAAAACAGTGCGAGTGAATGGGATGAGCAGAAGTGGAGAAAGGAGGCCGGCAGCTTGGCAAAAGAATGCTCACTGAAATCGCAAGATTTCGTTCCCTTTCCCGAAAGGGAAAGCCTTCCCTTTCGGGAAAGGGAACGAAATCTTGCAATCGGAGAAGAAAGTGTCCCGGAGGCTGGGGAGAGGAGATAGGAGGAAAAACAGTGCGAGGGAAAAATCCCGTCAGATTTGGGCCCGGAGCGATGAGCGGCGTATGCAGGGAGAGGAGCTGAGGGGCAGTGAGAAGGAGCAAATGTGGGCCAAATGAGCGCAATTGGAGTGCTGAAAGCAGGGCAGAAATGCAAGTGGAGAGAAATGTGGGCAAGCGGAGGAAAAATTGGCAAGGCGATGGGAAAAAAAATTCCAAGTGAAGGGGATGAGCGGAAGTGGAGGGGCAGTGAGAAGGACCAAATCAGGGCCAAATGCCTCCAATTGGACTGCTGAAGGCAGGGCAGAAATGCAAGTGGAGAGACAGGAGGGCAAGGGGAAAAAGGGAAGTGCGGGCAAAGCGAGAAAAAATGGTGCGGCCGACGAAAAACAGGGCGAGTGAATGGGATGAGCAGAAGTGGAGAAAGGAGGCCGGCAGCTTGCCAAAAGAATGCTCACTGAAATCGCAAGATTTCGTTCCCTTTCCCGAAAGGGAAAGCCTTCCCTTTCGGGAAAGGGAACGAAATCTTGCAATCGGAGAAGAAAGTGTCCCGGAGGCTGGGGAGAGGAGATAGGAGGAAAAACAGTGCGAGGGAAAAATCCCGCCAGATTTGGGCCCGGAGCGATGAGCGGCGTATGCAGGGAGAGGAGCTGAGGGGCAGTGAGAAGGAGCAAATGTGGGCCAAATGAGCGCAATTGGAGTGCTGAAAGCAGGGCAGAAATGCAAGTGGAGAGAAATGTGGGCAAGCGGAGGAAAAATTGGCAAGCCGATGGGAAAAAAAATTCCAAGTGAAGGGGATGAGCGGAAGTGGAGGGGCAGTGAGAAGGACCAAATCAGGGCCAAATGCCTCCAATTGGACTGCTGAAGGCAGGGCAGAAATGCAAGTGGAGAGACAGGAGGGCAAGGGGAAAAAGGGAAGTGCGGGCAAAGCGAGAAAAAATGGTGCGGCCGACGAAAAACAGGGCGAGTGAATGGGATGAGCAGAAGTGGAGAAAGGAGGCCGGCAGCTTGCCAAAAGAATGCTCACTGAAATCGCAAGATTTCGTTCCCTTTCCCGAAAGGGAAAGCCTTCCCTTTCGGGAAAGGGAACGAAATCTTGCAATCGGAGAAGAAAGTGTCCCGGAGGCTGGGGAGAGGAGATAGGAGGGAAAACAGTGCGAGGGAAAAATCCCGTCAGATTTGGGCCCGGAGCGATGAGCGGCGTATGCAGGGAGAGGAGCTGAGGGGCAGTGAGAAGGAGCAAATGTGGGCCAAATGAGCGCAATTGGAGTGCTGAAAGCAGGGCAGAAATGCAAGTGGAGAGAAATGTGGGCAAGCGGAGGAAAAATTGGCAAGGCGATGGGAAAAAAAATTCCAAGTGAAGGGGATGAGCGGAAGTGGAGGGGCAGTGAGAAGGACCAAATCAGGGCCAAATGCCTCCAATTGGACTGCTGAAGGCAGGGCAGAAATGCAAGTGGAGAGACAGGAGGGCAAGGGGAAAAAGGGAAGTGCGGGCAAAGCGAGAAAAAATGGTGCGGCCGACGAAAAACAGTGCGAGTGAATGGGACGAGCAGAAGTGGAGAAAGGAGGCCGGCAGCTTGCCAAAAGAATGCTCACTGAAATCGCAAGATTTCGTTCCCTTTCCCGAAAGGGAAAGCCTTCCCTTTCGGGAAAGGGAACGAAATCTTGCAATCGGAGAAGAAAGTGTCCCGGAGGCTGGGGAGAGGAGATAGGAGGAAAAACAGTGCGAGGGAAAAATCCCGTCAGATTTGGGCCCGGAGCGATGAGCGGCGTATGCAGGGAGAGGAGCTGAGGGGCAGTGAGAAGGAGCAAATGTGGGCCAAATGAGCGCAATTGGAGTGCTGAAAGCAGGGCAGAAATGCAAGTGGAGAGAAATGTGGGCAAGCGGAGGAAAAATTGGCAAGGCGATGGGAAAAAAAATTCCAAGTGAAGGGGATGAGCGGAAGTGGAGGGGCAGTGAGAAGGACCAAATCAGGGCCAAATGCCTCCAATTGGACTGCTGAAGGCAGGGCAGAAATGCAAGTGGAGAGACAGGAGGGCAAGGGGAAAAAGGGAAGTGCGGGCAAAGCGAGAAAAAATGGTGCGGCCGACGAAAAACAGTGCGAGTGAATGGGATGAGCAGAAGTGGAGAAAGGAGGCCGGCAGCTTGCCAAAAGAATGCTCACTGAAATCGCAAGATTTCGTTCCCTTTCCCGAAAGGGAAAGCCTTCCCTTTCGGGAAAGGGAACGAAATCTTGCAATCGGAGAAGAAAGTGTCCCGGAGGCTGGGGAGAGGAGATAGGAGGAAAAACAGTGCGAGGGAAAAATCCCGTCAGATTTGGGCCCGGAGCGATGAGCGGCGTATGCAGGGAGAGGAGCTGAGGGGCAGTGAGAAGGAGCAAATGTGGGCCAAATGAGCGCAATTGGAGTGCTGAAAGCAGGGCAGAAATGCAAGTGGAGAGAAATGTGGGCAAGCGGAGGAAAAATTGGCAAGGCGATGGGAAAAAAAATTCCAAGTGAAGGGGATGAGCGGAAGTGGAGGGGCAGTGAGAAGGACCAAATCAGGGCCAAATGCCTCCAATTGGACTGCTGAAGGCAGGGCAGAAATGCAAGTGGAGAGACAGGAGGGCAAGGGGAAAAAGGGAAGTGCGGGCAAAGCGAGAAAAAATGGTGCGGCCGACGAAAAACAGGGCGAGTGAATGGGATGAGCAGAAGTGGAGAAAGGAGGCCGGCAGCTTGCCAAAAGAATGCTCACTGAAATCGCAAGATTTCGTTCCCTTTCCCGAAAGGGAAAGCCTTCCCTTTCGGGAAAGGGAACGAAATCTTGCAATCGGAGAAGAAAGTGTCCCGGAGGCTGGGGAGAGGAGATAGGAGGAAAAACAGTGCGAGGGAAAAATCCCGTCAGATTTGGGCCCGGAGCGATGAGCGGCGTATGCAGGGAGAGGAGCTGAGGGGCAGTGAGAAGGAGCAAATGTGGGCCAAATGAGCGCAATTGGAGTGCTGAAAGCAGGGCAGAAATGCAAGTGGAGAGAAATGTGGGCAAGCGGAGGAAAAATTGGCAAGGCGATGGGAAAAAAAATTCCAAGTGAAGGGGATGAGCGGAAGTGGAGGGGCAGTGAGAAGGACCAAATCAGGGCCAAATGCCTCCAATTGGACTGCTGAAGGCAGGGCAGAAATGCAAGTGGAGAGACAGGAGGGCAAGGGGAAAAAGGGAAGTGCGGGCAAAGCGAGAAAAAATGGTGCGGCCGACGAAAAACAGTGCGAGTGAATGGGATGAGCAGAAGTGGAGAAAGGAGGCCGGCAGCTTGCCAAAAGAATGCTCACTGAAATCGCAAGATTTCGTTCCCTTTCCCGAAAGGGAAAGCCTTCCCTTTCGGGAAAGGGAACGAAATCTTGCAATCGGAGAAGAAAGTGTCCCGGAGGCTGGGGAGAGGAGATAGGAGGAAAAACAGTGCGAGGGAAAAATCCCGCCAGATTTGGGCCCGGAGCGATGAGCGGCGTATGCAGGGAGAGGAGCTGAGGGGCAGTGAGAAGGAGCAAATGTGGGCCAAATGAGCGCAATTGGAGTGCTGAAAGCAGGGCAGAAATGCAAGTGGAGAGAAATGTGGGCAAGCGGAGGAAAAATTGGCAAGGCGATGGGAAAAAAAATTCCAAGTGAAGGGGATGAGCGGAAGTGGAGGGGCAGTGAGAAGGACCAAATCAGGGCCAAATGCCTCCAATTGGACTGCTGAAGGCAGGGCAGAAATGCAAGTGGAGAGACAGGAGGGCAAGGGGAAAAAAGGAAGTGCGGGCAAAGCGAGAAAAAATGGTGCGGCCGACGAAAAACAGGGCGAGTGAATGGGATGAGCAGAAGTGGAGAAAGGAGGCCGGCAGCTTGCCAAAAGAATGCTCACTGAAATCGCAAGATTTCGTTCCCTTTCCCGAAAGGGAAAGCCTTCCCTTTCGGGAAAGGGAACGAAATCTTGCAATCGGAGAAGAAAGTGTCCCGGAGGCTGGGGAGAGGAGATAGGAGGAAAAACAGTGCGAGGGAAAAATCCCGTCAGATTTGGGCCCGGAGCGATGAGCGGCGTATGCAGGGAGAGGAGCTGAGGGGCAGTGAGAAGGAGCAAATGTGGGCCAAATGAGCGCAATTGGAGTGCTGAAAGCAGGGCAGAAATGCAAGTGGAGAGAAATGTGGGCAAGCGGAGGAAAAATTGGCAAGGCGATGGGAAAAAAAATTCCAAGTGAAGGGGATGAGCGGAAGTGGAGGGGCAGTGAGAAGGACCAAATCAGGGCCAAATGCCTCCAATTGGACTGCTGAAGGCAGGGCAGAAATGCAAGTGGAGAGACAGGAGGGCAAGGGGAAAAAGGGAAGTGCGGGCAAAGCGAGAAAAAATGGTGCGGCCGACGAAAAACAGGGCGAGTGAATGGGATGAGCAGAAGTGGAGAAAGGAGGCCGGCAGCTTGCCAAAAGAATGCTCACTGAAATCGCAAGATTTCGTTCCCTTTCCCAAAAGGGAAAGCCTTCCCTTTCGGGAAAGGGAACGAAATCTTGCAATCGGAGAAGAAAGTGTCCCGGAGGCTGGGGAGAGGAGATAGGAGGAAAAACAGTGCGAGGGAAAAATCCCGTCAGATTTGGGCCCGGAGCGATGAGCGGCGTATGCAGGGAGAGGAGCTGAGGGGCAGTGAGAAGGAGCAAATGTGGGCCAAATGAGCGCAATTGGAGTGCTGAAAGCAGGGCAGAAATGCAAGTGGAGAGAAATGTGGGCAAGCGGAGGAAAAATTGGCAAGGCGATGGGAAAAAAAATTCCAAGTGAAGGGGATGAGCGGAAGTGGAGGGGCAGTGAGTAGGACCAAATCAGGGCCAAATGCCTCCAATTGGACTGCTGAAGGCAGGGCAGAAATGCAAGTGGAGAGACAGGAGGGCAAGGGGAAAAAGGGAAGTGCGGGCAAAGCGAGAAAAAATGGTGCGGCCGACGAAAAACAGTGCGAGTGAATGGGATGAGCAGAAGTGGAGAAAGGAGGCCGGCAGCTTGCCAAAAGAATGCTCACTGAAATCGCAAGATTTCGTTCCCTTTCCCGAAAGGGAAAGCCTTCCCTTTCGGGAAAGGGAACGAAATCTTGCAATCGGAGAAGAAAGTGTCCCGGAGGCTGGGGAGAGGAGATAGGAGGAAAAACAGTGCGAGGGAAAAATCCCGTCAGATTTGGGCCCGGAACGATGAGCGGCGTATGCAGGGAGAGGAGCTGAGGGGCAGTGAGAAGGAGCAAATGTGTCCCAAATGAGCGCAATTGGAGTGCTGAAAGCAGGGCAGAAATGCAAGTGGAGAGAAATGTGGGCAAGCGGAGGAAAAATTGGCAAGGCGATGGGAAAAAAAATTCCAAGTGAAGGGGATGAGCGGAAGTGGAGGGGCAGTGAGAAGGACCAAATCAGGGCCAAATGCCTCCAATTGGACTGCTGAAGGCAGGGCAGAAATGCAAGTGGAGAGACAGGAGGGCAAGGGGAAAAAGGGAAGTGCGGGCAAAGCGAGAAAAAATGGTGCGGCCGACGAAAAACAGTGCGAGTGAATGGGATGAGCAGAAGTGGAGAAAGGAGGCCGGCAGCTTGCCAAAAGAATGCTCACTGAAATCGCAAGATTTCGTTCCCTTTCCCGAAAGGGAAAGCCTTCCCTTTCGGGAAAGGGAACGAAATCTTGCAATCGGAGAAGAAAGTGTCCCGGAGGCTGGGGAGAGGAGATAGGAGGAAAAACAGTGCGAGGGAAAAATCCCGTCAGATTTGGGCCCGGAGCGATGAGCGGCGTATGCAGGGAGAGGAGCTGAGGGGCAGTGAGAAGGAGCAAATGTGGGCCAAATGAGCGCAATTGGAGTGCTGAAAGCAGGGCAGAAATGCAAGTGGAGAGAAATGTGGGCAAGCGGAGGAAAAATTGGCAAGGCGATGGGAAAAAAAATTCCAAGTGAAGGGGATGAGCGGAAGTGGAGGGGCAGTGAGAAGGACCAAATCAGGGCCAAATGCCTCCAATTGGACTGCTGAAGGCAGGGCAGAAATGCAAGTGGAGAGACAGGAGGGCAAGGGGAAAAAGGGAAGTGCGGGCAAAGCGAGAAAAAATGGTGCGGCCGACGAAAAACAGTGCGAGTGAATGGGATGAGCAGAAGTGGAGAAAGGAGGCCGGCAGCTTGCCAAAAGAATGCTCACTGAAATCGCAAGATTTCGTTCCCTTTCCCGAAAGGGAAAGCCTTCCCTTTCGGGAAAGGGAACGAAATCTTGCAATCGGAGAAGAAAGTGTCCCGGAGGCTGGGGAGAGGAGATAGGAGGAAAAACAGTGCGAGGGAAAAATCCCGTCAGATTTGGGCCCGGAGCGATGAGCGGCGTATGCAGGGAGAGGAGCTGAGGGGCAGTGAGAAGGAGCAAATGTGGGCCAAATGAGCGCAATTGGAGTGCTGAAAGCAGGGCAGAAATGCAAGTGGAGAGAAATGTGGGCAAGCGGAGGAAAAATTG
Organism: Zosterops lateralis; assembly: GCF_965231275.1. Taxonomy (NCBI): domain Eukaryota; kingdom Metazoa; phylum Chordata; class Aves; order Passeriformes; family Zosteropidae; genus Zosterops; species Zosterops lateralis. The sequence continues at coordinate 37,808,309 of NC_139766.1, forward strand.
GCAAGGCGATGGGAAAAAAAATTCCAAGTGAAGGGGATGAGCGGAAGTGGAGGGGCAGTGAGAAGGACCAAATCAGGGCCAAATGCCTCCAATTGGACTGCTGAAGGCAGGGCAGAAATGCAAGTGGAGAGACAGGAGGGCAAGGGGAAAAAGGGAAGTGCGGGCAAAGCGAGAAAAAATGGTGCGGCCGACGAAAAACAGGGCGAGTGAATGGGATGAGCAGAAGTGGAGAAAGGAGGCCGGCAGCTTGCCAAAAGAATGCTCACTGAAATCGCAAGATTTCGTTCCCTTTCCCGAAAGGGAAAGCCTTCCCTTTCGGGAAAGGGAACGAAATCTTGCAATCGGAGAAGAAAGTGTCCCGGAGGCTGGGGAGAGGAGATAGGAGGAAAAACAGTGCGAGGGAAAAATCCCGTCAGATTTGGGCCCGGAGCGATGAGCGGCGTATGCAGGGAGAGGAGCTGAGGGGCAGTGAGAAGGAGCAAATGTGGGCCAAATGAGCGCAATTGGAGTGCTGAAAGCAGGGCAGAAATGCAAGTGGAGAGAAATGTGGGCAAGCGGAGGAAAAATTGGCAAGGCGATGGGAAAAAAAATTCCAAGTGAAGGGGATGAGCGGAAGTGGAGGGGCAGTGAGAAGGACCAAATCAGGGCCAAATGCCTCCAATTGGACTGCTGAAGGCAGGGCAGAAATGCAAGTGGAGAGACAGGAGGGCAAGGGGAAAAAGGGAAGTGCGGGCAAAGCGAGAAAAAATGGTGCGGCCGACGAAAAACAGGGCGAGTGAATGGGATGAGCAGAAGTGGAGAAAGGAGGCCGGCAGCTTGCCAAAAGAATGCTCACTGAAATCGCAAGATTTCGTTCCCTTTCCCGAAAGGGAAAGCCTTCCCTTTCGGGAAAGGGAACGAAATCTTGCAATCGGAGAAGAAAGTGTCCCGGAGGCTGGGGAGAGGAGATAGGAGGAAAAACAGTGCGAGGGAAAAATCCCGCCAGATTTGGGCCCGGAGCGATGAGCGGCGTATGCAGGGAGAGGAGCTGAGGGGCAGTGAGAAGGAGCAAATGTGGGCCAAATGAGCGCAATTGGAGTGCTGAAAGCAGGGCAGAAATGCAAGTGGAGAGAAATGTGGGCAAGCGGAGGAAAAATTGGCAAGGCGATGGGAAAAAAAATTCCAAGTGAAGGGGATGAGCGGAAGTGGAGGGGCAGTGAGAAGGACCAAATCAGGGCCAAATGCCTCCAATTGGACTGCTGAAGGCAGGGCAGAAATGCAAGTGGAGAGACAGGAGGGCAAGGGGAAAAAGGGAAGTGCGGGCAAAGCGAGAAAAAATGGTGCGGCCGACGAAAAACAGTGCGAGTGAATGGGATGAGCAGAAGTGGAGAAAGGAGGCCGGCAGCTTGCCAAAAGAATGCTCACTGAAATCGCAAGATTTCGTTCCCTTTCCCGAAAGGGAAAGCCTTCCCTTTCGGGAAAGGGAACGAAATCTTGCAATCGGAGAAGAAAGTGTCCCGGAGGCTGGGGAGAGGAGATAGGAGGAAAAACAGTGCGAGGGAAAAATCCCGCCAGATTTGGGCCCGGAGCGATGAGCGGCGTATGCAGGGAGAGGAGCTGAGGGGCAGTGAGAAGGAGCAAATGTGGGCCAAATGAGCGCAATTGGAGTGCTGAAAGCAGGGCAGAAATGCAAGTGGAGAGAAATGTGGGCAAGCGGAGGAAAAATTGGCAAGGCGATGGGAAAAAAAATTCCAAGTGAAGGGGATGAGCGGAAGTGGAGGGGCAGTGAGAAGGACCAAATCAGGGCCAAATGCCTCCAATTGGACTGCTGAAGGCAGGGCAGAAATGCAAGTGGAGAGACAGGAGGGCAAGGGGAAAAAGGGAAGTGCGGGCAAAGCGAGAAAAAATGGTGCGGCCGACGAAAAACAGTGCGAGTGAATGGGATGAGCAGAAGTGGAGAAAGGAGGCCGGCAGCTTGCCAAAAGAATGCTCACTGAAATCGCAAGATTTCGTTCCCTTTCCCGAAAGGGAAAGCCTTCCCTTTCGGGAAAGGGAACGAAATCTTGCAATCGGAGAAGAAAGTGTCCCGGAGGCTGGGGAGAGGAGATAGGAGGAAAAACAGTGCGAGGGAAAAATCCCGTCAGATTTGGGCCCGGAGCGATGAGCGGCGTATGCAGGGAGAGGAGCTGAGGGGCAGTGAGAAGGAGCAAATGTGGGCCAAATGAGCGCAATTGGAGTGCTGAAAGCAGGGCAGAAATGCAAGTGGAGAGAAATGTGGGCAAGCGGAGGAAAAATTGGCAAGGCGATGGGAAAAAAAATTCCAAGTGAAGGGGATGAGCGGAAGTGGAGGGGCAGTGAGAAGGACCAAATCAGGGCCAAATGCCTCCAATTGGACTGCTGAAGGCAGGGCAGAAATGCAAGTGGAGAGACAGGAGGGCAAGGGGAAAAAGGGAAGTGCGGGCAAAGCGAGAAAAAATGGTGCGGCCGACGAAAAACAGTGCGAGTGAATGGGATGAGCAGAAGTGGAGAAAGGAGGCCGGCAGCTTGCCAAAAGAATGCTCACTGAAATCGCAAGATTTCGTTCCCTTTCCCGAAAGGGAAAGCCTTCCCTTTCGGGAAAGGGAACGAAATCTTGCAATCGGAGAAGAAAGTGTCCCGGAGGCTGGGGAGAGGAGATAGGAGGAAAAACAGTGCGAGGGAAAAATCCCGCCAGATTTGGGCCCGGAGCGATGAGCGGCGTATGCAGGGAGAGGAGCTGAGGGGCAGTGAGAAGGAGCAAATGTGGGCCAAATGAGCGCAATTGGAGTGCTGAAAGCAGGGCAGAAATGCAAGTGGAGAGAAATGTGGGCAAGCGGAGGAAAAATTGGCAAGGCGATGGGAAAAAAAATTCCAAGTGAAGGGGATGAGCGGAAGTGGAGGGGCAGTGAGAAGGACCAAATCAGGGCCAAATGCCTCCAATTGGACTGCTGAAGGCAGGGCAGAAATGCAAGTGGAGAGACAGGAGGGCAAGGGGAAAAAGGGAAGTGCGGGCAAAGCGAGAAAAAATGGTGCGGCCGACGAAAAACAGTGCGAGTGAATGGGATGAGCAGAAGTGGAGAAAGGAGGCCGGCAGCTTGCCAAAAGAATGCTCACTGAAATCGCAAGATTTCGTTCCCTTTCCCGAAAGGGAAAGCCTTCCCTTTCGGGAAAGGGAACGAAATCTTGCAATCGGAGAAGAAAGTGTCCCGGAGGCTGGGGAGAGGAGATAGGAGGAAAAACAGTGCGAGGGAAAAATCCCGTCAGATTTGGGCCCGGAGCGATGAGCGGCGTATGCAGGGAGAGGAGCTGAGGGGCAGTGAGAAGGAGCAAATGTGGGCCAAATGAGCGCAATTGGAGTGCTGAAAGCAGGGCAGAAATGCAAGTGGAGAGAAATGTGGGCAAGCGGAGGAAAAATTGGCAAGGCGATGGGAAAAAAAATTCCAAGTGAAGGGGATGAGCGGAAGTGGAGGGGCAGTGAGAAGGACCAAATCAGGGCCAAATGCCTCCAATTGGACTGCTGAAGGCAGGGCAGAAATGCAAGTGGAGAGACAGGAGGGCAAGGGGAAAAAGGGAAGTGCGGGCAAAGCGAGAAAAAATGGTGCGGCCGACGAAAAACAGTGCGAGTGAATGGGATGAGCAGAAGTGGAGAAAGGAGGCCGGCAGCTTGGCAAAAGAATGCTCACTGAAATCGCAAGATTTCGTTCCCTTTCCCGAAAGGGAAAGCCTTCCCTTTCGGGAAAGGGAACGAAATCTTGCAATCGGAGAAGAAAGTGTCCCGGAGGCTGGGGAGAGGAGATAGGAGGAAAAACAGTGCGAGGGAAAAATCCCGTCAGATTTGGGCCCGGAGCGATGAGCGGCGTATGCAGGGAGAGGAGCTGAGGGGCAGTGAGAAGGAGCAAATGTGGGCCAAATGAGCGCAATTGGAGTGCTGAAAGCAGGGCAGAAATGCAAGTGGAGAGAAATGTGGGCAAGCGGAGGAAAAATTGGCAAGGCGATGGGAAAAAAAATTCCAAGTGAAGGGGATGAGCGGAAGTGGAGGGGCAGTGAGAAGGACCAAATCAGGGCCAAATGCCTCCAATTGGACTGCTGAAGGCAGGGCAGAAATGCAAGTGGAGAGACAGGAGGGCAAGGGGAAAAAGGGAAGTGCGGGCAAAGCGAGAAAAAATGGTGCGGCCGACGAAAAACAGGGCGAGTGAATGGGATGAGCAGAAGTGGAGAAAGGAGGCCGGCAGCTTGCCAAAAGAATGCTCACTGAAATCGCAAGATTTCGTTCCCTTTCCCGAAAGGGAAAGCCTTCCCTTTCGGGAAAGGGAACGAAATCTTGCAATCGGAGAAGAAAGTGTCCCGGAGGCTGGGGAGAGGAGATAGGAGGAAAAACAGTGCGAGGGAAAAATCCCGTCAGATTTGGGCCCGGAGCGATGAGCGGCGTATGCAGGGAGAGGAGCTGAGGGGCAGTGAGAAGGAGCAAATGTGGGCCAAATGAGCGCAATTGGAGTGCTGAAAGCAGGGCAGAAATGCAAGTGGAGAGAAATGTGGGCAAGCGGAGGAAAAATTGGCAAGGCGATGGGAAAAAAAATTCCAAGTGAAGGGGATGAGCGGAAGTGGAGGGGCAGTGAGAAGGACCAAATCAGGGCCAAATGCCTCCAATTGGACTGCTGAAGGCAGGGCAGAAATGCAAGTGGAGAGACAGGAAGGCAAGGGGAAAAAGGGAAGTGCGGGCAAAGCGAGAAAAAATGGTGCGGCCGACGAAAAACAGGGCGAGTGAATGGGATGAGCAGAAGTGGAGAAAGGAGGCCGGCAGCTTGCCAAAAGAATGCTCACTGAAATCGCAAGATTTCGTTCCCTTTCCCGAAAGGGAAAGCCTTCCCTTTCGGGAAAGGGAACGAAATCTTGCAATCGGAGAAGAAAGTGTCCCGGAGGCTGGGGAGAGGAGATAGGAGGAAAAACAGTGCGAGGGAAAAATCCCGTCAGATTTGGGCCCGGAGCGATGAGCGGCGTATGCAGGGAGAGGAGCTGAGGGGCAGTGAGAAGGAGCAAATGTGGGCCAAATGAGCGCAATTGGAGTGCTGAAAGCAGGGCAGAAATGCAAGTGGATAGAAATGTGGGCAAGCGGAGGAAAAATTGGCAAGGCGATGGGAAAAAAAATTCCAAGTGAAGGGGATGAGCGGAAGTGGAGGGGCAGTGAGAAGGACCAAATCAGGGCCAAATGCCTCCAATTGGACTGCTGAAGGCAGGGCAGAAATGCAAGTGGAGAGACAGGAGGGCAAGGGGAAAAAGGGAAGTGCGGGCAAAGCGAGAAAAAATGGTGCGGCCGACGAAAAACAGTGCGAGTGAATGGGATGAGCAGAAGTGGAGAAAGGAGGCCGGCAGCTTGCCAAAAGAATGCTCACTGAAATCGCAAGATTTCGTTCCCTTTCCCGAAAGGGAAAGCCTTCCCTTTCGGGAAAGGGAACGAAATCTTGCAATCGGAGAAGAAAGTGTCCCGGAGGCTGGGGAGAGGAGATAGGAGGAAAAACAGTGCGAGGGAAAAATCCCGCCAGATTTGGGCCCAAAGCGATGAGCGGCGTATGCAGGGAGAGGAGCTGAGGGGCAGTGAGAAGGAGCAAATGTGGGCCAAATGAGCGCAATTGGAGTGCTGAAAGCAGGGCAGAAATGCAAGTGGAGAGAAATGTGGGCAAGCGGAGGAAAAATTGGCAAGCCGATGGGAAAAAAAATTCCAAGTGAAGGGGATGAGCGGAAGTGGAGGGGCAGTGAGAAGGACCAAATCAGGGCCAAATGCCTCCAATTGGACTGCTGAAGGCAGGGCAGAAATGCAAGTGGAGAGACAGGAGGGCAAGGGGAAAAAGGGAAGTGCGGGCGAAGCGGGAAAAAATGGTGCGGCCGACGAAAAACAGTGCGAGTGAATGGGATGAGCAGAAGTGGAGAAAGGAGGCCGGCAGCTTGCCAAAAGAATGCTCACTGAAATCGCAAGATTTCGTTCCCTTTCCCGAAAGGGAAAGCCTTCCCTTTCGGGAAAGGGAACGAAATCTTGCAATCGGAGAAGAAAGTGTCCCGGAGGCTGGGGAGAGGAGATAGGAGGAAAAACAGTGCGAGGGAAAAATCCCGTCAGATTTGGGCCCGGAGCGATGAGCGGCGTATGCAGGGAGAGGAGCTGAGGGGCAGTGAGAAGGAGCAAATGTGGGCCAAATGAGCGCAATTGGAGTGCTGAAAGCAGGGCAGAAATGCAAGTGGATAGAAATGTGGGCAAGCGGAGGAAAAATTGGCAAGGCGATGGGAAAAAAAATTCCAAGTGAAGGGGATGAGCGGAAGTGGAGGGGCAGTGAGAAGGACCAAATCAGGGCCAAATGCCTCCAATTGGACTGCTGAAGGCAGGGCAGAAATGCAAGTGGAGAGACAGGAGGGCAAGGGGAAAAAGGGAAGTGCGGGCAAAGCGAGAAAAAATGGTGCGGCCGACGAAAAACAGTGCGAGTGAATGGGATGAGCAGAAGTGGAGAAAGGAGGCCGGCAGCTTGGCAAAAGAATGCTCACTGAAATCGCAAGATTTCGTTCCCTTTCCCGAAAGGGAAAGCCTTCCCTTTCGGGAAAGGGAACGAAATCTTGCAATCGGAGAAGAAAGTGTCCCGGAGGCTGGGGAGAGGAGATAGGAGGAAAAACAGTGCGAGGGAAAAATCCCGTCAGATTTGGGCCCGGAGCGATGAGCGGCGTATGCAGGGAGAGGAGCTGAGGGGCAGTGAGAAGGAGCAAATGTGGGCCAAATGAGCGCAATTGGAGTGCTGAAAGCAGGGCAGAAATGCAAGTGGAGAGAAATGTGGGCAAGCGGAGGAAAAATTGGCAAGGCGATGGGAAAAAAAATTCCAAGTGAAGGGGATGAGCGGAAGTGGAGGGGCAGTGAGAAGGACCAAATCAGGGCCAAATGCCTCCAATTGGACTGCTGAAGGCAGGGCAGAAATGCAAGTGGAGAGACAGGAGGGCAAGGGGAAAAAGGGAAGTGCGGGCAAAGCGAGAAAAAATGGTGCGGCCGACGAAAAACAGGGCGAGTGAATGGGATGAGCAGAAGTGGAGAAAGGAGGCCGGCAGCTTGCCAAAAGAATGCTCACTGAAATCGCAAGATTTCGTTCCCTTTCCCGAAAGGGAAAGCCTTCCCTTTCGGGAAAGGGAACGAAATCTTGCAATCGGAGAAGAAAGTGTCCCGGAGGCTGGGGAGAGGAGATAGGAGGAAAAACAGTGCGAGGGAAAAATCCCGTCAGATTTGGGCCCGGAGCGATGAGCGGCGTATGCAGGGAGAGGAGCTGAGGGGCAGTGAGAAGGAGCAAATGTGTCCCAAATGAGCGCAATTGGAGTGCTGAAAGCAGGGCAGAAATGCAAGTGGAGAGAAATGTGGGCAAGCGGAGGAAAAATTGGCAAGGCGATGGGAAAAAAAATTCCAAGTGAAGGGGATGAGCGGAAGTGGAGGGGCAGTGAGAAGGACCAAATCAGGGCCAAATGCCTCCAATTGGACTGCTGAAGGCAGGGCAGAAATGCAAGTGGAGAGACAGGAGGGCAAGGGGAAAAAGGGAAGTGCGGGCAAAGCGAGAAAAAATGGTGCGGCCGACGAAAAACAGGGCGAGTGAATGGGATGAGCAGAAGTGGAGAAAGGAGGCCGGCAGCTTGCCAAAAGAATGCTCACTGAAATCGCAAGATTTCGTTCCCTTTCCCGAAAGGGAAAGCCTTCCCTTTCGGGAAAGGGAACGAAATCTTGCAATCGGAGAAGAAAGTGTCCCGGAGGCTGGGGAGAGGAGATAGGAGGAAAAACAGTGCGAGGGAAAAATCCCGTCAGATTTGGGCCCGGAGCGATGAGCGGCGTATGCAGGGAGAGGAGCTGAGGGGCAGTGAGAAGGAGCAAATGTGGGCCAAATGAGCGCAATTGGAGTGCTGAAAGCAGGGCAGAAATGCAAGTGGAGAGAAATGTGGGCAAGCGGAGGAAAAATTGGCAAGGCGATGGGAAAAAAAATTCCAAGTGAAGGGGATGAGCGGAAGTGGAGGGGCAGTGAGAAGGACCAAATCAGGGCCAAATGCCTCCAATTGGACTGCTGAAGGCAGGGCAGAAATGCAAGTGGAGAGACAGGAGGGCAAGGGGAAAAAGGGAAGTGCGGGCAAAGCGAGAAAAAATGGTGCGGCCGACGAAAAACAGGGTGAGTGAATGGGATGAGCAGAAGTGGAGAAAGGAGGCCGGCAGCTTGCCAAAAGAATGCTCACTGAAATCGCAAGATTTCGTTCCCTTTCCCGAAAGGGAAAGCCTTCCCTTTCGGGAAAGGGAACGAAATCTTGCAATCGGAGAAGAAAGTGTCCCGGAGGCTGGGGAGAGGAGATAGGAGGAAAAACAGTGCGAGGGAAAAATCCCGTCAGATTTGGGCCTGGAGCGATGAGCGGCGTATGCAGGGAGAGGAGCTGAGGGGCAGTGAGAAGGAGCAAATGTGGGCCAAATGAGCGCAATTGGAGTGCTGAAAGCAGGGCAGAAATGCAAGTGGAGAGAAATGTGGGCAAGCGGAGGAAAAATTGGCAAGGCGATGGGAAAAAAAATTCCAAGTGAAGGGGATGAGCGGAAGTGGAGGGGCAGTGAGAAGGACCAAATCAGGGCCAAATGCCTCCAATTGGACTGCTGAAGGCAGGGCAGAAATGCAAGTGGAGAGACAGGAGGGCAAGGGGAAAAAGGGAAGTGCGGGCAAAGCGAGAAAAAATGGTGCGGCCGACGAAAAACAGTGCGAGTGAATGGGATGAGCAGAAGTGGAGAAAGGAGGCCGGCAGCTTGCCAAAAGAATGCTCACTGAAATCGCAAGATTTCGTTCCCTTTCCCGAAAGGGAAAGCCTTCCCTTTCGGGAAAGGGAACGAAATCTTGCAATCGGAGAAGAAAGTGTCCCGGAGGCTGGGGAGAGGAGATAGGAGGAAAAACAGTGCGAGGGAAAAATCCCGTCAGATTTGGGCCCGGAGCGATGAGCGGCGTATGCAGGGAGAGGAGCTGAGGGGCAGTGAGAAGGAGCAAATGTGGGCCAAATGAGCGCAATTGGAGTGCTGAAAGCAGGGCAGAAATGCAAGTGGAGAGAAATGTGGGCAAGCGGAGGAAAAATTGGCAAGGCGATGGGAAAAAAAATTCCAAGTGAAGGGGATGAGCGGAAGTGGAGGGGCAGTGAGAAGGACCAAATCAGGGCCAAATGCCTCCAATTGGACTGCTGAAGGCAGGGCAGAAATGCAAGTGGAGAGACAGGAGGGCAAGGGGAAAAAGGGAAGTGCGGGCAAAGCGAGAAAAAATGGTGCGGCCGACGAAAAACAGTGCGAGTGAATGGGATGAGCAGAAGTGGAGAAAGGAGGCCGGCAGCTTGCCAAAAGAATGCTCACTGAAATCGCAAGATTTCGTTCCCTTTCCCGAAAGGGAAAGCCTTCCCTTTCGGGAAAGGGAACGAAATCTTGCAATCGGAGAAGAAAGTGTCCCGGAGGCTGGGGAGAGGAGATAGGAGGAAAAACAGTGCGAGGGAAAAATCCCGTCAGATTTGGGCCCGGAGCGATGAGCGGCGTATGCAGGGAGAGGAGCTGAGGGGCAGTGAGAAGGAGCAAATGTGGGCCAAATGAGCGCAATTGGAGTGCTGAAAGCAGGGCAGAAATGCAAGTGGAGAGAAATGTGGGCAAGCGGAGGAAAAATTGGCAAGGCGATGGGAAAAAAAATTCCAAGTGAAGGGGATGAGCGGAAGTGGAGGGGCAGTGAGAAGGACCAAATCAGGGCCAAATGCCTCCAATTGGACTGCTGAAGGCAGGGCAGAAATGCAAGTGGAGAGACAGGAGGGCAAGGGGAAAAAGGGAAGTGCGGGCAAAGCGAGAAAAAATGGTGCGGCCGACGAAAAACAGGGCGAGTGAATGGGATGAGCAGAAGTGGAGAAAGGAGGCCGGCAGCTTGCCAAAAGAATGCTCACTGAAATCGCAAGATTTCGTTCCCTTTCCCGAAAGGGAAAGCCTTCCCTTTCGGGAAAGGGAACGAAATCTTGCAATCGGAGAAGAAAGTGTCCCGGAGGCTGGGGAGAGGAGATAGGAGGAAAAACAGTGCGAGGGAAAAATCCCGTCAGATTTGGGCCCGGAGCGATGAGCGGCGTATGCAGGGAGAGGAGCTGAGGGGCAGTGAGAAGGAGCAAATGTGGGCCAAATGAGCGCAATTGGAGTGCTGAAAGCAGGGCAGAAATGCAAGTGGAGAGAAATGTGGGCAAGCGGAGGAAAAATTGGCAAGGCGATGGGAAAAAAAATTCCAAGTGAAGGGGATGAGCAGAAGTGGAGGGGCAGTGAGAAGGACCAAATCAGGGCCAAATGCCTCCAATTGGACTGCTGAAGGCAGGGCAGAAATGCAAGTGGAGAGACAGGAGGGCAAGGGGAAAAAGGGAAGTGCGGGCAAAGCGGGAAAAAATGGTGCGGCCGACGAAAAACAGTGCGAGTGAATGGGATGAGCAGAAGTGGAGAAAGGAGGCCGGCAGCTTGCCAAAAGAATGCTCACTGAAATCGCAAGATTTCGTTCCCTTTCCCGAAAGGGAAAGCCTTCCCTTTCGGGAAAGGGAACGAAATCTTGCAATCGGAGAAGAAAGTGTCCCGGAGGCTGGGGAGAGGAGATAGGAGGGAAAACAGTGCGAGGGAAAAATCCCGTCAGATTTGGGCCCGGAGGGATGAGCGGCGTATGCAGGGAGAGGAGCTGAGGGGCAGTGAGAAGGAGCAAATGTGGGCCAAATGAGCGCAATTGGAGTGCTGAAAGCAGGGCAGAAATGCAAGTGGATAGAAATGTGGGCAAGCGGAGGAAAAATTGGCAAGGCGATGGGAAAAAAAATTCCAAGTGAAGGGGATGAGCGGAAGTGGAGGGGCAGTGAGAAGGACCAAATCAGGGCCAAATGCCTCCAATTGGACTGCTGAAGGCAGGGCAGAAATGCAAGTGGAGAGACAGGAGGGCAAGGGGAAAAAGGGAAGTGCGGGCAAAGCGAGAAAAAATGGTGCGGCCGACGAAAAACAGGGCGAGTGAATGGGATGAGCAGAAGTGGAGAAAGGAGGCCGGCAGCTTGCCAAAAGAATGCTCACTGAAATCGCAAGATTTCGTTCCCTTTCCCGAAAGGGAAAGCCTTCCCTTTCGGGAAAGGGAACGAAATCTTGCAATCGGAGAAGAAAGTGTCCCGGAGGCTGGGGAGAGGAGATAGGAGGAAAAACAGTGCGAGGGAAAAATCCCGCCAGATTTGGGCCCAAAGCGATGAGCGGCGTATGCAGGGAGAGGAGCTGAAGGGGCAGTGAGAAGGAGCAAATGTGGGCCAAATGAGCGCAATTGGAGTGCTGAAAGCAGGGCAGAAATGCAAGTGGAGAGAAATGTGGGCAAGCGGAGGAAAAATTGGCAAGGCGATGGGAAAAAAAATTCCAAGTGAAGGGGATGAGCGGAAGTGGAGGGGCAGTGAGAAGGACCAAATCAGGGCCAAATGCCTCCAATTGGACTGCTGAAGGCAGGGCAGAAATGCAAGTGGAGAGACAGGAGGGCAAGGGGAAAAAGGGAAGTGCGGGCAAAGCGAGAAAAAATGGTGCGGCCGACGAAAAACAGGGCGAGTGAATGGGATGAGCAGAAGTGGAGAAAGGAGGCCGGCAGCTTGCCAAAAGAATGCTCACTGAAATCGCAAGATTTCGTTCCCTTTCCCGAAAGGGAAAGCCTTCCCTTTCGGGAAAGGGAACGAAATCTTGCAATCGGAGAAGAAAGTGTCCCGGAGGCTGGGGAGAGGAGATAGGAGGAAAAACAGTGCGAGGGAAAAATCCCGTCAGATTTGGGCCCGGAGCGATGAGCGGCGTATGCAGGGAGAGGAGCTGAGGGGCAGTGAGAAGGAGCAAATGTGGGCCAAATGAGCGCAATTGGAGTGCTGAAAGCAGGGCAGAAATGCAAGTGGAGAGAAATGTGGGCAAGCGGAGGAAAAATTGGCAAGGCGATGGGAAAAAAAATTCCAAGTGAAGGGGATGAGCGGAAGTGGAGGGGCAGTGAGAAGGACCAAATCAGGGCCAAATGCCTCCAATTGGACTGCTGAAGGCAGGGCAGAAATGCAAGTGGAGAGACAGGAGGGCAAGGGGAAAAAGGGAAGTGCGGGCAAAGCGAGAAAAAATGGTGCGGCCGACGAAAAACAGTGCGAGTGAATGGGATGAGCAGAAGTGGAGAAAGGAGGCCGGCAGCTTGCCAAAAGAATGCTCACTGAAATCGCAAGATTTCGTTCCCTTTCCCGAAAGGGAAAGCCTTCCCTTTCGGGAAAGGGAACGAAATCTTGCAATCGGAGAAGAAAGTGTCCCGGAGGCTGGGGAGAGGAGATAGGAGGAAAAACAGTGCGAGGGAAAAATCCCGTCAGATTTGGGCCCGGAGCGATGAGCGGCGTATGCAGGGAGAGGAGCTGAGGGGCAGTGAGAAGGAGCAAATGTGGGCCAAATGAGCGCAATTGGAGTGCTGAAAGCAGGGCAGAAATGCAAGTGGAGAGAAATGTGGGCAAGCGGAGGAAAAATTGGCAAGGCGATGGGAAAAAAAATTCCAAGTGAAGGGGATGAGCGGAAGTGGAGGGGCAGTGAGAAGGACCAAATCAGGGCCAAATGCCTCCAATTGGACTGCTGAAGGCAGGGCAGAAATGCAAGTGGAGAGACAGGAGGGCAAGGGGAAAAAGGGAAGTGCGGGCAAAGCGAGAAAAAATGGTGCGGCCGACGAAAAACAGGGCGAGTGAATGGGATGAGCAGAAGTGGAGAAAGGAGGCCGGCAGCTTGCCAAAAGAATGCTCACTGAAATCGCAAGATTTCGTTCCCTTTCCCGAAAGGGAAAGCCTTCCCTTTCGGGAAAGGGAACGAAATCTTGCAATCGGAGAAGAAAGTGTCCCGGAGGCTGGGGAGAGGAGATAGGAGGAAAAACAGTGCGAGGGAAAAATCCCGTCAGATTTGGGCCCGGAGCGATGAGCGGCGTATGCAGGGAGAGGAGCTGAGGGGCAGTGAGAAGGAGCAAATGTGGGCCAAATGAGCGCAATTGGAGTGCTGAAAGCAGGGCAGAAATGCAAGTGGAGAGAAATGTGGGCAAGCGGAGGAAAAATTGGCAAGGCGATGGGAAAAAAAATTCCAAGTGAAGGGGATGAGCGGAAGTGGAGGGGCAGTGAGAAGGACCAAATCAGGGCCAAATGCCTCCAATTGGACTGCTGAAGGCAGGGCAGAAATGCAAGTGGAGAGACAGGAGGGCAAGGGGAAAAAGGGAAGTGCGGGCAAAGCGAGAAAAAATGGTGCGGCCGACGAAAAACAGGGCGAGTGAATGGGATGAGCAGAAGTGGAGAAAGGAGGCCGGCAGCTTGCCAAAAGAATGCTCACTGAAATCGCAAGATTTCGTTCCCTTTCCCGAAAGGGAAAGCCTTCCCTTTCGGGAAAGGGAACGAAATCTTGCAATCGGAGAAGAAAGTGTCCCGGAGGCTGGGGAGAGGAGATAGGAGGAAAAACAGTGCGAGGGAAAAATCCCGTCAGATTTGGGCCCGGAGCGATGAGCGGCGTATGCAGGGAGAGGAGCTGAGGGGCAGTGAGAAGGAGCAAATGTGGGCCAAATGAGCGCAATTGGAGTGCTGAAAGCAGGGCAGAAATGCAAGTGGAGAGAAATGTGGGCAAGCGGAGGAAAAATTGGCAAGGCGATGGGAAAAAAAATTCCAAGTGAAGGGGATGAGCGGAAGTGGAGGGGCAGTGAGAAGGACCAAATCAGGGCCAAATGCCTCCAATTGGACTGCTGAAGGCAGGGCAGAAATGCAAGTGGAGAGACAGGAGGGCAAGGGGAAAAAGGGAAGTGCGGGCAAAGCGAGAAAAAATGGTGCGGCCGACGAAAAACAGGGCGAGTGAATGGGATGAGCAGAAGTGGAGAAAGGAGGCCGGCAGCTTGCCAAAAGAATGCTCACTGAAATCGCAAGATTTCGTTCCCTTTCCCGAAAGGGAAAGCCTTCCCTTTCGGGAAAGGGAACGAAATCTTGCAATCGGAGAAGAAAGTGTCCCGGAGGCTGGGGAGAGGAGATAGGAGGAAAAACAGTGCGAGGGAAAAATCCCGTCAGATTTGGGCCCGGAGCGATGAGCGGCGTATGCAGGGAGAGGAGCTGAGGGGCAGTGAGAAGGAGCAAATGTGTCCCAAATGAGCGCAATTGGAGTGCTGAAAGCAGGGCAGAAATGCAAGTGGAGAGAAATGTGGGCAAGCGGAGGAAAAATTGGCAAGGCGATGGGAAAAAAAATTCCAAGTGAAGGGGATGAGCGGAAGTGGAGGGGCAGTGAGAAGGACCAAATCAGGGCCAAATGCCTCCAATTGGACTGCTGAAGGCAGGGCAGAAATGCAAGTGGAGAGACAGGAGGGCAAGGGGAAAAAGGGAAGTGCGGGCAAAGCGAGAAAAAATGGTGCGGCCGACGAAAAACAGGGCGAGTGAATGGGATGAGCAGAAGTGGAGAAAGGAGGCCGGCAGCTTGCCAAAAGAATGCTCACTGAAATCGCAAGATTTCGTTCCCTTTCCCGAAAGGGAAAGCCTTCCCTTTCGGGAAAGGGAACGAAATCTTGCAATCGGAGAAGAAAGTGTCCCGGAGGCTGGGGAGAGGAGATAGGAGGAAAAACAGTGCGAGGGAAAAATCCCGTCAGATTTGGGCCCGGAGCGATGAGCGGCGTATGCAGGGAGAGGAGCTGAGGGGCAGTGAGAAGGAGCAAATGTGGGCCAAATGAGCGCAATTGGAGTGCTGAAAGCGGGGCAGAAATGCAAGTGGAGAGAAATGTGGGCAAGCGGAGGAAAACTTGGCAAGGCGATGGGAAAAAAAATTCCAAGTGAAGGGGATGAGCGGAAGTGGAGGGGCAGTGAGAAGGACCAAATCAGGGCCAAATGCCTCCAATTGGACTGCTGAAGGCAGGGCAGAAATGCAAGTGGAGAGACAGGAGGGCAAGGGGAAAAAGGGAAGTGCGGGCAAAGCGAGAAAAAATGGTGCGGCCGACGAAAAACAGTGCGAGTGAATGGGATGAGCAGAAGTGGAGAAAGGAGGCCGGCAGCTTGCCAAAAGAATGCTCACTGAAATCGCAAGATTTCGTTCCCTTTCCCGAAAGGGAAAGCCTTCCCTTTCGGGAAAGGGAACGAAATCTTGCAATCGGAGAAGAAAGTGTCCCGGAGGCTGGGGAGAGGAGATAGGAGGAAAAACAGTGCGAGGGAAAAATCCCGTCAGATTTGGGCCCGGAGCGATGAGCGGCGTATGCAGGGAGAGGAGCTGAGGGGCAGTGAGAAGGAGCAAATGTGGGCCAAATGAGCGCAATTGGAGTGCTGAAAGCAGGGCAGAAATGCAAGTGGAGAGAAATGTGGGCAAGCGGAGGAAAAATTGGCAAGGCGATGGGAAAAAAAATTCCAAGTGAAGGGGATGAGCGGAAGTGGAGGGGCAGTGAGAAGGACCAAATCAGGGCCAAATGCCTCCAATTGGACTGCTGAAGGCAGGGCAGAAATGCAAGTGGAGAGACAGGAGGGCAAGGGGAAAAAGGGAAGTGCGGGCAAAGCGAGAAAAAATGGTGCGGCCGACGAAAAACAGGGCGAGTGAATGGGATGAGCAGAAGTGGAGAAAGGAGGCCGGCAGCTTGCCAAAAGAATGCTCACTGAAATCGCAAGATTTCGTTCCCTTTCCCGAAAGGGAAAGCCTTCCCTTTCGGGAAAGGGAACGAAATCTTGCAATCGGAGAAGAAAGTGTCCCGGAGGCTGGGGAGAGGAGATAGGAGGAAAAACAGTGCGAGGGAAAAATCCCGTCAGATTTGGGCCCGGAGCGATGAGCGGCGTATGCAGGGAGAGGAGCTGAGGGGCAGTGAGAAGGAGCAAATGTGGGCCAAATGAGCGCAATTGGAGTGCTGAAAGCAGGGCAGAAATGCAAGTGGAGAGAAATGTGGGCAAGCGGAGGAAAAATTGGCAAGGCGATGGGAAAAAAAATTCCAAGTGAAGGGGATGAGCGGAAGTGGAGGGGCAGTGAGAAGGACCAAATCAGGGCCAAATGCCTCCAATTGGACTGCTGAAGGCAGGGCAGAAATGCAAGTGGAGAGACAGGAGGGCAAGGGGAAAAAGGGAAGTGCGGGCAAAGCGAGAAAAAATGGTGCGGCCGACGAAAAACAGTGCGAGTGAATGGGATGAGCAGAAGTGGAGAAAGGAGGCCGGCAGCTTGCCAAAAGAATGCTCACTGAAATCGCAAGATTTCGTTCCCTTTCCCGAAAGGGAAAGCCTTCCCTTTCGGGAAAGGGAACGAAATCTTGCAATCGGAGAAGAAAGTGTCCCGGAGGCTGGGGAGAGGAGATAGGAGGAAAAACAGTGCGAGGGAAAAATCCCGTCAGATTTGGGCCCGGAGCGATGAGCGGCGTATGCAGGGAGAGGAGCTGAGGGGCAGTGAGAAGGAGCAAATGTGGGCCAAATGAGCGCAATTGGAGTGCTGAAAGCAGGGCAGAAATGCAAGTGGAGAGAAATGTGGGCAAGCGGAGGAAAAATTGGCAAGGCGATGGGAAAAAAAATTCCAAGTGAAGGGGATGAGCGGAAGTGGAGGGGCAGTGAGAAGGACCAAATCAGGGCCAAATGCCTCCAATTGGACTGCTGAAGGCAGGGCAGAAATGCAAGTGGAGAGACAGGAGGGCAAGGGGAAAAAGGGAAGTGCGGGCAAAGCGAGAAAAAATGGTGCGGCCGACGAAAAACAGTGCGAGTGAATGGGATGAGCAGAAGTGGAGAAAGGAGGCCGGCAGCTTGCCAAAAGAATGCTCACTGAAATCGCAAGATTTCGTTCCCTTTCCCGAAAGGGAAAGCCTTCCCTTTCGGGAAAGGGAACGAAATCTTGCAATCGGAGAAGAAAGTGTCCCGGAGGCTGGGGAGAGGAGATAGGAGGAAAAACAGTGCGAGGGAAAAATCCCGTCAGATTTGGGCCCGGAGCGATGAGCGGCGTATGCAGGGAGAGGAGCTGAGGGGCAGTGAGAAGGAGCAAATGTGGGCCAAATGAGCGCAATTGGAGTGCTGAAAGCAGGGCAGAAATGCAAGTGGAGAGAAATGTGGGCAAGCGGAGGAAAACTTGGCAAGGCGATGGGAAAAAAAATTCCAAGTGAAGGGGATGAGCGGAAGTGGAGGGGCAGTGAGAAGGACCAAATCAGGGCCAAATGCCTCCAATTGGACTGCTGAAGGCAGGGCAGAAATGCAAGTGGAGAGACAGGAGGGCAAGGGGAAAAAGGGAAGTGCGGGCAAAGCGAGAAAAAATGGTGCGGCCGACGAAAAACAGTGCGAGTGAATGGGATGAGCAGAAGTGGAGAAAGGAGGCCGGCAGCTTGCCAAAAGAATGCTCACTGAAATCGCAAGATTTCGTTCCCTTTCCCGAAAGGGAAAGCCTTCCCTTTCGGGAAAGGGAACGAAATCTTGCAATCGGAGAAGAAAGTGTCCCGGAGGCTGGGGAGAGGAGATAGGAGGAAAAACAGTGCGAGGGAAAAATCCCGTCAGATTTGGGCCCGGAGCGATGAGCGGCGTATGCAGGGAGAGGAGCTGAGGGGCAGTGAGAAGGAGCAAATGTGGGCCAAATGAGCGCAATTGGAGTACTGAAAGCAGGGCAGAAATGCAAGTGGAGAGAAATGTGGGCAAGCGGAGGAAAAATTGGCAAGGCGATGGGAAAAAAAATTCCAAGTGAAGGGGATGAGCGGAAGTGGAGGGGCAGTGAGAAGGACCAAATCAGGGCCAAATGCCTCCAATTGGACTGCTGAAGGCAGGGCAGAAATGCAAGTGGAGAGACAGGAGGGCAAGGGGAAAAAGGGAAGTGCGGGCAAAGCGAGAAAAAATGGTGCGGCCGACGAAAAACAGGGCGAGTGAATGGGATGAGCAGAAGTGGAGAAAGGAGGCCGGCAGCTTGCCAAAAGAATGCTCACTGAAATCGCAAGATTTCTTTCCCTTTCCCGAAAGGGAAAGCCTTCCCTTTCGGGAAAGGGAACGAAATCTTGCAATCGGAGAAGAAAGTGTCCCGGAGGCTGGGGAGAGGAGATAGGAGGAAAAACAGTGCGAGGGAAAAAACCCGGCAGATTTGGGCCCGGAGCGATGAGCGGCGTATGCAGGGAGAGGAGCTGAGGGGCAGTGAGAAGGAGCAAATGTGGCCCAAATGAGCGCAATTGGAGTGCTGAAAGCGGGGCAGAAATGCAAGTTGAGAGAAATGTGGGCAAGCGGAGGAAAAATTGGCAAGGCGATGGGAAAAAAAATTCCAAGTGAAGGGGATGAGCGGAAGTGGAGGGGCAGTGAGAAGGACCAAATCAGGGCCAAATGCCTCCAATTGGACTGCTGAAGGCAGGGCAGAAATGCAAGTGGAGAGACAGGAGGGCAAGGGGAAAAAGGGAAGTGCGGGCAAAGCGAGAAAAAATGGTGCGGCCGACGAAAAACAGGGCGAGTGAATGGGATGAGCAGAAGTGGAGAAAGGAGGCCGGCAGCTTGCCAAAAGAATGCTCACTGAAATCGCAAGATTTCGTTCCCTTTCCCGAAAGGGAAAGCCTTCCCTTTCGGGAAAGGGAACGAAATCTTGCAATCGGAGAAGAAAGTGTCCCGGAGGCTGGGGAGAGGAGATAGGAGGAAAAACAGTGCGAGGGAAAAATCCCGGCAGATTTGGGCCCGGAGCGATGAGCGGCGTATGCAGGGAGAGGAGCTGAGGGGCAGTGAGAAGGAGCAAATGTGGGCCAAATGAGCGCAATTGGAGTGCTGAAAGCGGGGCAGAAATGCAAGTGGAGAGAAATGTGGGCAAGCGGAGGAAAAATTGGCAAGGCGATGGGAAAAAAAATTCCAAGTGAAGGGGATGAGCGGAAGTGGAGGGGCAGTGAGAAGGACCAAATCAGGGCCAAATGCCTCCAATTGGACTGCTGAAGGCAGGGCAGAAATGCAAGTGGAGAGACAGGAGGGCAAGGGGAAAAAGGGAAGTGCGGGCAAAGCGAGAAAAAATGGTGCGGCCGACGAAAAACAGTGCGAGTGAATGGGATGAGCAGAAGTGGAGAAAGGAGGCCGGCAGCTTGCCAAAAGAATGCTCACTGAAATCGCAAGATTTCGTTCCCTTTCCCGAAAGGGAAAGCCTTCCCTTTCGGGAAAGGGAACGAAATCTTGCAATCGGAGAAGAAAGTGTCCCGGAGGCTGGGGAGAGGAGATAGGAGGAAAAACAGTGCGAGGGAAAAATCCCGTCAGATTTGGGCCCGGAGCGATGAGCGGCGTATGCAGGGAGAGGAGCTGAGGGGCAGTGAGAAGGAGCAAATGTGGGCCAAATGAGCGCAATTGGAGTGCTGAAAGCAGGGCAGAAATGCAAGTGGAGAGAAATGTGGGCAAGCGGAGGAAAAATTGGCAAGGCGATGGGAAAAAAAATTCCAAGTGAAGGGGATGAGCGGAAGTGGAGGGGCAGTGAGAAGGACCAAATCAGGGCCAAATGCCTCCAATTGGACTGCTGAAGGCAGGGCAGAAATGCAAGTGGAGAGACAGGAGGGCAAGGGGAAAAAGGGAAGTGCGGGCAAAGCGAGAAAAAATGGTGCGGCCGACGAAAAACAGGGCGAGTGAATGGGATGAGCAGAAGTGGAGAAAGGAGGCCGGCAGCTTGCCAAAAGAATGCTCACTGAAATCGCAAGATTTCGTTCCCTTTCCCGAAAGGGAAAGCCTTCCCTTTCGGGAAAGGGAACGAAATCTTGCAATCGGAGAAGAAAGTGTCCCGGAGGCTGGGGAGAGGAGATAGGAGGAAAAACAGTGCGAGGGAAAAAACCCGGCAGATTTGGGCCCGGAGCGATGAGCGGCGTATGCAGGGAGAGGAGCTGAGGGGCAGTGAGAAGGAGCAAATGTGGGCCAAATGAGCGCAATTGGAGTGCTGAAAGCGGGTCAGAAATGCAAGTGGAGAGAAATGTGGGCAAGCGGAGGAAAAATTGGCAAGGCGATGGGAAAAAAAATTCCAAGTGAAGGGGATGAGCGGAAGTGGAGGGGCAGTGAGAAGGACCAAATCAGGGCCAAATGCCTCCAATTGGACTGCTGAAGGCAGGGCAGAAATGCAAGTGGAGAGACAGGAGGGCAAGGGGAAAAAGGGAAGTGCGGGCAAAGCGAGAAAAAATGGTGCGGCCGACGAAAAACAGTGCGAGTGAATGGGATGAGCAGAAGTGGAGAAAGGAGGCCGGCAGCTTGCCAAAAGAATGCTCACTGAAATCGCAAGATTTCGTTCCCTTTCCCGAAAGGGAAAGCCTTCCCTTTCGGGAAAGGGAACGAAATCTTGCAATCGGAGAAGAAAGTGTCCCGGAGGCTGGGGAGAGGAGATAGGAGGAAAAACAGTGCGAGGGAAAAATCCCGTCAGATTTGGGCCCGGAGCGATGAGCGGCGTATGCAGGGAGAGGAGCTGAGGGGCAGTGAGAAGGAGCAAATGTGGGCCAAATGAGCGCAATTGGAGTGCTGAAAGCAGGGCAGAAATGCAAGTGGAGAGAAATGTGGGCAAGCAGAGGAAAACTTGACAAGGCGATGGGAAAAAAAATTCCAAGTGAAGGGGATGAGCGGAAGTGGAGGGGCAGTGAGAAGGACCAAATCAGGGCCAAATGCCTCCAATTGGACTGCTGAAGGCAGGGCAGAAATGCAAGTGGAGAGAAATGTGGGCAAGCGGAGGAAAAATTGGCAAGGCGATGGGAAAAAAAATTCCAAGTGAAGGGGATGAGCGGAAGTGGAGGGGCAGTGAGAAGGACCAAATCAGGGCCAAATGCCTCCAATTGGACTGCTGAAGGCAGGGCAGAAATGCAAGTGGAGAGACAGGAGGGCAAGGGGAAAAAGGGAAGTGCGGGCAAAGCGAGAAAAAATGGTGCGGCCGACGAAAAACAGTGCGAGTGAATGGGATGAGCAGAAGTGGAGAAAGGAGGCCGGCAGCTTGCCAAAAGAATGCTCACTGAAATCGCAAGATTTCTTTCCCTTTCCCGAAAGGGAAAGCCTTCCCTTTCGGGAAAGGGAACGAAATCTTGCAATCGGAGAAGAAAGTGTCCCGGAGGCTGGGGAGAGGAGATAGAAGGAAAAACAGTGCGAGGGAAAAATCCCGTCAGATTTGGGCCCGGAGCGATGAGCGGCGTATGCAGGGAGAGGAGCTGAGGGGCAGTGAGAAGGAGCAAATGTGGGCCAAATGAGCGCAATTGGAGTGCTGGAAGCAGGGCAGAAATGCAAGTGGAGAGAAATGTGGGCAAGCGGAGGAAAAATTGGCAAGGCGATGGGAAAAAAATTCCAAGTGAAGGGGATGAGCGGAAGTGGAGGGGCAGTGAGAAGGACCAAATCAGGGCCAAATGCCTCCAATTGGACTGCTGAAGGCAGGGCAGAAATGCAAGTGGAGAGACAGGAGGGCAAGGGGAAAAAGGGAAGTGCGGGCAAAGCGAGAAAAAATGGTGCGGCCGACGAAAAACAGTGCGAGTGAATGGGATGAGCAGAAGTGGAGAAACGAGGCCAGCAGCTTGCCAAAAGAATGCTCACTGAAATCGCAAGATTTCGTTCCCTTTCCCGAAAGGGAAGGCTTTCCCTTTCGGGAAAGGGAACGAAATCTTGCAATCGGAGAAGAAAGTGTCCCGGAAGCTGGGGAGAGGAGATAGGAGGAAAAACAGTGCGAGGGAAAAATCCCGTCAGATTTGGGCCCGGAGCGATGAGCGGCGTATGCAGGGAGAGGAGCTGAGGGGCAGTGAGAAGGAGCAAATGTGGGCCAAATGAGCGCAATTGGAGTACTGAAAGCAGGGCAGAAATGCAAGTGGAGAGAAATGTGGGCAAGCGGAGGAAAAATTGGCAAGGCGATGGGAAAAAAAATTCCAAGTGAAGGGGATGAGCGGAAGTGGAGGGGCAGTGAGAAGGACCAAATCAAAGCCAAATGCCTCCAATTGGACTGCTGAAGGCAGGGCAGAAATGCAAGTGGAGAGACAGGAGGGCAAGGGGAAAAAGGGAAGTGCGGGCAAAGCGAGAAAAAATGGTGCGGCCGACGAAAAACAGTGCGAGTGAATGGGATGAGCAGAAGTGGAGAAAGGAGGCCGGCAGCTTGCCAAAAGAATGCTCACTGAAATCGCAAGATTTCGTTCCCTTTCCCGAATGGGAAAGCCTTCCCTTTCGGGAAAGGGAAAGAAATCTTGCAATCGGAGAAGAAAGTGTCCCGGAGGCTGGGGAGAGGAGATAGGAGGAAAAACAGTGCGAGGGAAAAATCCCGGCAGATTTGGGGCCAGAGCGATGAGCGGCGTATGCAGGGAGAAGAGCTGAGGGGCAGTGAGAAGGAGCAAATGTGGGCCAAATGAGCGCAATTGGAGTGCTGAAAGCAGGGCAGAAATGCAAGTGGAGAGAAATGTGGGCAAGCAGAGGAAAACTTGACAAGGCGATGGGAAAAAAAATTCCAAGTGAAGGGGATGAGCGGAAGTGGAGGGGCAGTGAGAAGGACCAAATCAGGGCCAAATGCCTCCAATTGGACTGCTGAAGGCAGGGCAGAAATGCAAGTGGAGAGACAGGAGGGCAAGGGGAAAAAGGGAAGTGCGGGCAAAGCGAGAAAAAATGGTGCGGCCGACGAAAAACAGGGCGAGTGAATGGGATGAGCAGAAGTGGAGAAAGGAGGCCGGCAGCTTGCCAAAAGAATGCTCACTGAAATCGCAAGATTTCGTTCCCTTTCCCGAAAGGGAAAGCCTTCCCTTTCGGGAAAGGGAACGAAATCTTGCAATCGGAGAAGAAAGTGTCCCGGAGGCTGGGGAGAGGAGATAGGAGGAAAAACAGTGCGAGGGAAAAATCCCGTCAGATTTGGGCCCGGAGCGATGAGCGGCGTATGCAGGGAGAGGAGCTGAGGGGCAGTGAGAAGGAGCAAATGTGGGCCAAATGAGCGCAATTGGAGTGCTGAAAGCAGGGCAGAAATGCAAGTGGAGAGAAATGTGGGCAAGCGGAGGAAAAATTGGCAAGGCGATGGGAAAAAAAATTCCAAGTGAAGGGGATGAGCGGAAGTGGAGGGGCAGTGAGAAGGACCAAATCAGGGCCAAATGCCTCCAATTGGACTGCTGAAGGCAGGGCAGAAATGCAAGTGGAGAGACAGGAGGGCAAGGGGAAAAAGGGAAGTGCGGGCAAAGCGAGAAAAAATGGTGCGGCCGACGAAAAACAGTGCGAGTGAATGGGATGAGCAGAAGTGGAGAAAGGAGGCCGGCAGCTTGCCAAAAGAATGCTCACTGAAATCGCAAGATTTCGTTCCCTTTCCCGAAAGGGAAAGCCTTCCCTTTCGGGAAAGGGAACGAAATCTTGCAATCGGAGAAGAAAGTGTCCCGGAGGCTGGGGAGAGGAGATAGGAGGAAAAACAGTGCGAGGGAAAAATACCGTCAGATTTGGGCCCGGAGCGATGAGCGGCGTATGCAGGGAGAGGAGCTGAGGGGCAGTGAGAAGGAGCAAATGTGGGCCAAATGAGCGCAATTGGAGTGCTGAAAGCAGGGCAGAAATGCAAGTGGAGAGAAATGTGGGCAAGCGGAGGAAAAATTGGCAAGGCGATGGGAAAAAAAATTCCAAGTGAAGGGGATGAGCGGAAGTGGAGGGGCAGTGAGAAGGACCAAATCAAAGCCAAATGCCTCCAATTGGACTGCTGAAGGCAGGGCAGAAATGCAAGTGGAGAGACAGGAGGGCAAGGGGAAAAAGGGAAGTGCGGGCAAAGCGAGAAAAAATGGTGCGGCCGACGAAAAACAGTGCGAGTGAATGGGATGAGCAGAAGTGGAGAAAGGAGGCCGGCAGCTTGCCAAAAGAATGCTCACTGAAATCGCAAGATTTCGTTCCCTTTCCCGAAAGGGAAAGCCTTCCCTTTCGGGAAAGGGAACGAAATCTTGCAATCGGAGAAGAAAGTGTCCCGGAGGCTGGGGAGAGGAGATAGGAGGAAAAACAGTGCGAGGGAAAAATCCCGTCAGATTTGGGCCCGGAGCGATGAGCGGCGTATGCAGGGAGAGGAGCTGAGGGGCAGTGAGAAGGAGCAAATGTGGGCCAAATGAGCGCAATTGGAGTGCTGAAAGCAGGGCAGAAATGCAAGTGGAGAGAAATGTGGGCAAGCGGAGGAAAACTTGGCAAGGCGATGGGAAAAAAAATTCCAAGTGAAGGGGATGAGCGGAAGTGGAGGGGCAGTGAGAAGGACCAAATCAAAGCCAAATGCCTCCAATTGGACTGCTGAAGGCAGGGCAGAAATGCAAGTGGAGAGACAGGAGGGCAAGGGGAAAAAGGGAAGTGCGGGCAAAGCGAGAAAAAATGGTGCGGCCGACGAAAAACAGTGCGAGTGAATGGGATGAGCAGAAGTGGAGAAAGGAGGCCGGCAGCTTGCCAAAAGAATGCTCACTGAAATCGCAAGATTTCGTTCCCTTTCGGGAAAGCCTTCCCTTTCGGGAAAGGGAACGAAATCTTGCAATCGGAGAAGAAAGTGTCCCGGAGGCTGGGGAGAGGAGATAGGAGGAAAAACAGTGCGAGGGAAAAATCCCGTCAGATTTGGGCCCGGAGCGATGAGCGGCGTATGCAGGGAGAGGAGCTGAGGGGCAGTGAGAAGGAGCAAATGTGGGCCAAATGAGCGCAATTGGAGTGCTGAAAGCAGGGCAGAAATGCAAGTGGAGAGAAATGTGGGCAAGCGGAGGAAAAATTGGCAAGGCGATGGGAAAAAAAATTCCAAGTGAAGGGGATGAGCGGAAGTGGAGGGGCAGTGAGAAGGACCAAATCAGGGCCAAATGCCTCCAATTGGACTGCTGAAGGCAGGGCAGAAATGCAAGTGGAGAGACAGGAGGGCAAGGGGAAAAAGGGAAGTGCGGGCAAAGCGAGAAAAAATGGTGCGGCCGACGAAAAACAGTGCGAGTGAATGGGATGAGCAGAAGTGGAGAAAGGAGGCCGGCAGCTTGCCAAAAGAATGCTCACTGAAATCGCAAGATTTCGTTCCCTTTCCCGAAAGGGAAAGCCTTCCCTTTCGGGAAAGGGAACGAAATCTTGCAATCGGAGAAGAAAGTGTCCCGGAGGCTGGGGAGAGGAGATAGGAGGAAAAACAGTGCGAGGGAAAAATCCCGTCAGATTTGGGCCCGGAGCGATGAGCGGCGTATGCAGGGAGAGGAGCTGAGGGGCAGTGAGAAGGAGCAAATGTGGGCCAAATGAGCGCAATTGGAGTGCTGAAAGCAGGGCAGAAATGCAAGTGGAGAGAAATGTGGGCAAGCAGAGGAAAACTTGACAAGGCGATGGGAAAAAAAATTCCAAGTGAAGGGGATGAGCGGAAGTGGAGGGGCAGTGAGAAGGACCAAATCAGGGCCAAATGCCTCCAATTGGACTGCTGAAGGCAGGGCAGAAATGCAAGTGGAGAGAAATGTGGGCAAGCGGAGGAAAAATTGGCAAGGCGATGGGAAAAAAAATTCCAAGTGAAGGGGATGAGCGGAAGTGGAGGGGCAGTGAGAAGGACCAAATCAGGGCCAAATGCCTCCAATTGGACTGCTGAAGGCAGGGCAGAAATGCAAGTGGAGAGACAGGAGGGCAAGGGGAAAAAGGGAAGTGCGGGCAAAGCGAGAAAAAATGGTGCGGCCGACGAAAAACAGGGCGAGTGAATGGGATGAGCAGAAGTGGAGAAAGGAGGCCGGCAGCTTGCCAAAAGAATGCTCACTGAAATCGCAAGATTTCGTTCCCTTTCCCGAAAGGGAAAGCCTTCCCTTTCGGGAAAGGGAACGAAATCTTGCAATCGGAGAAGAAAGTGTCCCGGAGGCTGGGGAGAGGAGATAGAAGGAAAAACAGTGCGAGGGAAAAATCCCGTCAGATTTGGGCCCGGAGCGATGAGCGGCGTATGCAGGGAGAGGAGCTGAGGGGCAGTGAGAAGGAGCAAATGTGGGCCAAATGAGCGCAATTGGAGTGCTGGAAGCAGGGCAGAAATGCAAGTGGAGAGAAATGTGGGCAAGCGGAGGAAAAATTGGCAAGGCGATGGGAAAAAAATTCCAAGTGAAGGGGATGAGCGGAAGTGGAGGGGCAGTGAGAAGGACCAAATCAGGGCCAAATGCCTCCAATTGGACTGCTGAAGGCAGGGCAGAAATGCAAGTGGAGAGACAGGAGGGCAAGGGGAAAAAGGGAAGTGCGGGCAAAGCGAGAAAAAATGGTGCGGCCGACGAAAAACAGTGCGAGTGAATGGGATGAGCAGAAGTGGAGAAACGAGGCCAGCAGCTTGCCAAAAGAATGCTCACTGAAATCGCAAGATTTCGTTCCCTTTCCCGAAAGGGAAGGCTTTCCCTTTCGGGAAAGGGAACGAAATCTTGCAATCGGAGAAGAAAGTGTCCCGGAAGCTGGGGAGAGGAGATAGGAGGAAAAACAGTGCGAGGGAAAAATCCCGTCAGATTTGGGCCCGGAGCGATGAGCGGCGTATGCAGGGAGAGGAGCTGAGGGGCAGTGAGAAGGAGCAAATGTGGGCCAAATGAGCGCAATTGGAGTACTGAAAGCAGGGCAGAAATGCAAGTGGAGAGAAATGTGGGCAAGCGGAGGAAAAATTGGCAAGGCGATGGGAAAAAAATTCCAAGTGAAGGGGATGAGCGGAAGTGGAGGGGCAGTGAGAAGGACCAAATCAAAGCCAAATGCCTCCAATTGGACTGCTGAAGGCAGGGCAGAAATGCAAGTGGAGAGACAGGAGGGCAAGGGGAAAAAGGGAAGTGCGGGCAAAGCGAGAAAAAATGGTGCGGCCGACGAAAAACAGTGCGAGTGAATGGGATGAGCAGAAGTGGAGAAAGGAGGCCGGCAGCTTGCCAAAAGAATGCTCACTGAAATCGCAAGATTTCGTTCCCTTTCCCGAACGGGAAAGCCTTCCCTTTCGGGAAAGGGAAAGAAATCTTGCAATCGGAGAAGAAAGTGTCCCGGAGGCTGGGGAGAGGAGATAGGAGGAAAAACAGTGCGAGGGAAAAATCCCGGCAGATTTGGGGCCAGAGCGATGAGCGGCGTATGCAGGGAGAAGAGCTGAGGGGCAGTGAGAAGGAGCAAATGTGGCCCAAATGAGCGCAATTGGAGTGCTGAAAGCAGGGCAGAAATGCAAGTGGAGAGAAATGTGGGCAAGCGGAGGAAAAATTGGCAAGGCGATGGGAAAAAAATTCCAAGTGAAGGGGATGAGCGGAAGTGGAGGGGCAGTGAGAAGGACCAAATCAGGGCCAAATGCCTCCAATTGGACTGCTGAAGGCAGGGCAGAAATGCAAGTGGAGAGACAGGAGGGCAAGGGGAAAAAGGGAAGTGCGGGCAAAGCGAGAAAAAATGGTGCGGCCGACGAAAAACAGGGCGAGTGAATGGGATGAGCAGAAGTGGAGAAAGGAGGCCGGCAGCTTGCCAAAAGAATGCTCACTGAAATCGCAAGATTTCGTTCCCTTTCCCGAAAGGGAAAGCCTTCCCTTTCGGGAAAGGGAACGAAATCTTGCGATCGGAGAAGAAAGTGTCCCGGAGGCTGGGGAGAGGAGATAGGAGGAAAAACAGTGCGAGGGAAAAATCCCGTCAGATTTGGGCCCGGAGCGATGAGCGGCGTATGCAGGGAGAGGAGCTGAAGGGGCAGTGAGAAGGAGCAAATGTGGGCCAAATGAGCGCAATTGGAGTGCTGAAAGCAGGGCAGAAATGCAAGTGGAGAGAAATGTGGGCAAGCGGAGGAAAAATTGGCAAGGCGATGGGAAAAAAAATTCCAAGTGAAGGGGATGAGCGGAAGTGGAGGGGCAGTGAGAAGGACCAAATCAGGGCCAAATGCCTCCAATTGGACTGCTGAAGGCAGGGCAGAAATGCAAGTGGAGAGACAGGAGGGCAAGGGGAAAAAGGGAAGTGCGGGCAAAGCGAGAAAAAATGGTGCGGCCGACGAAAAACAGGGCGAGTGAATGGGATGAGCAGAAGTGGAGAAAGGAGGCCGGCAGCTTGCCAAAAGAATGCTCACTGAAATCGCAAGATTTCGTTCCCTTTCCCGAAAGGGAAAGCCTTCCCTTTCGGGAAAGGGAACGAAATCTTGCGATCGGAGAAGAAAGTGTCCCGGAGGCTGGGGAGAGGAGATAGGAGGAAAAACAGTGCGAGGGAAAAATCCCGTCAGATTTGGGCCCGGAGCGATGAGCGGCGTATGCAGGGAGAGGAGCTGAGGGGCAGTGAGAAGGAGCAAATGTGGGCCAAATGAGCGCAATTGGAGTGCTGAAAGCAGGGCAGAAATGCAAGTGGAGAGAAATGTGGGCAAGCGGAGGAAAACTTGGCAAGGCGATGGGAAAAAAAATTCCAAGTGAAGGGGATGAGCGGAAGTGGAGGGGCAGTGAGAAGGACCAAATCAGGGCCAAATGCCTCCAATTGGACTGCTGAAGGCAGGGCAGAAATGCAAGTGGAGAGACAGGAGGGCAAGGGGAAAAAGGGAAGTGCGGGCAAAGCGAGAAAAAATGGTGCGGCCGACGAAAAACAGTGCGAGTGAATGGGATGAGCAGAAGTGGAGAAAGGAGGCCGGCAGCTTGCCAAAAGAATGCTCACTGAAATCGCAAGATTTCGTTCCCTTTCCCGAAAGGGAAAGCCTTCCCTTTCGGGAAAGGGAACGAAATCTTGCAATCGGAGAAGAAAGTGTCCCGGAGGCTGGGGAGAGGAGATAGGAGGAAAAACAGTGCGAGGGAAAAATCCCGTCAGATTTGGGCCCGGAGCGATGAGCGGCGTATGCAGGGAGAGGAGCTGAGGGGCAGTGAGAAGGAGCAAATGTGGGCCAAATGAGCGCAATTGGAGTGCTGAAAGCAGGGCAGAAATGCAAGTGGAGAGAAATGTGGGCAAGCGGAGGAAAAATTGGCAAGGCGATGGGAAAAAAAATTCCAAGTGAAGGGGATGAGCGGAAGTGGAGGGGCAGTGAGAAGGACCAAATCAAAGCCAAATGCCTCCAATTGGACTGCTGAAGGCAGGGCAGAAATGCAAGTGGAGAGACAGGAGGGCAAGGGGAAAAAGGGAAGTGCGGGCAAAGCGAGAAAAAATGGTGCGGCCGACGAAAAACAGTGCGAGTGAATGGGATGAGCAGAAGTGGAGAAAGGAGGCCGGCAGCTTGCCAAAAGAATGCTCACTGAAATCGCAAGATTTCGTTCCCTTTCCCGAAAGGGAAAGCCTTCCCTTTCGGGAAAGGGAACGAAATCTTGCAATCGGAGAAGAAAGTGTCCCGGAGGCTGGGGAGAGGAGATAGGAGGAAAAACAGTGCGAGGGAAAAATCCCGTCAGATTTGGGCCCGGAGCGATGAGCGGCGTATGCAGGGAGAGGAGCTGAGGGGCAGTGAGAAGGAGCAAATGTGGGCCAAATGAGCGCAATTGGAGTGCTGAAAGCAGGGCAGAAATGCAAGTGGAGAGAAATGTGGGCAAGCGGAGGAAAACTTGGCAAGGCGATGGGAAAAAAAATTCCAAGTGAAGGGGATGAGCGGAAGTGGAGGGGCAGTGAGAAGGACCAAATCAAAGCCAAATGCCTCCAATTGGACTGCTGAAGGCAGGGCAGAAATGCAAGTGGAGAGACAGGAGGGCAAGGGGAAAAAGGGAAGTGCGGGCAAAGCGAGAAAAAATGGTGCGGCCGACGAAAAACAGTGCGAGTGAATGGGATGAGCAGAAGTGGAGAAAGGAGGCCGGCAGCTTGCCAAAAGAATGCTCACTGAAATCGCAAGATTTCGTTCCCTTTCCCGAAAGGGAAAGCCTTCCCTTTCGGGAAAGGGAACGAAATCTTGCAATCGGAGAAGAAAGTGTCCCGGAGGCTGGGGAGAGGAGATAGGAGGAAAAACAGTGCGAGGGAAAAATCCCGTCAGATTTGGGCCCGGAGCGATGAGCGGCGTATGCAGGGAGAGGAGCTGAGGGGCAGTGAGAAGGAGCAAATGTGGGCCAAATGAGCGCAATTGGAGTGCTGAAAGCAGGGCAGAAATGCAAGTGGAGAGAAATGTGGGCAAGCGGAGGAAAAATTGGCAAGGCGATGGGAAAAAAAATTCCAAGTGAAGGGGATGAGCGGAAGTGGAGGGGCAGTGAGAAGGACCAAATCAGGGCCAAATGCCTCCAATTGGACTGCTGAAGGCAGGGCAGAAATGCAAGTGGAGAGACAGGAGGGCAAGGGGAAAAAGGGAAGTGCGGGCAAAGCGAGAAAAAATGGTGCGGCCGACGAAAAACAGTGCGAGTGAATGGGATGAGCAGAAGTGGAGAAAGGAGGCCGGCAGCTTGCCAAAAGAATGCTCACTGAAATCGCAAGATTTCGTTCCCTTTCCCGAAAGGGAAAGCCTTCCCTTTCGGGAAAGGGAACGAAATCTTGCAATCGGAGAAGAAAGTGTCCCGGAGGCTGGGGAGAGGAGATAGGAGGAAAAACAGTGCGAGGGAAAAATCCCGTCAGATTTGGGCCCGGAGCGATGAGCGGCGTATGCAGGGAGAGGAGCTGAGGGGCAGTGAGAAGGAGCAAATGTGGGCCAAATGAGCGCAATTGGAGTGCTGAAAGCAGGGCAGAAATGCAAGTGGAGAGAAATGTGGGCAAGCGGAGGAAAAATTGGCAAGGCGATGGGAAAAAAAATTCCAAGTGAAGGGGATGAGCGGAAGTGGAGGGGCAGTGAGAAGGACCAAATCAGGGCCAAATGCCTCCAATTGGACTGCTGAAGGCAGGGCAGAAATGCAAGTGGAGAGACAGGAGGGCAAGGGGAAAAAGGGAAGTGCGGGCAAAGCGAGAAAAAATGGTGCGGCCGACGAAAAACAGTGCGAGTGAATGGGATGAGCAGAAGTGGAGAAAGGAGGCCGGCAGCTTGCCAAAAGAATGCTCACTGAAATCGCAAGATTTCGTTCCCTTTCCCGAAAGGGAAAGCCTTCCCTTTCGGGAAAGGGAACGAAATCTTGCAATCGGAGAAGAAAGTGTCCCGGAGGCTGGGGAGAGGAGATAGGAGGAAAAACAGTGCGAGGGAAAAATCCCGTCAGATTTGGGCCCGGAGCGATGAGCGGCGTATGCAGGGAGAGGAGCTGAGGGGCAGTGAGAAGGAGCAAATGTGGGCCAAATGAGCGCAATTGGAGTGCTGAAAGCAGGGCAGAAATGCAAGTGGAGAGAAATGTGGGCAAGCGGAGGAAAAATTGGCAAGGCGATGGGAAAAAAAATTCCAAGTGAAGGGGATGAGCGGAAGTGGAGGGGCAGTGAGAAGGACCAAATCAAAGCCAAATGCCTCCAATTGGACTGCTGAAGGCAGGGCAGAAATGCAAGTGGAGAGACAGGAGGGCAAGGGGAAAAAGGGAAGTGCGGGCAAAGCGAGAAAAAATGGTGCGGCCGACGAAAAACAGTGCGAGTGAATGGGATGAGCAGAAGTGGAGAAAGGAGGCCGGCAGCTTGCCAAAAGAATGCTCACTGAAATCGCAAGATTTCGTTCCCTTTCCCGAAAGGGAAAGCCTTCCCTTTCGGGAAAGGGAACGAAATCTTGCAATCGGAGAAGAAAGTGTCCCGGAGGCTGGGGAGAGGAGATAGGAGGAAAAACAGTGCGAGGGAAAAATCCCGTCAGATTTGGGCCCGGAGCGATGAGCGGCGTATGCAGGGAGAGGAGCTGAGGGGCAGTGAGAAGGAGCAAATGTGGGCCAAATGAGCGCAATTGGAGTGCTGAAAGCAGGGCAGAAATGCAAGTGGAGAGAAATGTGGGCAAGCGGAGGAAAACTTGGCAAGGCGATGGGAAAAAAAATTCCAAGTGAAGGGGATGAGCGGAAGTGGAGGGGCAGTGAGAAGGACCAAATCAAAGCCAAATGCCTCCAATTGGACTGCTGAAGGCAGGGCAGAAATGCAAGTGGAGAGACAGGAGGGCAAGGGGAAAAAGGGAAGTGCGGGCAAAGCGAGAAAAAATGGTGCGGCCGACGAAAAACAGTGCGAGTGAATGGGATGAGCAGAAGTGGAGAAAGGAGGCCGGCAGCTTGCCAAAAGAATGCTCACTGAAATCGCAAGATTTCGTTCCCTTTCCCGAAAGGGAAGGCTTTCCGTTTCGGGAAAGGGAACGAAATCTTGCAATCGGAGAAGAAAGTGTCCCGGAGGCTGGGGAGAGGAGATAGAAGGAAAAACAGTGCGAGGGAAAAATCCCGTCAGATTTGGGCCCGGAGCGATGAGCGGCGTATGCAGGGAGAGGAGCTGAGGGGCAGTGAGAAGGAGCAAATGTGGGCCAAATGAGCGCAATTGGAGTACTGAAAGCAGGGCAGAAATGCAAGTGGAGAGAAATGTGGGCAAGCGGAGGAAAAATTGGCAAGGCGATGGGAAAAAAATTCCAAGTGAAAGGGATGAGCGGAAGTGGAGGGGCAGTGAGAAGGACCAAATCAGGGCCAAATGCCTCCAATTGGACTGCTGAAGGCAGGGCAGAAATGCAAGTGGAGAGACAGGAGGGCAAGGGGAAAAAGGGAAGTGCGGGCAAAGCGAGAAAAAATGGTGCGGCCGACGAAAAACAGTGCGAGTGAATGGGATGAGCAGAAGTGGAGAAAGGAGGCCGGCAGCTTGCCAAAAGAATGCTCACTGAAATCGCAAGATTTCGTTCCCTTTCCCGAAAGGGAAAGCCTTCCCTTTCGGGAAAGGGAACGAAATCTTGCAATCGGAGAAGAAAGTGTCCCGGAGGCTGGGGAGAGGAGATAGGAGGAAAAACAGTGCGAGGGAAAAATCCCGTCCGATTTGGGCCCGGAGCGATGAGCGGCGTATGCAGGGAGAGGAGCTGAGGGGCAGTGAGAAGGAGCAAATGTGGGCCAAATGAGCGCAATTGGAGTGCTGAAAGCAGGGCAGAAATGCAAGTGGAGAGAAATGTGGGCAAGCGGAGGAAAAATTGGCAAGGAGATGGGAAAAAAATTCCAAGTGAAAGGGATGAGCGGAAGTGGAGGGGCAGTGAGAAGGACCAAATCAGGGCCAAATGCCTCCAATTGGACTGCTGAAGGCAGGGCAGAAATGCAAGTGGAGAGACAGGAGGGCAAGGGGAAAAAGGGAAGTGCGGGCAAAGCGAGAAAAAATGGTGCGGCCGACGAAAAACAGTGCGAGTGAATGGGATGAGCAGAAGTGGAGAAAGGAGGCCGGCAGCTTGCCAAAAGAATGCTCACTGAAATCGCAAGATTTCGTTCCCTTTCCCGAAAGGGAAAGCCTTCCCTTTCGGGAAAGGGAACGAAATCTTGCAATCGGAGAAGAAAGTGTCCCGGAGGCTGGGGAGAGGAGATAGGAGGAAAAACAGTGCGAGGGAAAAATCCCGGCAGATTTGGGGCCAGAGCGATGAGCGGCGTATGCAGGGAGAGGAGCTGAGGGGCAGTGAGAAGGAGCAAATGTGGGCCAAATGAGCGCAATTGGAGTGCTGAAAGCAGGGCAGAAATGCAAGTGGAGAGAAATGTGGGCAAGCGGAGGAAAAATTGGCAAGGCGATGGGAAAAAAAATTCCAAGTGAAGGGGATGAGCGGAAGTGGAGGGGCAGTGAGAAGGACCAAATCAGGGCCAAATGCCTCCAATTGGACTGCTGAAGGCAGGGCAGAAATGCAAGTGGAGAGACAGGAGGGCAAAGGGGAAAAAGGGAAGTGCGGGCAAAGCGAGAAAAAATGGTGCGGCCGACGAAAAACAGTGCGAGTGAATGGGATGAGCAGAAGTGGAGAAAGGAGGCCGGCAGCTTGCCAAAAGAATGCTCACTGAAATCTTGCAATCGGAGAAGAAAGTGTCCCGGAGGCTGGGGAGAGGAGATAGGAGGAAAAACAGTGCGAGGGAAAAATCCCGTCAGATTTGGGCCCGGAGCGATGAGCGGCGTATGCAGGGAGAGGAGCTGAGGGGCAGTGAGAAGGAGCAAATGTGGGCCAAATGAGCGCAATTGGAGTGCTGAAAGCAGGGCAGAAATGCAAGTGGAGAGAAATGTGGGCAAGCGGAGGAAAAATTGGCAAGGCGATGGGAAAAAAAATTCCAAGTGAAGGGGATGAGCGGAAGTGGAGGGGCAGTGAGAAGGACCAAATCAGGGCCAAATGCCTCCAATTGGACTGCTGAAGGCAGGGCAGAAATGCAAGTGGAGAGACAGGAGGGCAAGGGGAAAAAGGGAAGTGCGGGCAAAGCGAGAAAAAATGGTGCGGCCGACGAAAAACAGGGCGAGTGAATGGGATGAGCAGAAGTGGAGAAAGGAGGCCGGCAGCTTGCCAAAAGAATGCTCACTGAAATCGCAAGATTTCGTTCCCTTTCCCGAAAGGGAAAGCCTTCCCTTTCGGGAAAGGGAACGAAATCTTGCGATCGGAGAAGAAAGTGTCCCGGAGGCTGGGGAGAGGAGATAGGAGGAAAAACAGTGCGAGGGAAAAATCCCGTCAGATTTGGGCCCGGAGCGATGAGCGGCGTATGCAGGGAGAGGAGCTGAGGGGCAGTGAGAAGGAGCAAATGTGGGCCAAATGAGCGCAATTGGAGTGCTGAAAGCAGGGCAGAAATGCAAGTGGAGAGAAACGTGGGCAAGCGGAGGAAAAATTGGCAAGGCGATGGGAAAAAAAATTCCAAGTGAAGGGGATGAGCGGAAGTGGAGGGGCAGTGAGAAGGACCAAATCAGGGCCAAATGCCTCCAATTGGACTGCTGAAGGCAGGGCAGAAATGCAAGTGGAGAGACAGGAGGGCAAGGGGAAAAAGGGAAGTGCGGGCAAAGCGAGAAAAAATGGTGCGGCCGACGAAAAACAGTGCGAGTGAATGGGATGAGCAGAAGTGGAGAAAGGAGGCCGGCAGCTTGCCAAAAGAATGCTCACTGAAATCGCAAGATTTCGTTCCCTTTCCCGAAAGGGAAAGCCTTCCCTTTCGGGAAAGGGAACGAAATCTTGCAATCGGAGAAGAAAGTGTCCCGGAGGCTGGGGAGAGGAGATAGGAGGAAAAACAGTGCGAGGGAAAAATCCCGGCAGATTTGGGCCCGGAGCGATGAGCGGCGTATGCAGGGAGAGGAGCTGAGGGGCAGTGAGAAGGAGCAAATGTGGGCCAAATGAGCGCAATTGGAGTGCTGAAAGCAGGGCAGAAATGCAAGTGGAGAGAAATGTGGGCAAGCGGAGGAAAAATTGGCAAGGCGATGGGAAAAAAAATTCCAAGTGAAGGGGATGAGCGGAAGTGGAGGGGCAGTGAGAAGGACCAAATCAGGGCCAAATGCCTCCAATTGGACTGCTGAAGGCAGGGCAGAAATGCAAGTGGAGAGACAGGAGGGCAAAGGGGAAAAAGGGAAGTGCGGGCAAAGCGAGAAAAAATGGTGCGGCCGACGAAAAACAGTGCGAGTGAATGGGATGAGCAGAAGTGGAGAAAGGAGGCCGGCAGCTTGCCAAAAGAATGCTCACTGAAATCTTGCAATCGGAGAAGAAAGTGTCCCGGAGGCTGGGGAGAGGAGATAGGAGGAAAAACAGTGCGAGGGAAAAATCCCGTCAGATTTGGGCCCGGAGCGATGAGCGGCGTATGCAGGGAGAGGAGCTGAGGGGCAGTGAGAAGGAGCAAATGTGGGCCAAATGAGCGCAATTGGAGTGCTGAAAGCAGGGCAGAAATGCAAGTGGAGAGAAATGTGGGCAAGCGGAGGAAAAATTGGCAAGGCGATGGGAAAAAAAATTCCAAGTGAAGGGGATGAGCGGAAGTGGAGGGGCAGTGAGAAGGACCAAATCAGGGCCAAATGCCTCCAATTGGACTGCTGAAGGCAGGGCAGAAATGCAAGTGGAGAGACAGGAGGGCAAGGGGAAAAAGGGAAGTGCGGGCAAAGCGAGAAAAAATGGTGCGGCCGACGAAAAACAGGGCGAGTGAATGGGATGAGCAGAAGTGGAGAAAGGAGGCCGGCAGCTTGCCAAAAGAATGCTCACTGAAATCGCAAGATTTCGTTCCCTTTCCCGAAAGGGAAAGCCTTCCCTTTCGGGAAAGGGAACGAAATCTTGCAATCGGAGAAGAAAGTGTCCCGGAGGCTGGGGAGAGGAGATAGGAGGAAAAACAGTGCGAGGGAAAAATCCCGGCAGATTTGGGCCCGGAGCGATGAGCGGCGTATGCAGGGAGAGGAGCTGAGGGGCAGTGAGAAGGAGCAAATGTGGGCCAAATGAGCGCAATTGGAGTGCTGAAAGCAGGGCAGAAATGCAAGTGGAGAGAAATGTGGGCAAGCGGAGGAAAAATTGGCAAGGCGATGGGAAAAAAAATTCCAAGTGAAGGGGATGAGCGGAAGTGGAGGGGCAGTGAGAAGGACCAAATCAGGGCCAAATGCCTCCAATT
The DNA here is from genome assembly GCF_965231275.1 of Zosterops lateralis. Classification (NCBI taxonomy): domain Eukaryota; kingdom Metazoa; phylum Chordata; class Aves; order Passeriformes; family Zosteropidae; genus Zosterops; species Zosterops lateralis. The sequence goes on from NC_139766.1 coordinate 37,844,434, forward strand.
GGACTGCTGAAGGCAGGGCAGAAATGCAAGTGGAGAGACAGGAGGGCAAGGGGAAAAAGGGAAGTGCGGGCAAAGCGAGAAAAAATGGTGCGGCCGACGAAAAACAGGGCGAGTGAATGGGATGAGCAGAAGTGGAGAAAGGAGGCCGGCAGCTTGCCAAAAGAATGCTCACTGAAATCGCAAGATTTCGTTCCCTTTCCCGAAAGGGAAAGCCTTCCCTTTCGGGAAAGGGAACGAAATCTTGCGATCGGAGAAGAAAGTGTCCCGGAGGCTGGGGAGAGGAGATAGGAGGAAAAACAGTGCGAGGGAAAAATCCCGTCAGATTTGGGCCCGGAGCGATGAGCGGCGTATGCAGGGAGAGGAGCTGAGGGGCAGTGAGAAGGAGCAAATGTGGGCCAAATGAGCGCAATTGGAGTGCTGAAAGCAGGGCAGAAATGCAAGTGGAGAGAAATGTGGGCAAGCGGAGGAAAAATTGGCAAGGCGATGGGAAAAAAAATTCCAAGTGAAGGGGATGAGCGGAAGTGGAGGGGCAGTGAGAAGGACCAAATCAGGGCCAAATGCCTCCAATTGGACTGCTGAAGGCAGGGCAGAAATGCAAGTGGAGAGACAGGAGGGCAAGGGGAAAAAGGGAAGTGCGGGCAAAGCGAGAAAAAATGGTGCGGCCGACGAAAAACAGTGCGAGTGAATGGGATGAGCAGAAGTGGAGAAAGGAGGCCGGCAGCTTGCCAAAAGAATGCTCACTGAAATCGCAAGATTTCGTTCCCTTTCCCGAAAGGGAAAGCCTTCCCTTTCGGGAAAGGGAACGAAATCTTGCAATCGGAGAAGAAAGTGTCCCGGAGGCTGGGGAGAGGAGATAGGAGGAAAAACAGTGCGAGGGAAAAATCCCGTCAGATTTGGGCCCGGAGCGATGAGCGGCGTATGCAGGGAGAGGAGCTGAGGGGCAGTGAGAAGGAGCAAATGTGGGCCAAATGAGCGCAATTGGAGTACTGAAAGCAGGGCAGAAATGCAAGTGGAGAGAAATGTGGGCAAGCGGAGGAAAAATTGGCAAGGCGATGGGAAAAAATTTCCAAGTGAAGGGGATGAGCGGAAGTGGAGGGGCAGTGAGAAGGACCAAATCAGGGCCAAATGCCTCCAATTGGACTGCTGAAGGCAGGGCAGAAATGCAAGTGGAGAGACAGGAGGGCAAGGGGAAAAAGGGAAGTGCGGGCAAAGCGAGAAAAAATGGTGCGGCCGACGAAAAACAGGGCGAGTGAATGGGATGAGCAGAAGTGGAGAAAGGAGGCCGGCAGCTTGCCAAAAGAATGCTCACTGAAATCGCAAGATTTCGTTCCCTTTCCCGAAAGGGAAAGCCTTCCCTTTCGGGAAAGGGAACGAAATCTTGCGATCGGAGAAGAAAGTGTCCCGGAGGCTGGGGAGAGGAGATAGGAGGAAAAACAGTGCGAGGGAAAAATCCCGGCAGATTTGGGCCCGGAGCGATGAGCGGCGTATGCAGGGAGAGGAGCTGAGGGGCAGTGAGAAGGAGCAAATGTGGGCCAAATGAGCGCAATTGGAGTGCTGAAAGCAGGGCAGAAATGCATGTGGAGAGAAATGTGGGCAAGCGGAGGAAAAATTGGCAAGGCGATGGGAAAAAAAATTCCAAGTGAAGGGGATGAGCGGAAGTGGAGGGGCAGTGAGAAGGACCAAATCAGGGCCAAATGCCTCCAATTGGACTGCTGAAGGCAGGGCAGAAATGCAAGTGGAGAGACAGGAGGGCAAGGGGAAAAAGGGAAGTGCGGGCAAAGCGAGAAAAAATGGTGCGGCCGACGAAAAACAGTGCGAGTGAATGGGATGAGCAGAAGTGGAGAAAGGAGGCCGGCAGCTTGCCAAAAGAATGCTCACTGAAATCGCAAGATTTCGTTCCCTTTCCCGAAAGGGAAAGCCTTCCCTTTCGGGAAAGGGAACGAAATCTTGCAATCGGAGAAGAAAGTGTCCCGGAGGCTGGGGAGAGGAGATAGGAGGAAAAACAGTGCGAGGGAAAAATCCCGGCAGATTTGGGCCCGGAGCGATGAGCGGCGTATGCAGGGAGAGGAGCTGAGGGGCAGTGAGAAGGAGCAAATGTGGGCCAAATGAGCGCAATTGGAGTGCTGAAAGCAGGGCAGAAATGCAAGTGGAGAGAAATGTGGGCAAGCGGAGGAAAAATTGGCAAGGCGATGGGAAAAAAAATTCCAAGTGAAGGGGATGAGCGGAAGTGGAGGGGCAGTGAGAAGGACCAAATCAGGGCCAAATGCCTCCAATTGGACTGCTGAAGGCAGGGCAGAAATGCAAGTGGAGAGACAGGAGGGCAAGGGGAAAAAGGGAAGTGCGGGCAAAGCGAGAAAAAATGGTGCGGCCGACGAAAAACAGGGCGAGTGAATGGGATGAGCAGAAGTGGAGAAAGGAGGCCGGCAGCTTGCCAAAAGAATGCTCACTGAAATCGCAAGATTTCGTTCCCTTTCCCGAAAGGGAAAGCCTTCCCTTTCGGGAAAGGGAACGAAATCTTGCAATCGGAGAAGAAAGTGTCCCGGAGGCTGGGGAGAGGAGATAGGAGGAAAAACAGTGCGAGGGAAAAATCCCGTCAGATTTGGGCCCGGAGCGATGAGCGGCGTATGCAGGGAGAGGAGCTGAGGGGCAGTGAGAAGGAGCAAATGTGGGCCAAATGAGCGCAATTGGAGTACTGAAAGCAGGGCAGAAATGCAAGTGGAGAGAAATGTGGGCAAGCGGAGGTAAAATTGGCAAGGCGATGGGAAAAAAATTCCAAGTGAAAGGGATGAGCGGAAGTGGAGGGGCAGTGAGAAGGACCAAATCAGGGCCAAATGCCTCCAATTGGACTGCTGAAGGCAGGGCAGAAATGCAAGTGGAGAGACAGGAGGGCAAGGGGAAAAAGGGAAGTGCGGGCAAAGCGAGAAATAATGGTGCGGCCGACGAAAAACAGGGCGAGTGAATGGGATGAGCAGAAGTGGAGAAAGGAGGCCGGCAGCTTGCCAAAAGAATGCTCACTGAAATCGCAAGATTTCGTTCCCTTTCCCGAAAGGGAAAGCCTTCCCTTTCGGGAAAGGGAACGAAATCTTGCAATCGGAGAAGAAAGTGTCCCGGAGGCTGGGGAGAGGAGATAGGAGGAAAAACAGTGCGAGGGAAAAATCCCGTCAGATTTGGGGCCAGAGCGATGAGCGGCGTATGCAGGGAGAGGAGCTGAGGGGCAGTGAGAAGGAGCAAATGTGGGCCAAATGAGCGCAATTGGAGTGCTGAAAGCAGGGCAGAAATGCAAGTGGAGAGAAATGTGGGCAAGCGGAGGAAAAATTGGCAAGGCGATGGGAAAAAAAATTCCAAGTGAAGGGGATGAGCGGAAGTGGAGGGGCAGTGAGAAGGACCAAATCAGGGCCAAATGCCTCCAATTGGACTGCTGAAGGCAGGGCAGAAATGCAAGTGGAGAGACAGGAGGGCAAGGGGAAAAAGGGAAGTGCGGGCAAAGCGAGAAAAAATGGTGCGGCCGACGAAAAACAGTGCGAGTGAATGGGATGAGCAGAAGTGGAGAAAGGAGGCCGGCAGCTTGCCAAAAGAATGCTCACTGAAATCGCAAGATTTCGTTCCCTTTCCCGAAAGGGAAAGCCTTCCCTTTCGGGAAAGGGAACGAAATCTTGCAATCGGAGAAGAAAGTGTCCCGGAGGCTGGGGAGAGGAGATAGGAGGAAAAACAGTGCGAGGGAAAAATCCCGTCAGATTTGGGCCCGGAGCGATGAGCGGCGTATGCAGGGAGAGGAGCTGAGGGGCAGTGAGAAGGAGCAAATGTGGGCCAAATGAGCGCAATTGGAGTGCTGAAAGCAGGGCAGAAATGCAAGTGGAGAGAAATGTGGGCAAGCGGAGGAAAAATTGGCAAGGCGATGGGAAAAAAAATTCCAAGTGAAGGGGATGAGCGGAAGTGGAGGGGCAGTGAGAAGGACCAAATCAGGGCCAAATGCCTCCAATTGGACTGCTGAAGGCAGGGCAGAAATGCAAGTGGAGAGACAGGAGGGCAAGGGGAAAAAGGGAAGTGCGGGCAAAGCGAGAAAAAATGGTGCGGCCGACGAAAAACAGGGCGAGTGAATGGGATGAGCAGAAGTGGAGAAAGGAGGCCGGCAGCTTGCCAAAAGAATGCTCACTGAAATCGCAAGATTTCGTTCCCTTTCCCGAAAGGGAAAGCCTTCCCTTTCGGGAAAGGGAACGAAATCTTGCGATCGGAGAAGAAAGTGTCCCGGAGGCTGGGGAGAGGAGATAGGAGGAAAAACAGTGCGAGGGAAAAATCCCGTCAGATTTGGGCCCGGAGCGATGAGCGGCGTATGCAGGGAGAGGAGCTGAGGGGCAGTGAGAAGGAGCAAATGTGGGCCAAATGAGCGCAATTGGAGTGCTGAAAGCAGGGCAGAAATGCAAGTGGAGAGAAATGTGGGCAAGCGGAGGAAAAATTGGCAAGGCGATGGGAAAAAAAATTCCAAGTGAAGGGGATGAGCGGAAGTGGAGGGGCAGTGAGAAGGACCAAATCAGGGCCAAATGCCTCCAATTGGACTGCTGAAGGCAGGGCAGAAATGCAAGTGGAGAGACAGGAGGGCAAGGGGAAAAAGGGAAGTGCGGGCAAAGCGAGAAAAAATGGTGCGGCCGACGAAAAACAGTGCGAGTGAATGGGATGAGCAGAAGTGGAGAAAGGAGGCCGGCAGCTTGCCAAAAGAATGCTCACTGAAATCGCAAGATTTCGTTCCCTTTCCCGAAAGGGAAAGCCTTCCCTTTCGGGAAAGGGAACGAAATCTTGCAATCGGAGAAGAAAGTGTCCCGGAGGCTGGGGAGAGGAGATAGGAGGAAAAACAGTGCGAGGGAAAAATCCCGTCCGATTTGGGCCCGGAGCGATGAGCGGCGTATGCAGGGAGAGGAGCTGAGGGGCAGTGAGAAGGAGCAAATGTGGGCCAAATGAGCGCAATTGGAGTGCTGAAAGCAGGGCAGAAATGCAAGTGGAGAGAAATGTGGGCAAGCGGAGGAAAAATTGGCAAGGCGATGGGAAAAAAAATTCCAAGTGAAGGGGATGAGCGGAAGTGGAGGGGCAGTGAGAAGGACCAAATCAGGGCCAAATGCCTCCAATTGGACTGCTGAAGGCAGGGCAGAAATGCAAGTGGAGAGACAGGAGGGCAAGGGGAAAAAGGGAAGTGCGGGCAAAGCGAGAAAAAATGGTGCGGCCGACGAAAAACAGGGCGAGTGAATGGGATGAGCAGAAGTGGAGAAAGGAGGCCGGCAGCTTGCCAAAAGAATGCTCACTGAAATCTTGCAATCGGAGAAGAAAGTGTCCCGGAGGCTGGGGAGAGGAGATAGGAGGAAAACAGTGCGAGGGAAAAATCCCGTCAGATTTGGGCCCCGAGCGATGAGCGGCGTATGCAGGGAGAGGAGCTGAGGGGCAGTGAGAAGGAGCAAATGTGGGCCAAATGAGCGCAATTGGAGTGCTGAAAGCAGGGCAGAAATGCAAGTGGAGAGAAATGTGGGCAAGCGGAGGAAAAATTGGCAAGGCGATGGGAAAAAAATTTCCAAGTGAAGGGGATGAGCGGAAGTGGAGGGGCAGTGAGAAGGACCAAATCAGGGCCAAATGCCTCCAATTGGACTGCTGAAGGCAGGGCAGAAATGCAAGTGGAGAGACAGGAGGGCAAGGGGAAAAAGGGAAGTGCGGGCAAAGCGAGAAAAAATGGTGCGGCCGACGAAAAACAGTGCGAGTGAATGGGATGAGCAGAAGTGGAGAAAGGAGGCCGGCAGCTTGCCAAAAGAATGCTCACTGAAATCGCAAGATTTCGTTCCCTTTCCCGAAAGGGAAAGCCTTCCCTTTCGGGAAAGGGAACGAAATCTTGCAATCGGAGAAGAAAGTGTCCCGGAGGCTGGGGAGAGGAGATAGGAGGAAAAACAGTGCGAGGGAAAAATCCCGTCAGATTTGGGCCCGGAGCGATGAGCGGCGTATGCAGGGAGAGGAGCTGAGGGGCAGTGAGAAGGAGCAAATGTGGGCCAAATGAGCGCAATTGGAGTGCTGAAAGCAGGGCAGAAATGCAAGTGGAGAGAAATGTGGGCAAGCGGAGGAAAACTTGGCAAGGCGATGGGAAAAAAAATTCCAAGTGAAGGGGATGAGCGGAAGTGGAGGGGCAGTGAGAAGGACCAAATCAAAGCCAAATGCCTCCAATTGGACTGCTGAAGGCAGGGCAGAAATGCAAGTGGAGAGACAGGAGGGCAAGGGGAAAAAGGGAAGTGCGGGCAAAGCGAGAAAAAATGGTGCGGCCGACGAAAAACAGTGCGAGTGAATGGGATGAGCAGAAGTGGAGAAAGGAGGCCGGCAGCTTGCCAAAAGAATGCTCACTGAAATCGCAAGATTTCGTTCCCTTTCCCGAAAGGGAAAGCCTTCCCTTTCGGGAAAGGGAACGAAATCTTGCAATCGGAGAAGAAAGTGTCCCGGAGGCTGGGGAGAGGAGATAGGAGGAAAAACAGTGCGAGGGAAAAATCCCGTCAGATTTGGGCCCGGAGCGATGAGCGGCGTATGCAGGGAGAGGAGCTGAGGGGCAGTGAGAAGGAGCAAATGTGGGCCAAATGAGCGCAATTGGAGTGCTGAAAGCAGGGCAGAAATGCAAGTGGAGAGAAATGTGGGCAAGCGGAGGAAAAATTGGCAAGGCGATGGGAAAAAAAATTCCAAGTGAAGGGGATGAGCGGAAGTGGAGGGGCAGTGAGAAGGACCAAATCAGGGCCAAATGCCTCCAATTGGACTGCTGAAGGCAGGGCAGAAATGCAAGTGGAGAGACAGGAGGGCAAGGGGAAAAAGGGAAGTGCGGGCAAAGCGAGAAAAAATGGTGCGGCCGACGAAAAACAGTGCGAGTGAATGGGATGAGCAGAAGTGGAGAAAGGAGGCCGGCAGCTTGCCAAAAGAATGCTCACTGAAATCGCAAGATTTCGTTCCCTTTCCCGAAAGGGAAAGCCTTCCCTTTCGGGAAAGGGAACGAAATCTTGCAATCGGAGAAGAAAGTGTCCCGGAGGCTGGGGAGAGGAGATAGGAGGAAAAACAGTGCGAGGGAAAAATCCCGTCAGATTTGGGCCCGGAGCGATGAGCGGCGTATGCAGGGAGAGGAGCTGAGGGGCAGTGAGAAGGAGCAAATGTGGGCCAAATGAGCGCAATTGGAGTGCTGAAAGCAGGGCAGAAATGCAAGTGGAGAGAAATGTGGGCAAGCGGAGGAAAAATTGGCAAGGCGATGGGAAAAAAAATTCCAAGTGAAGGGGATGAGCGGAAGTGGAGGGGCAGTGAGAAGGACCAAATCAGGGCCAAATGCCTCCAATTGGACTGCTGAAGGCAGGGCAGAAATGCAAGTGGAGAGACAGGAGGGCAAGGGGAAAAAGGGAAGTGCGGGCAAAGCGAGAAAAAATGGTGCGGCCGACGAAAAACAGTGCGAGTGAATGGGATGAGCAGAAGTGGAGAAAGGAGGCCGGCAGCTTGCCAAAAGAATGCTCACTGAAATCGCAAGATTTCGTTCCCTTTCCCGAAAGGGAAAGCCTTCCCTTTCGGGAAAGGGAACGAAATCTTGCAATCGGAGAAGAAAGTGTCCCGGAGGCTGGGGAGAGGAGATAGGAGGAAAAACAGTGCGAGGGAAAAATCCCGTCAGATTTGGGCCCGGAGCGATGAGCGGCGTATGCAGGGAGAGGAGCTGAGGGGCAGTGAGAAGGAGCAAATGTGGGCCAAATGAGCGCAATTGGAGTGCTGAAAGCAGGGCAGAAATGCAAGTGGAGAGAAATGTGGGCAAGCGGAGGAAAAATTGGCAAGGCGATGGGAAAAAAAATTCCAAGTGAAGGGGATGAGCGGAAGTGGAGGGGCAGTGAGAAGGACCAAATCAGGGCCAAATGCCTCCAATTGGACTGCTGAAGGCAGGGCAGAAATGCAAGTGGAGAGACAGGAGGGCAAGGGGAAAAAGGGAAGTGCGGGCAAAGCGAGAAAAAATGGTGCGGCCGACGAAAAACAGTGCGAGTGAATGGGATGAGCAGAAGTGGAGAAAGGAGGCCGGCAGCTTGCCAAAAGAATGCTCACTGAAATCGCAAGATTTCGTTCCCTTTCCCGAAAGGGAAAGCCTTCCCTTTCGGGAAAGGGAACGAAATCTTGCAATCGGAGAAGAAAGTGTCCCGGAGGCTGGGGAGAGGAGATAGGAGGAAAAACAGTGCGAGGGAAAAATCCCGTCAGATTTGGGCCCGGAGCGATGAGCGGCGTATGCAGGGAGAGGAGCTGAGGGGCAGTGAGAAGGAGCAAATGTGGGCCAAATGAGCGCAATTGGAGTGCTGAAAGCAGGGCAGAAATGCAAGTGGAGAGAAATGTGGGCAAGCGGAGGAAAACTTGGCAAGGCGATGGGAAAAAAAATTCCAAGTGAAGGGGATGAGCGGAAGTGGAGGGGCAGTGAGAAGGACCAAATCAAAGCCAAATGCCTCCAATTGGACTGCTGAAGGCAGGGCAGAAATGCAAGTGGAGAGACAGGAGGGCAAGGGGAAAAAGGGAAGTGCGGGCAAAGCGAGAAAAAATGGTGCGGCCGACGAAAAACAGTGCGAGTGAATGGGATGAGCAGAAGTGGAGAAAGGAGGCCGGCAGCTTGCCAAAAGAATGCTCACTGAAATCGCAAGATTTCGTTCCCTTTCCCGAAAGGGAAGGCTTTCCGTTTCGGGAAAGGGAACGAAATCTTGCAATCGGAGAAGAAAGTGTCCCGGAGGCTGGGGAGAGGAGATAGAAGGAAAAACAGTGCGAGGGAAAAATCCCGTCAGATTTGGGCCCGGAGCGATGAGCGGCGTATGCAGGGAGAGGAGCTGAGGGGCAGTGAGAAGGAGCAAATGTGGGCCAAATGAGCGCAATTGGAGTACTGAAAGCAGGGCAGAAATGCAAGTGGAGAGAAATGTGGGCAAGCGGAGGAAAAATTGGCAAGGCGATGGGAAAAAAATTCCAAGTGAAAGGGATGAGCGGAAGTGGAGGGGCAGTGAGAAGGACCAAATCAGGGCCAAATGCCTCCAATTGGACTGCTGAAGGCAGGGCAGAAATGCAAGTGGAGAGACAGGAGGGCAAGGGGAAAAAGGGAAGTGCGGGCAAAGCGAGAAAAAATGGTGCGGCCGACGAAAAACAGTGCGAGTGAATGGGATGAGCAGAAGTGGAGAAAGGAGGCCGGCAGCTTGCCAAAAGAATGCTCACTGAAATCGCAAGATTTCGTTCCCTTTCCCGAAAGGGAAAGCCTTCCCTTTCGGGAAAGGGAACGAAATCTTGCAATCGGAGAAGAAAGTGTCCCGGAGGCTGGGGAGAGGAGATAGGAGGAAAAACAGTGCGAGGGAAAAATCCCGTCCGATTTGGGCCCGGAGCGATGAGCGGCGTATGCAGGGAGAGGAGCTGAGGGGCAGTGAGAAGGAGCAAATGTGGGCCAAATGAGCGCAATTGGAGTGCTGAAAGCAGGGCAGAAATGCAAGTGGAGAGAAATGTGGGCAAGCGGAGGAAAAATTGGCAAGGAGATGGGAAAAAAATTCCAAGTGAAAGGGATGAGCGGAAGTGGAGGGGCAGTGAGAAGGACCAAATCAGGGCCAAATGCCTCCAATTGGACTGCTGAAGGCAGGGCAGAAATGCAAGTGGAGAGACAGGAGGGCAAGGGGAAAAAGGGAAGTGCGGGCAAAGCGAGAAAAAATGGTGCGGCCGACGAAAAACAGTGCGAGTGAATGGGATGAGCAGAAGTGGAGAAAGGAGGCCGGCAGCTTGCCAAAAGAATGCTCACTGAAATCTTGCAATCGGAGAAGAAAGTGTCCCGGAGGCTGGGGAGAGGAGATAGGAGGAAAAACAGTGCGAGGGAAAAATCCCGTCAGATTTGGGCCCGGAGCGATGAGCGGCGTATGCAGGGAGAGGAGCTGAGGGGCAGTGAGAAGGAGCAAATGTGGGCCAAATGAGCGCAATTGGAGTGCTGAAAGCAGGGCAGAAATGCAAGTGGAGAGAAATGTGGGCAAGCGGAGGAAAAATTGGCAAGGCGATGGGAAAAAAAATTCCAAGTGAAGGGGATGAGCGGAAGTGGAGGGGCAGTGAGAAGGACCAAATCAGGGCCAAATGCCTCCAATTGGACTGCTGAAGGCAGGGCAGAAATGCAAGTGGAGAGACAGGAGGGCAAGGGGAAAAAGGGAAGTGCGGGCAAAGCGAGAAAAAATGGTGCGGCCGACGAAAAACAGGGCGAGTGAATGGGATGAGCAGAAGTGGAGAAAGGAGGCCGGCAGCTTGCCAAAAGAATGCTCACTGAAATCGCAAGATTTCGTTCCCTTTCCCGAAAGGGAAAGCCTTCCCTTTCGGGAAAGGGAACGAAATCTTGCGATCGGAGAAGAAAGTGTCCCGGAGGCTGGGGAGAGGAGATAGGAGGAAAAACAGTGCGAGGGAAAAATCCCGTCAGATTTGGGCCCGGAGCGATGAGCGGCGTATGCAGGGAGAGGAGCTGAGGGGCAGTGAGAAGGAGCAAATGTGGGCCAAATGAGCGCAATTGGAGTGCTGAAAGCAGGGCAGAAATGCAAGTGGAGAGAAATGTGGGCAAGCGGAGGAAAAATTCGCAAGGCGATGGGAAAAAAAATTCCAAGTGAAGGGGATGAGCGGAAGTGGAGGGGCAGTGAGAAGGACCAAATCAGGGCCAAATGCCTCCAATTGGACTGCTGAAGGCAGGGCAGAAATGCAAGTGGAGAGACAGGAGGGCAAGGGGAAAAAGGGAAGTGCGGGCAAAGCGAGAAAAAATGGTGCGGCCGACGAAAAACAGTGCGAGTGAATGGGATGAGCAGAAGTGGAGAAAGGAGGCCGGCAGCTTGCCAAAAGAATGCTCACTGAAATCGCAAGATTTCGTTCCCTTTCCCGAAAGGGAAAGCCTTCCCTTTCGGGAAAGGGAACGAAATCTTGCAATCGGAGAAGAAAGTGTCCCGGAGGCTGGGGAGAGGAGATAGGAGGAAAAACAGTGCGAGGGAAAAATCCCGGCAGATTTGGGCCCGGAGCGATGAGCGGCGTATGCAGGGAGAGGAGCTGAGGGGCAGTGAGAAGGAGCAAATGTGGGCCAAATGAGCGCAATTGGAGTGCTGAAAGCAGGGCAGAAATGCAAGTGGAGAGAAATGTGGGCAAGCGGAGGAAAAATTGGCAAGGCGATGGGAAAAAAAATTCCAAGTGAAGGGGATGAGCGGAAGTGGAGGGGCAGTGAGAAGGACCAAATCAGGGCCAAATGCCTCCAATTGGACTGCTGAAGGCAGGGCAGAAATGCAAGTGGAGAGACAGGAGGGCAAGGGGAAAAAGGGAAGTGCGGGCAAAGCGAGAAAAAATGGTGCGGCCGACGAAAAACAGTGCGAGTGAATGGGATGAGCAGAAGTGGAGAAAGGAGGCCGGCAGCTTGCCAAAAGAATGCTCACTGAAATCGCAAGATTTCGTTCCCTTTCCCGAAAGGGAAAGCCTTCCCTTTCGGGAAAGGGAACGAAATCTTGCGATCGGAGAAGAAAGTGTCCCGGAGGCTGGGGAGAGGAGATAGGAGGAAAAACAGTGCGAGGGAAAAATCCCGTCAGATTTGGGCCCGGAGCGATGAGCGGCGTATGCAGGGAGAGGAGCTGAGGGGCAGTGAGAAGGAGCAAATGTGGGCCAAATGAGCGCAATTGGAGTGCTGAAAGCAGGGCAGAAATGCAAGTGGAGAGAAATGTGGGCAAGCGGAGGAAAAATTGGCAAGGCGATGGGAAAAAAAATTCCAAGTGAAGGGGATGAGCGGAAGTGGAGGGGCAGTGAGAAGGACCAAATCAGGGCCAAATGCCTCCAATTGGACTGCTGAAGGCAGGGCAGAAATGCAAGTGGAGAGACAGGAGGGCAAGGGGAAAAAGGGAAGTGCGGGCAAAGCGAGAAAAAATGGTGCGGCCGACGAAAAACAGTGCGAGTGAATGGGATGAGCAGAAGTGGAGAAAGGAGGCCGGCAGCTTGCCAAAAGAATGCTCACTGAAATCGCAAGATTTCGTTCCCTTTCCCGAAAGGGAAAGCCTTCCCTTTCGGGAAAGGGAACGAAATCTTGCAATCGGAGAAGAAAGTGTCCCGGAGGCTGGGGAGAGGAGATAGGAGGAAAAACAGTGCGAGGGAAAAATCCCGTCAGATTTGGGCCCGGAGCGATGAGCGGCGTATGCAGGGAGAGGAGCTGAGGGGCAGTGAGAAGGAGCAAATGTGGGCCAAATGAGCGCAATTGGAGTGCTGAAAGCAGGGCAGAAATGCAAGTGGAGAGAAATGTGGGCAAGCGGAGGAAAAATTGGCAAGGCGATGGGAAAAAAAATTCCAAGTGAAGGGGATGAGCGGAAGTGGAGGGGCAGTGAGAAGGACCAAATCAGGGCCAAATGCCTCCAATTGGACTGCTGAAGGCAGGGCAGAAATGCAAGTGGAGAGACAGGAGGGCAAGGGGAAAAAGGGAAGTGCGGGCAAAGCGAGAAAAAATGGTGCGGCCGACGAAAAACAGTGCGAGTGAATGGGATGAGCAGAAGTGGAGAAAGGAGGCCGGCAGCTTGCCAAAAGAATGCTCACTGAAATCGCAAGATTTCGTTCCCTTTCCCGAAAGGGAAAGCCTTCCCTTTCGGGAAAGGGAACGAAATCTTGCAATCGGAGAAGAAAGTGTCCCGGAGGCTGGGGAGAGGAGATAGGAGGAAAAACAGTGCGAGGGAAAAATCCCGTCAGATTTGGGCCCAGAGCGATGAGCGGCGTATGCAGGGAGAGGAGCTGAGGGGCAGTGAGAAGGAGCAAATGTGGGCCAAATGAGCGCAATTGGAGTACTGAAAGCAGGGCAGAAATGCAAGTGGAGAGAAATGTGGGCAAGCGGAGGAAAAATTGGCAAGGCGATGGGAAAAAATTTCCAAGTGAAGGGGATGAGCGGAAGTGGAGGGGCAGTGAGAAGGACCAAATCAGGGCCAAATGCCTCCAATTGGACTGCTGAAGGCAGGGCAGAAATGCAAGTGGAGAGACAGGAGGGCAAGGGGAAAAAGGGAAGTGCGGGCAAAGCGAGAAAAAATGGTGCGGCCGACGAAAAACAGTGCGAGTGAATGGGATGAGCAGAAGTGGAGAAAGGAGGCCGGCAGCTTGCCAAAAGAATGCTCACTGAAATCGCAAGATTTCGTTCCCTTTCCCGAAAGGGAAAGCCTTCCCTTTCGGGAAAGGGAACGAAATCTTGCAATCGGAGAAGAAAGTGTCCCGGAGGCTGGGGAGAGGAGATAGGAGGAAAAACAGTGCGAGGGAAAAATCCCGTCAGATTTGGGCCCGGAGCGATGAGCGGCGTATGCAGGGAGAGGAGCTGAGGGGCAGTGAGAAGGAGCAAATGTGGGCCAAATGAGCGCAATTGGAGTGCTGAAAGCAGGGCAGAAATGCAAGTGGAGAGAAATGTGGGCAAGCGGAGGAAAAATTGGCAAGGCGATGGGAAAAAAAATTCCAAGTGAAGGGGATGAGCGGAAGTGGAGGGGCAGTGAGAAGGACCAAATCAGGGCCAAATGCCTCCAATTGGACTGCTGAAGGCAGGGCAGAAATGCAAGTGGAGAGACAGGAGGGCAAGGGGAAAAAGGGAAGTGCGGGCAAAGCGAGAAAAAATGGTGCGGCCGACGAAAAACAGTGCGAGTGAATGGGATGAGCAGAAGTGGAGAAAGGAGGCCGGCAGCTTGCCAAAAGAATGCTCACTGAAATCGCAAGATTTCGTTCCCTTTCCCGAAAGGGAAAGCCTTCCCTTTCGGGAAAGGGAACGAAATCTTGCAATCGGAGAAGAAAGTGTCCCGGAGGCTGGGGAGAGGAGATAGGAGGAAAAACAGTGCGAGGGAAAAATCCCGTCCGATTTGGGCCCGGAGCGATGAGCGGCGTATGCAGGGAGAGGAGCTGAGGGGCAGTGAGAAGGAGCAAATGTGGGCCAAATGAGCGCAATTGGAGTGCTGAAAGCAGGGCAGAAATGCAAGTGGAGAGAAATGTGGGCAAGCGGAGGAAAAATTGGCAAGGCGATGGGAAAAAAAATTCCAAGTGAAGGGGATGAGCGGAAGTGGAGGGGCAGTGAGAAGGACCAAATCAGGGCCAAATGCCTCCAATTGGACTGCTGAAGGCAGGGCAGAAATGCAAGTGGAGAGACAGGAGGGCAAGGGGAAAAAGGGAAGTGCGGGCAAAGCGAGAAAAAATGGTGCGGCCGACGAAAAACAGTGCGAGTGAATGGGATGAGCAGAAGTGGAGAAAGGAGGCCGGCAGCTTGCCAAAAGAATGCTCATTGAAATCGCAAGATTTCGTTCCATTTCGGGAAAGGGAACGAAATCTTGCAATCGGAGAAGAAAGTGTCCCGGAGGCTGGGGAGAGGAGATAGGAGGAAAAACAGTGCGAGGGAAAAATCCCGCCAGATTTGGGCCCGGAGCGATGAGCGGCGTATGCAGGGAGAGGAGCTGAGGGGCAGTGAGAAGGAGCAAATGTGGGCCAAATGAGCGCAATTGGAGTGCTGAAAGCAGGGCAGAAATGCAAGTGGAGAGAAATGTGGGCAAGCGGAGGAAAAATTGGCAAGGCGATGGGAAAAAAAATTCCAAGTGAAGGGGATGAGCGGAAGTGGAGGGGCAGTGAGAAGGACCAAATCAGGGCCAAATGCCTCCAATTGGACTGCTGAAGGCAGGGCAGAAATGCAAGTGGAGAGACAGGAGGGCAAGGGGAAAAAGGGAAGTGCGGGCAAAGCGAGAAAAAATGGTGCGGCCGACGAAAAACAGTGCGAGTAAATGGGATGAGCAGAAGTGGAGAAAGGAGGCCGGCAGCTTGCCAAAAGAATGCTCACTGAAATCGCAAGATTTCGTTCCCTTTCCCGAAAGGGAAAGCCTTCCCTTTCGGGAAAGGGAACGAAATCTTGCAATCGGAGAAGAAAGTGTCCCGGAGGCTGGGGAGAGGAGATAGGAGGAAAAACAGTGCGAGGGAAAAATCCCGTCAGATTTGGGCCCGGAGCGATGAGCGGCGTATGCAGGGAGAGGAGCTGAGGGGCAGTGAGAAGGAGCAAATGTGGGCCAAATGAGCGCAATTGGAGTGCTGAAAGCAGGGCAGAAATGCAAGTGGAGAGAAATGTGGGCAAGCGGCGGAAAAATTGGCAAGGCGATGGGAAAAAAATTCCAAGTGAAGGGGATGAGCGGAAGTGGAGGGGCAGTGAGAAGGACCAAATCAGGGCCAAATGCCTCCAATTGGACTGCTGAAGGCAGGGCAGAAATGCAAGTGGAGAGACAGGAGGGCAAGGGGAAAAAGGGAAGTGCGGGCAAAGCGAGAAAAAATGGTGCGGCCGACGAAAAACAGTGCGAGTGAATGGGATGAGCAGAAGTGGAGAAAGGAGGCCGGCAGCTTGCCAAAAGAATGCTCACTGAAATCGCAAGATTTCGTTCCCTTTCCCGAAAGGGAAAGCCTTCCCTTTCGGGAAAGGGAACGAAATCTTGCAATCGGAGAAGAAAGTGTCCCGGAGGCTGGGGAGAGGAGATAGGAGGAAAAACAGTGCGAGGGAAAAATCCCGTCAGATTTGGGCCCGGAGCGATGAGCGGCGTATGCAGGGAGAGGAGCTGAGGGGCAGTGAGAAGGAGCAAATGTGGGCCAAATGAGCGCAATTGGAGTACTGAAAGCAGGGCAGAAATGCAAGTGGAGAGAAATGTGGGCAAGCGGAGGAAAAATTGGCAAGGCGATGGGAAAAAAAATTCCAAGTGAAGGGGATGAGCGGAAGTGGAGGGGCAGTGAGAAGGACCAAATCAGGGCCAAATGCCTCCAATTGGACTGCTGAAGGCAGGGCAGAAATGCAAGTGGAGAGACAGGAGGGCAAGGGGAAAAAGGGAAGTGCGGGCAAAGCGAGAAAAAATGGTGCGGCCGACGAAAAACAGTGCGAGTGAATGGGATGAGCAGAAGTGGAGAAAGGAGGCCGGCAGCTTGCCAAAAGAATGCTCACTGAAATCGCAAGATTTCGTTCCCTTTCCCGAAAGGGAAAGCCTTCCCTTTCGGGAAAGGGAACGAAATCTTGCAATCGGAGAAGAAAGTGTCCCGGAGGCTGGGGAGAGGAGATAGGAGGAAAAACAGTGCGAGGGAAAAATCCCGTCAGATTTGGGCCCGGAGCGATGAGCGGCGTATGCAGGGAGAGGAGCTGAGGGGCAGTGAGAAGGAGCAAATGTGGGCCAAATGAGCGCAATTGGAGTGCTGAAAGCAGGGCAGAAATGCAAGTGGAGAGAAATGTGGGCAAGCGGAGGAAAAATTGGCAAGGCGATGGGAAAAAAAATTCCAAGTGAAGGGGATGAGCGGAAGTGGAGGGGCAGTGAGAAGGACCAAATCAGGGCCAAATGCCTCCAATTGGACTGCTGAAGGCAGGGCAGAAATGCAAGTGGAGAGACAGGAGGGCAAGGGGAAAAAGGGAAGTGCGGGCAAAGCGAGAAAAAATGGTGCGGCCGACGAAAAACAGTGCGAGTGAATGGGATGAGCAGAAGTGGAGAAACGAGGCCGGCAGCTTGCCAAAAGAATGCTCACTGAAATCGCAAGATTTCGTTCCCTTTCCCGAAAGGGAAAGCCTTCCCTTTCGGGAAAGGGAACGAAATCTTGCAATCGGAGAAGAAAGTGTCCCGGAGGCTGGGGAGAGGAGATAGGAGGAAAAACAGTGCGAGGGAAAAATCCCGTCAGATTTGGGCCCGGAGCGATGAGCGGCGTATGCAGGGAGAGGAGCTGAGGGGCAGTGAGAAGGAGCAAATGTGGGCCAAATGAGCGCAATTGGAGTGCTGAAAGCAGGGCAGAAATGCAAGTGGAGAGAAATGTGGGCAAGCGGAGGAAAAATTGGCAAGGCGATGGGAAAAAAAATTCCAAGTGAAGGGGATGAGCGGAAGTGGAGGGGCAGTGAGAAGGACCAAATCAGGGCCAAATGCCTCCAATTGGACTGCTGAAGGCAGGGCAGAAATGCAAGTGGAGAGACAGGAGGGCAAGGGGAAAAAGGGAAGTGCGGGCAAAGCGAGAAAAAATGGTGCGGCCGACGAAAAACAGTGCGAGTGAATGGGATGAGCAGAAGTGGAGAAAGGAGGCCGGCAGCTTGCCAAAAGAATGCTCACTGAAATCGCAAGATTTCGTTCCCTTTCCCGAAAGGGAAAGCCTTCCCTTTCGGGAAAGGGAACGAAATCTTGCAATCGGAGAAGAAAGTGTCCCGGAGGCTGGGGAGAGGAGATAGGAGGAAAAACAGTGCGAGGGAAAAATCCCGTCAGATTTGGGCCCGGAGCGATGAGCGGCGTATGCAGGGAGAGGAGCTGAGGGGCAGTGAGAAGGAGCAAATGTGGGCCAAATGAGCGCAATTGGAGTGCTGAAAGCAGGGCAGAAATGCAAGTGGAGAGAAATGTGGGCAAGCGGAGGAAAAATTGGCAAGGCGATGGGAAAAAAAAATTCCAAGTGAAGGGGATGAGCGGAAGTGGAGGGGCAGTGAGAAGGACCAAATCAGGGCCAAATGCCTCCAATTGGACTGCTGAAGGCAGGGCAGAAATGCAAGTGGAGAGACAGGAGGGCAAGGGGAAAAAGGGAAGTGCGGGCAAAGCGAGAAAAAATGGTGCGGCCGACGAAAAACAGTGCGAGTGAATGGGATGAGCAGAAGTGGAGAAAGGAGGCCGGCAGCTTGCCAAAAGAATGCTCACTGAAATCGCAAGATTTCGTTCCCTTTCCCGAAAGGGAAAGCCTTCCCTTTCGGGAAAGGGAACGAAATCTTGCAATCGGAGAAGAAAGTGTCCCGGAGGCTGGGGAGAGGAGATAGGAGGAAAAACAGTGCGAGGGAAAAATCCCGTCAGATTTGGGCCCGGAGCGATGAGCGGCGTATGCAGGGAGAGGAGCTGAGGGGCAGTGAGAAGGAGCAAATGTGGGCCAAATGAGCGCAATTGGAGTGCTGAAAGCAGGGCAGAAATGCAAGTGGAGAGAAATGTGGGCAAGCGGAGGAAAAATTGGCAAGGCGATGGGAAAAAAAATTCCAAGTGAAGGGGATGAGCGGAAGTGGAGGGGCAGTGAGAAGGACCAAATCAGGGCCAAATGCCTCCAATTGGACTGCTGAAGGCAGGGCAGAAATGCAAGTGGAGAGACAGGAGGGCAAGGGGAAAAAGGGAAGTGCGGGCAAAGCGAGAAAAAATGGTGCGGCTGACGAAAAACAGTGCGAGTGAATGGGATGAGCAGAAGTGAAGAAAGGAGGCCGGCAGCTTGCCAAAAGAATGCTCACTGAAATCTTGCAATCGGAGAAGAAAGTGTCCCGGAGGCTGGGGAGAGGAGATAGGAGGAAAAACAGTGCGAGGGAAAAATCCCGTCAGATTTGGGCCCGGAGCGATGAGCGGCGTATGCAGGGAGAGGAGCTGAGGGGCAGTGAGAAGGAGCAAATGTGGGCCAAATGAGCGCAATTGGAGTGCTGAAAGCAGGGCAGAAATGCAAGTGGAGAGAAATGTGGGCAAGCGGAGGAAAAATTGGCAAGGCGATGGGAAAAAAAATTCCAAGTGAAGGGGATGAGCGGAAGTGGAGGGGCAGTGAGAAGGACCAAATCAGGGCCAAATGCCTCCAATTGGACTGCTGAAGGCAGGGCAGAAATGCAAGTGGAGAGACAGGAGGGCAAGGGGAAAAAGGGAAGTGCGGGCAAAGCGAGAAAAAATGGTGCGGCCGACGAAAAACAGTGCGAGTGAATGGGATGAGCAGAAGTGGAGAAAGGAGGCCGGCAGCTTGCCAAAAGAATGCTCACTGAAATCGCAAGATTTCGTTCCCTTTCCCGAAAGGGAAAGCCTTCCCTTTCGGGAAAGGGAACGAAATCTTGCAATCGGAGAAGAAAGTGTCCCGGAGGCTGGGGAGAGGAGATAGGAGGAAAAACAGTGCGAGGGAAAAATCCCGTCAGATTTGGGCCCGGAGCGATGAGCGGCGTATGCAGGGAGAGGAGCTGAGGGGCAGTGAGAAGGAGCAAATGTGGGCCAAATGAGCGCAATTGGAGTGCTGAAAGCAGGGCAGAAATGCAAGTGGAGAGAAATGTGGGCAAGCGGAGGAAAAATTGGCAAGGCGATGGGAAAAAAAATTCCAAGTGAAGGGGATGAGCGGAAGTGGAGGGGCAGTGAGAAGGACCAAATCAGGGCCAAATGCCTCCAATTGGACTGCTGAAGGCAGGGCAGAAATGCAAGTGGAGAGACAGGAGGGCAAGGGGAAAAAGGGAAGTGCGGGCAAAGCGAGAAAAAATGGTGCGGCCGACGAAAAACAGTGCGAGTGAATGGGATGAGCAGAAGTGGAGAAAGGAGGCCGGCAGCTTGCCAAAAGAATGCTCACTGAAATCTTGCAATCGGAGAAGAAAGTGTCCCGGAGGCTGGGGAGAGGAGATAGGAGGAAAAACAGTGCGAGGGAAAAATCCCGTCAGATTTGGGCCCGGAGCGATGAGCGGCGTATGCAGGGAGAGGAGCTGAGGGGCAGTGAGAAGGAGCAAATGTGGGCCAAATGAGCGCAATTGGAGTGCTGAAAGCAGGGCAGAAATGCAAGTGGAGAGAAATGTGGGCAAGCGGAGGAAAAATTGGCAAGGCGATGGGAAAAAAAATTCCAAGTGAAGGGGATGAGCGGAAGTGGAGGGGCAGTGAGAAGGACCAAATCAGGGCCAAATGCCTCCAATTGGACTGCTGAAGGCAGGGCAGAAATGCAAGTGGAGAGACAGGAGGGCAAGGGGAAAAAGGGAAGTGCGGGCAAAGCGAGAAAAAATGGTGCGGCCGACGAAAAACAGTGCGAGTGAATGGGATGAGCAGAAGTGGAGAAAGGAGGCCGGCAGCTTGCCAAAAGAATGCTCACTGAAATCGCAAGATTTCGTTCCCTTTCCCGAAAGGGAAAGCCTTCCCTTTCGGGAAAGGGAACGAAATCTTGCAATCGGAGAAGAAAGTGTCCCGGAGGCTGGGGAGAGGAGATAGGAGGAAAAACAGTGCGAGGGAAAAATCCCGTCAGATTTGGGCCCGGAGCGATGAGCGGCGTATGCAGGGAGAGGAGCTGAGGGGCAGTGAGAAGGAGCAAATGTGGGCCAAATGAGCGCAATTGGAGTGCTGAAAGCAGGGCAGAAATGCAAGTGGAGAGAAATGTGGGCAAGCGGAGGAAAAATTGGCAAGGCGATGGGAAAAAAAATTCCAAGTGAAGGGGATGAGCGGAAGTGGAGGGGCAGTGAGAAGGACCAAATCAGGGCCAAATGCCTCCAATTGGACTGCTGAAGGCAGGGCAGAAATGCAAGTGGAGAGACAGGAGGGCAAGGGGAAAAAGGGAAGTGCGGGCAAAGCGAGAAAAAATGGTGCGGCCGACGAGAAACAGTGCGAGTGAATGGGATGAGCAGAAGTGGAGAAAGGAGGCCGGCAGCTTGCCAAAAGAATGCTCACTGAAATCGCAAGATTTCGTTCCCTTTCCCGAAAGGGAAAGCCTTCCCTTTCGGGAAAGGGAACGAAATCTTGCAATCGGAGAAGAAAGTGTCCCGGAGGCTGGGGAGAGGAGATAGGAGGAAAAACAGTGCGAGGGAAAAATCCCGTCAGATTTGGGCCCGGAGCGATGAGCGGCGTATGCAGGGAGAGGAGCTGAGGGGCAGTGAGAAGGAGCAAATGTGGGCCAAATGAGCGCAATTGGAGTGCTGAAAGCAGGGCAGAAATGCAAGTGGAGAGAAATGTGGGCAAGCGGAGGAAAAATTGGCAAGGCGATGGGAAAAAAAAATTCCAAGTGAAGGGGATGAGCGGAAGTGGAGGGGCAGTGAGAAGGACCAAATCAGGGCCAAATGCCTCCAATTGGACTGCTGAAGGCAGGGCAGAAATGCAAGTGGAGAGACAGGAGGGCAAGGGGAAAAAGGGAAGTGCGGGCAAAGCGAGAAAAAATGGTGCGGCCGACGAAAAACAGTGCGAGTGAATGGGATGAGCAGAAGTGGAGAAAGGAGGCCGGCAGCTTGCCAAAAGAATGCTCACTGAAATCGCAAGATTTCGTTCCCTTTCCCGAAAGGGAAAGCCTTCCCTTTCGGGAAAGGGAACGAAATCTTGCAATCGGAGAAGAAAGTGTCCCGGAGGCTGGGGAGAGGAGATAGGAGGAAAAACAGTGCGAGGGAAAAATCCCGTCAGATTTGGGCCCGGAGCGATGAGCGGCGTATGCAGGGAGAGGAGCTGAGGGGCAGTGAGAAGGAGCAAATGTGGGCCAAATGAGCGCAATTGGAGTGCTGAAAGCAGGGCAGAAATGCAAGTGGAGAGAAATGTGGGCAAGCGGAGGAAAAATTGGCAAGGCGATGGGAAAAAAAATTCCAAGTGAAGGGGATGAGCGGAAGTGGAGGGGCAGTGAGAAGGACCAAATCAGGGCCAAATGCCTCCAATTGGACTGCTGAAGGCAGGGCAGAAATGCAAGTGGAGAGACAGGAGGGCAAGGGGAAAAAGGGAAGTGCGGGCAAAGCGAGAAAAAATGGTGCGGCTGACGAAAAACAGTGCGAGTGAATGGGATGAGCAGAAGTGAAGAAAGGAGGCCGGCAGCTTGCCAAAAGAATGCTCACTGAAATCTTGCAATCGGAGAAGAAAGTGTCCCGGAGGCTGGGGAGAGGAGATAGGAGGAAAAACAGTGCGAGGGAAAAATCCCGTCAGATTTGGGCCCGGAGCGATGAGCGGCGTATGCAGGGAGAGGAGCTGAGGGGCAGTGAGAAGGAGCAAATGTGGGCCAAATGAGCGCAATTGGAGTGCTGAAAGCAGGGCAGAAATGCAAGTGGAGAGAAATGTGGGCAAGCGGAGGAAAAATTGGCAAGGCGATGGGAAAAAAAATTCCAAGTGAAGGGGATGAGCGGAAGTGGAGGGGCAGTGAGAAGGACCAAATCAGGGCCAAATGCCTCCAATTGGACTGCTGAAGGCAGGGCAGAAATGCAAGTGGAGAGACAGGAGGGCAAGGGGAAAAAGGGAAGTGCGGGCAAAGCGAGAAAAAATGGTGCGGCCGACGAAAAACAGTGCGAGTGAATGGGATGAGCAGAAGTGGAGAAAGGAGGCCGGCAGCTTGCCAAAAGAATGCTCACTGAAATCGCAAGATTTCGTTCCCTTTCCCGAAAGGGAAAGCCTTCCCTTTCGGGAAAGGGAACGAAATCTTGCAATCGGAGAAGAAAGTGTCCCGGAGGCTGGGGAGAGGAGATAGGAGGAAAAACAGTGCGAGGGAAAAATCCCGTCAGATTTGGGCCCGGAGCGATGAGCGGCGTATGCAGGGAGAGGAGCTGAGGGGCAGTGAGAAGGAGCAAATGTGGGCCAAATGAGCGCAATTGGAGTGCTGAAAGCAGGGCAGAAATGCAAGTGGAGAGAAATGTGGGCAAGCGGAGGAAAAATTGGCAAGGCGATGGGAAAAAAAATTCCAAGTGAAGGGGATGAGCGGAAGTGGAGGGGCAGTGAGAAGGACCAAATCAGGGCCAAATGCCTCCAATTGGACTGCTGAAGGCAGGGCAGAAATGCAAGTGGAGAGACAGGAGGGCAAGGGGAAAAAGGGAAGTGCGGGCAAAGCGAGAAAAAATGGTGCGGCCGACGAAAAACAGTGCGAGTGAATGGGATGAGCAGAAGTGGAGAAAGGAGGCCGGCAGCTTGCCAAAAGAATGCTCACTGAAATCTTGCAATCGGAGAAGAAAGTGTCCCGGAGGCTGGGGAGAGGAGATAGGAGGAAAAACAGTGCGAGGGAAAAATCCCGTCAGATTTGGGCCCGGAGCGATGAGCGGCGTATGCAGGGAGAGGAGCTGAGGGGCAGTGAGAAGGAGCAAATGTGGGCCAAATGAGCGCAATTGGAGTGCTGAAAGCAGGGCAGAAATGCAAGTGGAGAGAAATGTGGGCAAGCGGAGGAAAAATTGGCAAGGCGATGGGAAAAAAAATTCCAAGTGAAGGGGATGAGCGGAAGTGGAGGGGCAGTGAGAAGGACCAAATCAGGGCCAAATGCCTCCAATTGGACTGCTGAAGGCAGGGCAGAAATGCAAGTGGAGAGACAGGAGGGCAAGGGGAAAAAGGGAAGTGCGGGCAAAGCGAGAAAAAATGGTGCGGCCGACGAAAAACAGTGCGAGTGAATGGGATGAGCAGAAGTGGAGAAAGGAGGCCGGCAGCTTGCCAAAAGAATGCTCACTGAAATCGCAAGATTTCGTTCCCTTTCCCGAAAGGGAAAGCCTTCCCTTTCGGGAAAGGGAACGAAATCTTGCAATCGGAGAAGAAAGTGTCCCGGAGGCTGGGGAGAGGAGATAGGAGGAAAAACAGTGCGAGGGAAAAATCCCGTCAGATTTGGGCCCGGAGCGATGAGCGGCGTATGCAGGGAGAGGAGCTGAGGGGCAGTGAGAAGGAGCAAATGTGGGCCAAATGAGCGCAATTGGAGTGCTGAAAGCAGGGCAGAAATGCAAGTGGAGAGAAATGTGGGCAAGCGGAGGAAAAATTGGCAAGGCGATGGGAAAAAAAATTCCAAGTGAAGGGGATGAGCGGAAGTGGAGGGGCAGTGAGAAGGACCAAATCAGGGCCAAATGCCTCCAATTGGACTGCTGAAGGCAGGGCAGAAATGCAAGTGGAGAGACAGGAGGGCAAGGGGAAAAAGGGAAGTGCGGGCAAAGCGGGAAAAAATGGTGCGGCCGACGAAAAACAGTGCGAGTGAATGGGATGAGCAGAAGTGGAGAAAGGAGGCCGGCAGCTTGCCAAAAGAATGCTCACTGAAATCGCAAGATTTCGTTCCCTTTCCCGAAAGGGAAAGCCTTCCCTTTCGGGAAAGGGAACGAAATCTTGCAATCGGAGAAGAAAGTGTCCCGGAGGCTGGGGAGAGGAGATAGGAGGAAAAACAGTGCGAGGGAAAAATCCCGGCAGATTTGGGCCCGGAGCGATGAGCGGCGTATGCAGGGAGAGGAGCTGAGGGGCAGTGAGAAGGAGCAAATGTGGGCCAAATGAGCGCAATTGGAGTGCTGAAAGCAGGGCAGAAATGCAAGTGGAGAGAAATGTGGGCAAGCGGAGGAAAAATTGGCAAGGCGATGGGAAAAAAAATTCCAAGTGAAGGGGATGAGCGGAAGTGGAGGGGCAGTGAGAAGGACCAAATCAGGGCCAAATGCCTCCAATTGGACTGCTGAAGGCAGGGCAGAAATGCAAGTGGAGAGACAGGAGGGCAAGGGGAAAAAGGGAAGTGCGGGCAAAGCGAGAAAAAATGGTGCGGCCGACGAAAAACAGGGCGAGTGAATGGGATGAGCAGAAGTGGAGAAAGGAGGCCGGCAGCTTGCCAAAAGAATGCTCACTGAAATCGCAAGATTTCGTTCCCTTTCCCGAAAGGGAAAGCCTTCCCTTTCGGGAAAGGGAACGAAATCTTGCAATCGGAGAAGAAAGTGTCCCGGAGGCTGGGGAGAGGAGATAGGAGGAAAAACAGTGCGAGGGAAAAATCCCGTCAGATTTGGGCCCGGAGCGATGAGCGGCGTATGCAGGGAGAGGAGCTGAGGGGCAGTGAGAAGGAGCAAATGTGGGCCAAATGAGCGCAATTGGAGTGCTGAAAGCAGGGCAGAAATGCAAGTGGAGAGAAATGTGGGCAAGCGGAGGAAAAATTGGCAAGGCGATGGGAAAAAAAATTCCAAGTGAAGGGGATGAGCGGAAGTGGAGGGGCAGTGAGAAGGACCAAATCAGGGCCAAATGCCTCCAATTGGACTGCTGAAGGCAGGGCAGAAATGCAAGTGGAGAGACAGGAGGGCAAGGGGAAAAAGGGAAGTGCGGGCAAAGCGAGAAAAAATGGTGCGGCCGACGAAAAACAGTGCGAGTGAATGGGATGAGCAGAAGTGGAGAAAGGAGGCCGGCAGCTTGCCAAAAGAATGCTCACTGAAATCGCAAGATTTCGTTCCCTTTCCCGAAAGGGAAAGCCTTCCCTTTCGGGAAAGGGAACGAAATCTTGCAATCGGAGAAGAAAGTGTCCCGGAGGCTGGGGAGAGGAGATAGGAGGAAAAACAGTGCGAGGGAAAAATCCCGTCAGATTTGGGCCCGGAGCGATGAGCGGCGTATGCAGGGAGAGGAGCTGAGGGGCAGTGAGAAGGAGCAAATGTGGGCCAAATGAGCGCAATTGGAGTGCTGAAAGCAGGGCAGAAATGCAAGTGGAGAGAAATGTGGGCAAGCGGAGGAAAAATTGGCAAGGCGATGGGAAAAAAAATTCCAAGTGAAGGGGATGAGCGGAAGTGGAGGGGCAGTGAGAAGGACCAAATCAGGGCCAAATGCCTCCAATTGGACTGCTGAAGGCAGGGCAGAAATGCAAGTGGAGAGACAGGAGGGCAAGGGGAAAAAGGGAAGTGCGGGCAAAGCGAGAAAAAATGGTGCGGCCGACGAGAAACAGTGCGAGTGAATGGGATGAGCAGAAGTGGAGAAAGGAGGCCGGCAGCTTGCCAAAAGAATGCTCACTGAAATCGCAAGATTTCGTTCCCTTTCCCGAAAGGGAAAGCCTTCCCTTTCGGGAAAGGGAACGAAATCTTGCAATCGGAGAAGAAAGTGTCCCGGAGGCTGGGGAGAGGAGATAGGAGGAAAAACAGTGCGAGGGAAAAATCCCGTCAGATTTGGGCCCGGAGCGATGAGCGGCGTATGCAGGGAGAGGAGCTGAGGGGCAGTGAGAAGGAGCAAATGTGGGCCAAATGAGCGCAATTGGAGTGCTGAAAGCAGGGCAGAAATGCAAGTGGAGAGAAATGTGGGCAAGCGGAGGAAAAATTGGCAAGGCGATGGGAAAAAAAATTCCAAGTGAAGGGGATGAGCGGAAGTGGAGGGGCAGTGAGAAGGACCAAATCAGGGCCAAATGCCTCCAATTGGACTGCTGAAGGCAGGGCAGAAATGCAAGTGGAGAGACAGGAGGGCAAGGGGAAAAAGGGAAGTGCGGGCAAAGCGAGAAAAAATGGTGCGGCCGACGAAAAACAGTGCGAGTGAATGGGATGAGCAGAAGTGGAGAAAGGAGGCCGGCAGCTTGCCAAAAGAATGCTCACTGAAATCGCAAGATTTCGTTCCCTTTCCCGAAAGGGAAAGCCTTCCCTTTCGGGAAAGGGAACGAAATCTTGCAATCGGAGAAGAAAGTGTCCCGGAGGCTGGGGAGAGGAGATAGGAGGAAAAACAGTGCGAGGGAAAAATCCCGTCAGATTTGGGCCCGGAGCGATGAGCGGCGTATGCAGGGAGAGGAGCTGAGGGGCAGTGAGAAGGAGCAAATGTGGGCCAAATGAGCGCAATTGGAGTGCTGAAAGCAGGGCAGAAATGCAAGTGGAGAGAAATGTGGGCAAGCGGAGGAAAAATTGGCAAGGCGATGGGAAAAAAAATTCCAAGTGAAGGGGATGAGCGGAAGTGGAGGGGCAGTGAGAAGGACCAAATCAGGGCCAAATGCCTCCAATTGGACTGCTGAAGGCAGGGCAGAAATGCAAGTGGAGAGACAGGAGGGCAAGGGGAAAAAGGGAAGTGCGGGCAAAGCGAGAAAAAATGGTGCGGCCGACGAAAAACACTGCGAGTGAATGGGACGAGCAGAAGTGGAGAAAGGAGGCCGGCAGCTTGCCAAAAGAATGCTCACTGAAATCGCAAGATTTCGTTCCCTTTCCCGAAAGGGAAAGCCTTCCCTTTCGGGAAAGGGAACGAAATCTTGCAATCGGAGAAGAAAGTGTCCCGGAGGCTGGGGAGAGGAGATAGGAGGAAAAACAGTGCGAGGGAAAAATCCCGTCAGATTTGGGCCCGGAGCGATGAGCGGCGTATGCAGGGAGAGGAGCTGAGGGGCAGTGAGAAGGAGCAAATGTGGCCAAATGAGCGCAATTGGAGTGCTGAAAGCAGGGCAGAAATGCAAGTGGAGAGAAATGTGGGCAAGCGGAGGAAAAATTGGCAAGGCGATGGGAAAAAAAATTCCAAGTGAAGGGGATGAGCGGAAGTGGAGGGGCAGTGAGAAGGACCAAATCAGGGCCAAATGCCTCCAATTGGACTGCTGAAGGCAGGGCAGAAATGCAAGTGGAGAGACAGGAGGGCAAGGGGAAAAAGGGAAGTGCGGGCAAAGCGAGAAAAAATGGTGCGGCCGACGAAAAACAGTGCGAGTGAATGGGATGAGCAGAAGTGGAGAAAGGAGGCCGGCAGCTTGCCAAAAGAATGCTCACTGAAATCGCAAGATTTCGTTCCCTTTCCCGAAAGGGAAAGCCTTCCCTTTCGGGAAAGGGAACGAAATCTTGCAATCGGAGAAGAAAGTGTCCCGGAGGCTGGGGAGAGGAGATAGGAGGAAAAACAGTGCGAGGGAAAAATCCCGTCAGATTTGGGCCCGGAGCGATGAGCGGCGTATGCAGGGAGAGGAGCTGAGGGGCAGTGAGAAGGAGCAAATGTGGGCCAAATGAGCGCAATTGGAGTGCTGAAAGCAGGGCAGAAATGCAAGTGGAGAGAAATGTGGGCAAGCGGAGGAAAAATTGGCAAGGCGATGGGAAAAAAAATTCCAAGTGAAGGGGATGAGCGGAAGTGGAGGGGCAGTGAGAAGGACCAAATCAGGGCCAAATGCCTCCAATTGGACTGCTGAAGGCAGGGCAGAAATGCAAGTGGAGAGACAGGAGGGCAAGGGGAAAAAGGGAAGTGCGGGCAAAGCGAGAAAAAATGGTGCGGCCGACGAAAAACAGTGCGAGTGAATGGGATGAGCAGAAGTGGAGAAAGGAGGCCGGCAGCTTGCCAAAAGAATGCTCACTGAAATCGCAAGATTTCGTTCCCTTTCCCGAAAGGGAAAGCCTTCCCTTTCGGGAAAGGGAACGAAATCTTGCAATCGGAGAAGAAAGTGTCCCGGAGGCTGGGGAGAGGAGATAGGAGGAAAAACAGTGCGAGGGAAAAATCCCGTCAGATTTGGGCCCGGAGCGATGAGCGGCGTATGCAGGGAGAGGAGCTGAGGGGCAGTGAGAAGGAGCAAATGTGGGCCAAATGAGCGCAATTGGAGTGCTGAAAGCAGGGCAGAAATGCAAGTGGAGAGAAATGTGGGCAAGCGGAGGAAAAATTGGCAAGGCGATGGGAAAAAAAATTCCAAGTGAAGGGGATGAGCGGAAGTGGAGGGGCAGTGAGAAGGACCAAATCAGGGCCAAATGCCTCCAATTGGACTGCTGAAGGCAGGGCAGAAATGCAAGTGGAGAGACAGGAGGGCAAGGGGAAAAAGGGAAGTGCGGGCAAAGCGAGAAAAAATGGTGCGGCCGACGAAAAACAGTGCGAGTGAATGGGATGAGCAGAAGTGGAGAAAGGAGGCCGGCAGCTTGCCAAAAGAATGCTCACTGAAATTGCAAGATTTCGTTCCCTTTCCCGAAAGGGAAAGCCTTCCCTTTCGGGAAAGGGAACGAAATCTTGCAATCGGAGAAGAAAGTGTCCCGGAGGCTGGGGAGAGGAGATAGGAGGAAAAACAGTGCGAGGGAAAAATCCCGTCAGATTTGGGCCCGGAGCGATGAGCGGCGTATGCAGGGAGAGGAGCTGAGGGGCAGTGAGAAGGAGCAAATGTGGGCCAAATGAGCGCAATTGGAGTGCTGAAAGCAGGGCAGAAATGCAAGTGGAGAGAAATGTGGGCAAGCGGAGGAAAAATTGGCAAGGCGATGGGAAAAAAAATTCCAAGTGAAGGGGATGAGCGGAAGTGGAGGGGCAGTGAGAAGGACCAAATCAGGGCCAAATGCCTCCAATTGGACTGCTGAAGGCAGGGCAAAAATGCAAGTGGAGAGACAGGAGGGCAAGGGGAAAAAGGGAAGTGCGGGCAAAGCGAGAAAAAATGGTGCAGCCGACGAAAAACAGAGCGAGTGAATGGGATGAGCAGAAGTGGAGAAAGGAGGCCGGCAGCTTGCCAAAAGAATGCTCACTGAAATCGCAAGATTTCGTTCCCTTTCCCGAAAGCCTTCCCTTTCGGGAAAGGGAACGAAATCTTGCAATCGGAGAAGAAAGTGTCCCGGAGGCTGGGGAGAGGAGATAGGAGGAAAAACAGTGCGAGGGAAAAATCCCGTCAGATTTGGGCCCGGAGCGATGAGCGGCGTATGCAGGGAGAGGAGCTGAGGGGCAGTGAGAAGGAGCAAATGTGGGCCAAATGAGCGCAATTGGAGTGCTGAAAGCAGGGCAGAAATGCAAGTGGAGAGAAATGTGGGCAAGCGGAGGAAAAATTGGCAAGGCGATGGGAAAAAAAATTCCAAGTGAAGGGGATGAGCGGAAGTGGAGGGGCAGTGAGAAGGACCAAATCAGGGCCAAATGCCTCCAATTGGACTGCTGAAGGCAGGGCAGAAATGCAAGTGGAGAGACAGGAGGGCAAGGGGAAAAAGGGAAGTGCGGGCAAAGCGAGAAAAAATGGTGCGGCCGACGAAAAACAGTGCGAGTGAATGGGATGAGCAGAAGTGGAGAAAGGAGGCCGGCAGCTTGCCAAAAGAATGCTCACTGAAATCGCAAGATTTCGTTCCCTTTCCCGAAAGGGAAAGCCTTCCCTTTCGGGAAAGGGAACGAAATCTTGCAATCGGAGAAGAAAGTGTCCCGGAGGCTGGGGAGAGGAGATAGGAGGAAAAACAGTGCGAGGGAAAAATCCCGTCAGATTTGGGCCCGGAGCGATGAGCGGCGTATGCAGGGAGAGGAGCTGAGGGGCAGTGAGAAGGAGCAAATGTGGGCCAAATGAGCGCAATTGGAGTGCTGAAAGCAGGGCAGAAATGCAAGTGGAGAGAAATGTGGGCAAGCGGAGGAAAAATTGGCAAGGCGATGGGAAAAAAAATTCCAAGTGAAGGGGATGAGCGGAAGTGGAGGGGCAGTGAGAAGGACCAAATCAGGGCCAAATGCCTCCAATTGGACTGCTGAAGGCAGGGCAGAAATGCAAGTGGAGAGACAGGAGGGCAAGGGGAAAAAGGGAAGTGCGGGCAAAGCGAGAAAAAATGGTGCGGCCGACGAAAAACAGTGCGAGTGAATGGGATGAGCAGAAGTGGAGAAAGGAGGCCGGCAGCTTGCCAAAAGAATGCTCACTGAAATCGCAAGATTTCGTTCCCTTTCCCGAAAGGGAAAGCCTTCCCTTTCGGGAAAGGGAACGAAATCTTGCAATCGGAGAAGAAAGTGTCCCGGAGGCTGGGGAGAGGAGATAGGAGGAAAAACAGTGCGAGGGAAAAATCCCGTCAGATTTGGGCCCGGAGCGATGAGCGGCGTATGCAGGGAGAGGAGCTGAGGGGCAGTGAGAAGGAGCAAATGTGGGCCAAATGAGCGCAATTGGAGTGCTGAAAGCAGGGCAGAAATGCAAGTGGAGAGAAATGTGGGCAAGCGGAGGAAAAATTGGCAAGGCGATGGGAAAAAAAATTCCAAGTGAAGGGGATGAGCGGAAGTGGAGGGGCAGTGAGAAGGACCAAATCAGGGCCAAATGCCTCCAATTGGACTGCTGAAGGCAGGGCAGAAATGCAAGTGGAGAGACAGGAGGGCAAGGGGAAAAAGGGAAGTGCGGGCAAAGCGAGAAAAAATGGTGCGGCCGACGAAAAACAGTGCGAGTGAATGGGATGAGCAGAAGTGGAGAAAGGAGGCCGGCAGCTTGCCAAAAGAATGCTCACTGAAATCGCAAGATTTCGTTCCCTTTCCCGAAAGGGAAAGCCTTCCCTTTCGGGAAAGGGAACGAAATCTTGCAATCGGAGAAGAAAGTGTCCCGGAGGCTGGGGAGAGGAGATAGGAGGAAAAACAGTGCGAGGGAAAAATCCCGTCAGATTTGGGCCCGGAGCGATGAGCGGCGTATGCAGGGAGAGGAGCTGAGGGGCAGTGAGAAGGAGCAAATGTGGGCCAAATGAGCGCAATTGGAGTGCTGAAAGCAGGGCAGAAATGCAAGTGGAGAGAAATGTGGGCAAGCGGAGGAAAAATTGGCAAGGCGATGGGAAAAAAAATTCCAAGTGAAGGGGATGAGCGGAAGTGGAGGGGCAGTGAGAAGGACCAAATCAGGGCCAAATGCCTCCAATTGGACTGCTGAAGGCAGGGCAGAAATGCAAGTGGAGAGACAGGAGGGCAAGGGGAAAAAGGGAAGTGCGGGCAAAGCGAGAAAAAATGGTGCGGCCGACGAAAAACAGTGCGAGTGAATGGGATGAGCAGAAGTGGAGAAAGGAGGCCGGCAGCTTGCCAAAAGAATGCTCACTGAAATCGCAAGATTTCGTTCCCTTTCCCGAAAGGGAAAGCCTTCCCTTTCGGGAAAGGGAACGAAATCTTGCAATCGGAGAAGAAAGTGTCCCGGAGGCTGGGGAGAGGAGATAGGAGGAAAAACAGTGCGAGGGAAAAATCCCGTCAGATTTGGGCCCGGAGCGATGAGCGGCGTATGCAGGGAGAGGAGCTGAGGGGCAGTGAGAAGGAGCAAATGTGGGCCAAATGAGCGCAATTGGAGTGCTGAAAGCAGGGCAGAAATGCAAGTGGAGAGAAATGTGGGCAAGCGGAGGAAAAATTGGCAAGGCGATGGGAAAAAAATTCCAAGTGAAGGGGATGAGCGGAAGTGGAGGGGCAGTGAGAAGGACCAAATCAGGGCCAAATGCCTCCAATTGGACTGCTGAAGGCAGGGCAGAAATGCAAGTGGAGAGACAGGAGGGCAAGGGGAAAAAGGGAAGTGCGGGCAAAGCGAGAAAAAATGGTGCGGCCGACGAAAAACAGTGCGAGTGAATGGGATGAGCAGAAGTGGAGAAAGGAGGCCGGCAGCTTGCCAAAAGAATGCTCACTGAAATCGCAAGATTTCGTTCCCTTTCCGGAAAGCCTTCCCTTTCGGGAAAGGGAACGAAATCTTGCAATCGGAGAAGAAAGTGTCCCGGAGGCTGGGGAGAGGAGATAGGAGGAAAAA
Organism: Zosterops lateralis; assembly: GCF_965231275.1. Taxonomy (NCBI): domain Eukaryota; kingdom Metazoa; phylum Chordata; class Aves; order Passeriformes; family Zosteropidae; genus Zosterops; species Zosterops lateralis. The sequence continues at coordinate 37,876,180 of NC_139766.1, forward strand.
CAGTGCGAGGGAAAAATCCCGTCAGATTTGGGCCCGGAGCGATGAGCGGCGTATGCAGGGAGAGGAGCTGAGGGGCAGTGAGAAGGAGCAAATGTGGGCCAAATGAGCGCAATTGGAGTGCTGAAAGCAGGGCAGAAATGCAAGTGGAGAGAAATGTGGGCAAGCGGAGGAAAAATTGGCAAGGCGATGGGAAAAAAAATTCCAAGTGAAGGGGATGAGCGGAAGTGGAGGGGCAGTGAGAAGGACCAAATCAGGGCCAAATGCCTCCAATTGGACTGCTGAAGGCAGGGCAGAAATGCAAGTGGAGAGACAGGAGGGCAAGGGGAAAAAGGGAAGTGCGGGCATAGCGAGAAAAAATGGTGCGGCCGACGAAAAACAGTGCGAGTGAATGGGATGAGCAGAAGTGGAGAAAGGAGGCCGGCAGCTTGCCAAAAGAATGCTCACTGAAATCGCAAGATTTCGTTCCCTTTCCCGAAAGGGAAAGCCTTCCCTTTCGGGAAAGGGAACGAAATCTTGCAATCGGAGAAGAAAGTGTCCCGGAGGCTGGGGAGAGGAGATAGGAGGAAAAACAGTGCGAGGGAAAAATCCCGTCAGATTTGGGCCCGGAGCGATGAGCGGCGTATGCAGGGAGAGGAGCTGAGGGGCAGTGAGAAGGAGCAAATGTGGGCCAAATGAGCGCAATTGGAGTGCTGAAAGCAGGGCAGAAATGCAAGTGGAGAGAAATGTGGGCAAGCGGAGGAAAAATTGGCAAGGCGATGGGAAAAAAAATTCCAAGTGAAGGGGATGAGCGGAAGTGGAGGGGCAGTGAGAAGGACCAAATCAGGGCCAAATGCCTCCAATTGGACTGCTGAAGGCAGGGCAGAAATGCAAGTGGAGAGACAGGAGGGCAAGGGGAAAAAGGGAAGTGCGGGCAAAGCGAGAAAAAATGGTGCGGCCGACGAAAAACAGTGCGAGTGAATGGGATGAGCAGAAGTGGAGAAAGGAGGCCGGCAGCTTGCCAAAAGAATGCTCACTGAAATCGCAAGATTTCGTTCCCTTTCCCGAAAGGGAAAGCCTTCCCTTTCGGGAAAGGGAACGAAATCTTGCAATCGGAGAAGAAAGTGTCCCGGAGGCTGGGGAGAGGAGATAGGAGGAAAAACAGTGCGAGGGAAAAATCCCGTCAGATTTGGGCCCGGAGCGATGAGCGGCGTATGCAGGGAGAGGAGCTGAGGGGCAGTGAGAAGGAGCAAATGTGGGCCAAATGAGCGCAATTGGAGTGCTGAAAGCAGGGCAGAAATGCAAGTGGAGAGAAATGTGGGCAAGCGGAGGAAAAATTGGCAAGGCGATGGGAAAAAAAATTCCAAGTGAAGGGGATGAGCGGAAGTGGAGGGGCAGTGAGAAGGACCAAATCAGGGCCAAATGCCTCCAATTGGACTGCTGAAGGCAGGGCAGAAATGCAAGTGGAGAGACAGGAGGGCAAGGGGAAAAAGGGAAGTGCGGGCAAAGCGAGAAAAAATGGTGCGGCCGACGAAAAACAGTGCGAGTGAATGGGATGAGCAGAAGTGGAGAAAGGAGGCCGGCAGCTTGCCAAAAGAATGCTCACTGAAATCGCAAGATTTCGTTCCCTTTCCCGAAAGGGAAAGCCTTCCCTTTCGGGAAAGGGAACGAAATCTTGCAATCGGAGAAGAAAGTGTCCCGGAGGCTGGGGAGAGGAGATAGGAGGAAAAACAGTGCGAGGGAAAAATCCCGTCAGATTTGGGCCCGGAGCGATGAGCGGCGTATGCAGGGAGAGGAGCTGAGGGGCAGTGAGAAGGAGCAAATGTGGGCCAAATGAGCGCAATTGGAGTGCTGAAAGCAGGGCAGAAATGCAAGTGGAGAGAAATGTGGGCAAGCGGAGGAAAAATTGGCAAGGCGATGGGAAAAAAAATTCCAAGTGAAGGGGATGAGCGGAAGTGGAGGGGCAGTGAGAAGGACCAAATCAGGGCCAAATGCCTCCAATTGGACTGCTGAAGGCAGGGCAGAAATGCAAGTGGAGAGACAGGAGGGCAAGGGGAAAAAGGGAAGTGCGGGCAAAGCGAGAAAAAATGGTGCGGCCGACGAAAAACAGTGCGAGTGAATGGGATGAGCAGAAGTGGAGAAAGGAGGCCGGCAGCTTGCCAAAAGAATGCTCACTGAAATCGCAAGATTTCGTTCCCTTTCCCGAAAGGGAAAGCCTTCCCTTTCGGGAAAGGGAACGAAATCTTGCAATCGGAGAAGAAAGTGTCCCGGAGGCTGGGGAGAGGAGATAGGAGGAAAAACAGTGCGAGGGAAAAATCCCGTCAGATTTGGGCCCGGAGCGATGAGCGGCGTATGCAGGGAGAGGAGCTGAGGGGCAGTGAGAAGGAGCAAATGTGGGCCAAATGAGCGCAATTGGAGTGCTGAAAGCAGGGCAGAAATGCAAGTGGAGAGAAATGTGGGCAAGCGGAGGAAAAATTGGCAAGGCGATGGGAAAAAAAATTCCAAGTGAAGGGGATGAGCGGAAGTGGAGGGGCAGTGAGAAGGACCAAATCAGGGCCAAATGCCTCCAATTGGACTGCTGAAGGCAGGGCAGAAATGCAAGTGGAGAGACAGGAGGGCAAGGGGAAAAAGGGAAGTGCGGGCAAAGCGAGAAAAAATGGTGCGGCCGACGAAAAACAGGGCGAGTGAATGGGATGAGCAGAAGTGGAGAAAGGAGGCCGGCAGCTTGCCAAAAGAATGCTCACTGAAATCGCAAGATTTCGTTCCCTTTCCCGAAAGGGAAAGCCTTCCCTTTCGGGAAAGGGAACGAAATCTTGCAATCGGAGAAGAAAGTGTCCCGGAGGCTGGGGAGAGGAGATAGGAGGAAAAACAGTGCGAGGGAAAAATCCCGTCAGATTTGGGCCCGGAGCGATGAGCGGCGTATGCAGGGAGAGGAGCTGAGGGGCAGTGAGAAGGAGCAAATGTGGGCCAAATGAGCGCAATTGGAGTGCTGAAAGCAGGGCAGAAATGCAAGTGGAGAGAAATGTGGGCAAGCGGAGGAAAAATTGGCAAGGCGATGGGAAAAAAAATTCCAAGTGAAGGGGATGAGCGGAAGTGGAGGGGCAGTGAGAAGGACCAAATCAGGGCCAAATGCCTCCAATTGGACTGCTGAAGGCAGGGCAGAAATGCAAGTGGAGAGACAGGAGGGCAAGGGGAAAAAGGGAAGTGCGGGCAAAGCGAGAAAAAATGGTGCGGCCGACGAAAAACAGTGCGAGTGAATGGGATGAGCAGAAGTGGAGAAAGGAGGCCGGCAGCTTGCCAAAAGAATGCTCACTGAAATCGCAAGATTTCGTTCCCTTTCCCGAAAGGGAAAGCCTTCCCTTTCGGGAAAGGGAACGAAATCTTGCAATCGGAGAAGAAAGTGTCCCGGAGGCTGGGGAGAGGAGATAGGAGGAAAAACAGTGCGAGGGAAAAATCCCGTCAGATTTGGGCCCGGAGCGATGAGCGGCGTATGCAGGGAGAGGAGCTGAGGGGCAGTGAGAAGGAGCAAATGTGGGCCAAATGAGCGCAATTGGAGTGCTGAAAGCAGGGCAGAAATGCAAGTGGAGAGAAATGTGGGCAAGCGGAGGAAAAATTGGCAAGGCGATGGGAAAAAAAATTCCAAGTGAAGGGGATGAGCGGAAGTGGAGGGGCAGTGAGAAGGACCAAATCAGGGCCAAATGCCTCCAATTGGACTGCTGAAGGCAGGGCAGAAATGCAAGTGGAGAGACAGGAGGGCAAGGGGAAAAAGGGAAGTGCGGGCAAAGCGAGAAAAAATGGTGCGGCCGACGAAAAACAGTGCGAGTGAATGGGATGAGCAGAAGTGGAGAAAGGAGGCCGGCAGCTTGCCAAAAGAATGCTCACTGAAATCGCAAGATTTCGTTCCCTTTCCCGAAAGGGAAAGCCTTCCCTTTCGGGAAAGGGAACGAAATCTTGCAATCGGAGAAGAAAGTGTCCCGGAGGCTGGGGAGAGGAGATAGGAGGAAAAACAGTGCGAGGGAAAAATCCCGTCAGATTTGGGCCCGGAGCGATGAGCGGCGTATGCAGGGAGAGGAGCTGAGGGGCAGTGAGAAGGAGCAAATGTGGGCCAAATGAGCGCAATTGGAGTGCTGAAAGCAGGGCAGAAATGCAAGTGGAGAGAAATGTGGGCAAGCGGAGGAAAAATTGGCAAGGCGATGGGAAAAAAAATTCCAAGTGAAGGGGATGAGCGGAAGTGGAGGGGCAGTGAGAAGGACCAAATCAGGGCCAAATGCCTCCAATTGGACTGCTGAAGGCAGGGCAGAAATGCAAGTGGAGAGACAGGAGGGCAAGGGGAAAAAGGGAAGTGCGGGCAAAGCGAGAAAAAATGGTGCGGCCGACGAAAAACAGTGCGAGTGAATGGGATGAGCAGAAGTGGAGAAAGGAGGCCGGCAGCTTGCCAAAAGAATGCTCACTGAAATCGCAAGATTTCGTTCCCTTTCCCGAAAGGGAAAGCCTTCCCTTTCGGGAAAGGGAACGAAATCTTGCAATCGGAGAAGAAAGTGTCCCGGAGGCTGGGGAGAGGAGATAGGAGGAAAAACAGTGCGAGGGAAAAATCCCGTCAGATTTGGGCCCGGAGCGATGAGCGGCGTATGCAGGGAGAGGAGCTGAGGGGCAGTGAGAAGGAGCAAATGTGGGCCAAATGAGCGCAATTGGAGTGCTGAAAGCAGGGCAGAAATGCAAGTGGAGAGAAATGTGGGCAAGCGGAGGAAAAATTGGCAAGGCGATGGGAAAAAAAATTCCAAGTGAAGGGGATGAGCGGAAGTGGAGGGGCAGTGAGAAGGACCAAATCAGGGCCAAATGCCTCCAATTGGACTGCTGAAGGCAGGGCAGAAATGCAAGTGGAGAGACAGGAGGGCAAGGGGAAAAAGGGAAGTGCGGGCAAAGCGAGAAAAAATGGTGCGGCCGACGAAAAACAGGGCGAGTGAATGGGATGAGCAGAAGTGGAGAAAGGAGGCCGGCAGCTTGCCAAAAGAATGCTCACTGAAATCGCAAGATTTCGTTCCCTTTCCCGAAAGGGAACGAAATCTTGCAATCGGAGAAGAAAGTGTCCCGGAGGCTGGGGAGAGGAGATAGGAGGAAAAACAGTGCGAGGGAAAAATCCCGTCAGATTTGGGCCCGGAGCGATGAGCGGCGTATGCAGGAAGAGGAGCTGAGGGGCAGTGAGAAGGAGCAAATGTGGGCCAAATGAGCGCAATTGGAGTGCTGAAAGCAGGGCAGAAATGCAAGTGGAGAGAAATGTGGGCAAGCGGAGGAAAAATTGGCAAGGCGATGGGAAAAAAAATTCCAAGTGAAGGGGATGAGCGGAAGTGGAGGGGCAGTGAGAAGGACCAAATCAGGGCCAAATGCCTCCAATTGGACTGCTGAAGGCAGGGCAGAAATGCAAGTGGAGAGACAGGAGGGCAAGGGGAAAAAGGGAAGTGCGGGCAAAGCGAGAAAAAATGATGCGGCCGACGAAAAACAGTGCGAGTGAATGGGATGAGCAGAAGTGGAGAAAGGAGGCCGGCAGCTTGCCAAAAGAATGCTCACTGAAATCGCAAGATTTCGTTCCCTTTCCCGAAAGGGAAAGCCTTCCCTTTCGGGAAAGGGAACGAAATCTTGCAATCGGAGAAGAAAGTGTCCCGGAGGCTGGGGAGAGGAGATAGGAGGAAAAACAGTGCGAGGGAAAAATCCCGTCAGATTTGGGCCCGGAGCGATGAGCGGCGTATGCAGGGAGAGGAGCTGAGGGGCAGTGAGAAGGAGCAAATGTGGGCCAAATGAGCGCAATTGGAGTGCTGAAAGCAGGGCAGAAATGCAAGTGGAGAGAAATGTGGGCAAGCGGAGGAAAAATTGGCAAGGCGATGGGAAAAAAAATTCCAAGTGAAGGGGATGAGCGGAAGTGGAGGGGCAGTGAGAAGGACCAAATCAGGGCCAAATGCCTCCAATTGGACTGCTGAAGGCAGGGCAGAAATGCAAGTGGAGAGACAGGAGGGCAAGGGGAAAAAGGGAAGTGCGGGCAAAGCGGGAAAAAATGGTGCGGCCGACGAAAAACAGTGCGAGTGAATGGGATGAGCAGAAGTGGAGAAAGGAGGCCGGCAGCTTGCCAAAAGAATGCTCACTGAAATCGCAAGATTTCGTTCCCTTTCCCGAAAGGGAAAGCCTTCCCTTTCGGGAAAGGGAACGAAATCTTGCAATCGGAGAAGAAAGTGTCCCGGAGGCTGGGGAGAGGAGATAGGAGGAAAAACAGTGCGAGGGAAAAATCCCGTCAGATTTGGGCCCGGAGCGATGAGCGGCGTATGCAGGGAGAGGAGCTGAGGGGCAGTGAGAAGGAGCAAATGTGGGCCAAATGAGCGCAATTGGAGTGCTGAAAGCAGGGCAGAAATGCAAGTGGAGAGAAATGTGGGCAAGCGGAGGAAAAATTGGCAAGGCGATGGGAAAAAAAATTCCAAGTGAAGGGGACGAGCGGAAGTGGAGGGGCAGTGAGAAGGACCAAATCAGGGCCAAATGCCTCCAATTGGACTGCTGAAGGCAGGGCAGAAATGCAAGTGGAGAGACAGGAGGGCAAGGGGAAAAAGGGAAGTGCGGGCAAAGCGAGAAAAAATGGTGCGGCCGACGAAAAACAGTGCGAGTGAATGGGATGAGCAGAAGTGGAGAAAGGAGGCCGGCAGCTTGCCAAAAGAATGCTCACTGAAATCGCAAGATTTCGTTCCCTTTCCCGAAAGGGAAAGCCTTCCCTTTCGGGAAAGGGAACGAAATCTTGCAATCGGAGAAGAAAGTGTCCCGGAGGCTGGGGAGAGGAGATAGGAGGAAAAACAGTGCGAGGGAAAAATCCCGTCAGATTTGGGCCCGGAGCGATGAGCGGCGTATGCAGGGAGAGGAGCTGAGGGGCAGTGAGAAGGAGCAAATGTGGGCCAAATGAGCGCAATTGGAGTGCTGAAAGCAGGGCAGAAATGCAAGTGGAGAGAAATGTGGGCAAGCGGAGGAAAAATTGGCAAGGCGATGGGAAAAAAAATTCCAAGTGAAGGGGATGAGCGGAAGTGGAGGGGCAGTGAGAAGGACCAAATCAGGGCCAAATGCCTCCAATTGGACTGCTGAAGGCAGGGCAGAAATGCAAGTGGAGAGACAGGAGGGCAAGGGGAAAAAGGGAAGTGCGGGCAAAGCGAGAAAAAATGGTGCGGCCGACGAAAAACAGGGCGAGTGAATGGGATGAGCAGAAGTGGAGAAAGGAGGCCGGCAGCTTGCCAAAAGAATGCTCACTGAAATCGCAAGATTTCGTTCCCTTTCCCGAAAGGGAAAGCCTTCCCTTTCGGGAAAGGGAACGAAATCTTGCAATCGGAGAAGAAAGTGTCCCGGAGGCTGGGGAGAGGAGATAGGAGGAAAAACAGTGCGAGGGAAAAATCCCGCCAGATTTGGGCCCGGAGCGATGAGCGGCGTATGCAGGGAGAGGAGCTGAGGGGCAGTGAGAAGGAGCAAATGTGGGCCAAATGAGCGCAATTGGAGTGCTGAAAGCAGGGCAGAAATGCAAGTGGAGAGAAATGTGGGCAAGCGGAGGAAAAATTGGCAAGGCGATGGGAAAAAAAATTCCAAGTGAAGGGGATGAGCGGAAGTGGAGGGGCAGTGAGAAGGACCAAATCAGGGCCAAATGCCTCCAATTGGACTGCTGAAGGCAGGGCAGAAATGCAAGTGGAGAGACAGGAGGGCAAGGGGAAAAAGGGAAGTGCGGGCAAAGCGGGAAAAAACGGTGCGGCCGACGAAAAACAGTGCGAGTGAATGGGATGAGCAGAAGTGGAGAAAGGAGGCCGGCAGCTTGCCAAAAGAATGCTCACTGAAATCGCAAGATTTCGTTCCCTTTCCCGAAAGGGAAAGCCTTCCCTTTCGGGAAAGGGAACGAAATCTTGCAATCGGAGAAGAAAGTGTCCCGGAGGCTGGGGAGAGGAGATAGGAGGAAAAACAGTGCGAGGGAAAAATCCCGTCAGATTTGGGCCCGGAGCGATGAGCGGCGTATGCAGGGAGAGGAGCTGAGGGGCAGTGAGAAGGAGCAAATGTGGGCCAAATGAGCGCAATTGGAGTGCTGAAAGCAGGGCAGAAATGCAAGTGGAGAGAAATGTGGGCAAGCGGAGGAAAAATTGGCAAGGCGATGGGAAAAAAAATTCCAAGTGAAGGGGATGAGCGGAAGTGGAGGGGCAGTGAGAAGGACCAAATCAGGGCCAAATGCCTCCAATTGGACTGCTGAAGGCAGGGCAGAAATGCAAGTGGAGAGACAGGAGGGCAAGGGGAAAAAGGGAAGTGCGGGCAAAGCGAGAAAAAATGGTGCGGCCGACGAAAAACAGTGCGAGTGAATGGGATGAGCAGAAGTGGAGAAAGGAGGCCGGCAGCTTGCCAAAAGAATGCTCACTGAAATCGCAAGATTTCGTTCCCTTTCCCGAAAGGGAAAGCCTTCCCTTTCGGGAAAGGGAACGAAATCTTGCAATCGGAGAAGAAAGTGTCCCGGAGGCTGGGGAGAGGAGATAGGAGGAAAAACAGTGCGAGGGAAAAATCCCGTCAGATTTGGGCCCGGAGCGATGAGCGGCGTATGCAGGGAGAGGAGCTGAGGGGCAGTGAGAAGGAGCAAATGTGGGCCAAATGAGCGCAATTGGAGTGCTGAAAGCAGGGCAGAAATGCAAGTGGAGAGAAATGTGGGCAAGCGGAGGAAAAATTGGCAAGGCGATGGGAAAAAAAATTCCAAGTGAAGGGGATGAGCGGAAGTGGAGGGGCAGTGAGAAGGACCAAATCAGGGCCAAATGCCTCCAATTGGACTGCTGAAGGCAGGGCAGAAATGCAAGTGGAGAGACAGGAGGGCAAGGGGAAAAAGGGAAGTGCGGGCAAAGCGAGAAAAAATGGTGCGGCCGACGAAAAACAGTGCGAGTGAATGGGATGAGCAGAAGTGGAGAAAGGAGGCCGGCAGCTTGCCAAAAGAATGCTCACTGAAATCGCAAGATTTCGTTCCCTTTCCCGAAAGGGAAAGCCTTCCCTTTCGGGAAAGGGAACGAAATCTTGCAATCGGAGAAGAAAGTGTCCCGGAGGCTGGGGAGAGGAGATAGGAGGAAAAACAGTGCGAGGGAAAAATCCCGTCAGATTTGGGCCCGGAGCGATGAGCGGCGTATGCAGGGAGAGGAGCTGAGGGGCAGTGAGAAGGAGCAAATGTGGGCCAAATGAGCGCAATTGGAGTGCTGAAAGCAGGGCAGAAATGCAAGTGGAGAGAAATGTGGGCAAGCGGAGGAAAAATTGGCAAGGCGATGGGAAAAAAAATTCCAAGTGAAGGGGATGAGCGGAAGTGGAGGGGCAGTGAGAAGGACCAAATCAGGGCCAAATGCCTCCAATTGGACTGCTGAAGGCAGGGCAGAAATGCAAGTGGAGAGACAGGAGGGCAAGGGGAAAAAGGGAAGTGCGGGCAAAGCGAGAAAAAATGGTGCGGCCGACGAAAAACAGTGCGAGTGAATGGGATGAGCAGAAGTGGAGAAAGGAGGCCGGCAGCTTGCCAAAAGAATGCTCACTGAAATCGCAAGATTTCGTTCCCTTTCCCGAAAGGGAAAGCCTTCCCTTTCGGGAAAGGGAACGAAATCTTGCAATCGGAGAAGAAAGTGTCCCGGAGGCTGGGGAGAGGAGATAGGAGGAAAAACAGTGCGAGGGAAAAATCCCGTCAGATTTGGGCCCGGAGCGATGAGCGGCGTATGCAGGGAGAGGAGCTGAGGGGCAGTGAGAAGGAGCAAATGTGGGCCAAATGAGCGCAATTGGAGTGCTGAAAGCAGGGCAGAAATGCAAGTGGAGAGAAATGTGGGCAAGCGGAGGAAAAATTGGCAAGGCGATGGGAAAAAAAATTCCAAGTGAAGGGGATGAGCGGAAGTGGAGGGGCAGTGAGAAGGACCAAATCAGGGCCAAATGCCTCCAATTGGACTGCTGAAGGCAGGGCAGAAATGCAAGTGGAGAGACAGGAGGGCAAGGGGAAAAAGGGAAGTGCGGGCAAAGCGAGAAAAAATGGTGCGGCCGACGAAAAACAGGGCGAGTGAATGGGATGAGCAGAAGTGGAGAAAGGAGGCCGGCAGCTTGCCAAAAGAATGCTCACTGAAATCGCAAGATTTCGTTCCCTTTCCCGAAAGGGAAAGCCTTCCCTTTCGGGAAAGGGAACGAAATCTTGCAATCGGAGAAGAAAGTGTCCCGGAGGCTGGGGAGAGGAGATAGAAGGAAAAACAGTGCGAGGGAAAAATCCCGTCAGATTTGGGCCCGGAGCGATGAGCGGCGTATGCAGGGAGAGGAGCTGAGGGGCAGTGAGAAGGAGCAAATGTGGGCCAAATGAGCGCAATTGGAGTGCTGAAAGCAGGGCAGAAATGCAAGTGGAGAGAAATGTGGGCAAGCGGAGGAAAAATTGGCAAGGCGATGGGAAAAAAAATTCCAAGTGAAGGGGATGAGCGGAAGTGGAGGGGCAGTGAGAAGGACCAAATCAGGGCCAAATGCCTCCAATTGGACTGCTGAAGGCAGGGCAGAAATGCAAGTGGAGAGACAGGAGGGCAAGGGGAAAAAGGGAAGTGCGGGCAAAGCGAGAAAAAATGGTGCGGCCGACGAAAAACAGTGCGAGTGAATGGGATGAGCAGAAGTGGAGAAAGGAGGCCGGCAGCTTGCCAAAAGAATGCTCACTGAAATCGCAAGATTTCGTTCCCTTTCCCGAAAGGGAAAGCCTTCCCTTTCGGGAAAGGGAACGAAATCTTGCAATCGGAGAAGAAAGTGTCCCGGAGGCTGGGGAGAGGAGATAGGAGGAAAAACAGTGCGAGGGAAAAATCCCGTCAGATTTGGGCCCGGAGCGATGAGCGGCGTATGCAGGGAGAGGAGCTGAGGGGCAGTGAGAAGGAGCAAATGTGGGCCAAATGAGCGCAATTGGAGTGCTGAAAGCAGGGCAGAAATGCAAGTGGAGAGAAATGTGGGCAAGCGGAGGAAAAATTGGCAAGGCGATGGGAAAAAAAATTCCAAGTGAAGGGGATGAGCGGAAGTGGAGGGGCAGTGAGAAGGACCAAATCAGGGCCAAATGCCTCCAATTGGACTGCTGAAGGCAGGGCAGAAATGCAAGTGGAGAGACAGGAGGGCAAGGGGAAAAAGGGAAGTGCGGGCAAAGCGAGAAAAAATGGTGCGGCCGACGAAAAACAGGGCGAGTGAATGGGATGAGCAGAAGTGGAGAAAGGAGGCCGGCAGCTTGCCAAAAGAATGCTCACTGAAATCGCAAGATTTCGTTCCCTTTCCCGAAAGGGAAAGCCTTCCCTTTCGGGAAAGGGAACGAAATCTTGCAATCGGAGAAGAAAGTGTCCCGCAGGCTGGGGAGAGGAGATAGAAGGAAAAACAGTGCGAGGGAAAAATCCCGTCAGATTTGGGCCCGGAGCGATGAGCGGCGTATGCAGGGAGAGGAGCTGAGGGGCAGTGAGAAGGAGCAAATGTGGGCCAAATGAGCGCAATTGGAGTGCTGAAAGCAGGGCAGAAATGCAAGTGGAGAGAAATGTGGGCAAGCGGAGGAAAAATTGGCAAGGCGATGGGAAAAAAAATTCCAAGTGAAGGGGATGAGCGGAAGTGGAGGGGCAGTGAGAAGGACCAAATCAGGGCCAAATGCCTCCAATTGGACTGCTGAAGGCAGGGCAGAAATGCAAGTGGAGAGACAGGAGGGCAAGGGGAAAAAGGGAAGTGCGGGCAAAGCGAGAAAAAATGGTGCGGCCGACGAAAAACAGGGCGAGTGAATGGGATGAGCAGAAGTGGAGAAAGGAGGCCGGCAGCTTGCCAAAAGAATGCTCACTGAAATCGCAAGATTTCGTTCCCTTTCCCGAAAGGGAAAGCCTTCCCTTTCGGGAAAGGGAACGAAATCTTGCAATCGGAGAAGAAAGTGTCCCGGAGGCTGGGGAGAGGAGATAGGAGGAAAAACAGTGCGAGGGAAAAATCCCGTCAGATTTGGGCCCGGAGCGATGAGCGGCGTATGCAGGGAGAGGAGCTGAGGGGCAGTGAGAAGGAGCAAATGTGGGCCAAATGAGCGCAATTGGAGTGCTGAAAGCAGGGCAGAAATGCAAGTGGAGAGAAATGTGGGCAAGCGGAGGAAAAATTGGCAAGGCGATGGGAAAAAAAATTCCAAGTGAAGGGGATGAGCGGAAGTGGAGGGGCAGTGAGAAGGACCAAATCAGGGCCAAATGCCTCCAATTGGACTGCTGAAGGCAGGGCAGAAATGCAAGTGGAGAGACAGGAGGGCAAGGGGAAAAAGGGAAGTGCGGGCAAAGCGAGAAAAAATGGTGCGGCCGACGAAAAACAGGGCGAGTGAATGGGATGAGCAGAAGTGGAGAAAGGAGGCCGGCAGCTTGCCAAAAGAATGCTCACTGAAATCGCAAGATTTCGTTCCCTTTCCCGAAAGGGAACGAAATCTTGCAATCGGAGAAGAAAGTGTCCCGGAGGCTGGGGAGAGGAGATAGGAGGAAAAACAGTGCGAGGGAAAAATCCCGTCAGATTTGGGCCCGGAGCGATGAGCGGCGTATGCAGGAAGAGGAGCTGAGGGGCAGTGAGAAGGAGCAAATGTGGGCCAAATGAGCGCAATTGGAGTGCTGAAAGCAGGGCAGAAATGCAAGTGGAGAGAAATGTGGGCAAGCGGAGGAAAAATTGGCAAGGCGATGGGAAAAAAAATTCCAAGTGAAGGGGATGAGCGGAAGTGGAGGGGCAGTGAGAAGGACCAAATCAGGGCCAAATGCCTCCAATTGGACTGCTGAAGGCAGGGCAGAAATGCAAGTGGAGAGACAGGAGGGCAAGGGGAAAAAGGGAAGTGCGGGCAAAGCGAGAAAAAATGGTGCGGCCGACGAAAAACAGGGCGAGTGAATGGGATGAGCAGAAGTGGAGAAAGGAGGCCGGCAGCTTGCCAAAAGAATGCTCACTGAAATCGCAAGATTTCGTTCCCTTTCCCGAAAGGGAAAGCCTTCCCTTTCGGGAAAGGGAACGAAATCTTGCAATCGGAGAAGAAAGTGTCCCGGAGGCTGGGGAGAGGAGATAGGAGGAAAAACAGTGCGAGGGAAAAATCCCGTCAGATTTGGGCCCGGAGCGATGAGCGGCGTATGCAGGGAGAGGAGCTGAGGGGCAGTGAGAAGGAGCAAATGTGGGCCAAATGAGCGCAATTGGAGTGCTGAAAGCAGGGCAGAAATGCAAGTGGAGAGAAATGTGGGCAAGCGGAGGAAAAATTGGCAAGGCGATGGGAAAAAAAATTCCAAGTGAAGGGGATGAGCGGAAGTGGAGGGGCAGTGAGAAGGACCAAATCAGGGCCAAATGCCTCCAATTGGACTGCTGAAGGCAGGGCAGAAATGCAAGTGGAGAGACAGGAGGGCAAGGGGAAAAAGGGAAGTGCGGGCAAAGCGAGAAAAAATGGTGCGGCCGACGAAAAACAGTGCGAGTGAATGGGATGAGCAGAAGTGGAGAAAGGAGGCCGGCAGCTTGCCAAAAGAATGCTCACTGAAATCGCAAGATTTCGTTCCCTTTCCCGAAAGGGAAAGCCTTCCCTTTCGGGAAAGGGAACGAAATCTTGCAATCGGAGAAGAAAGTGTCCCGGAGGCTGGGGAGAGGAGATAGGAGGAAAAACAGTGCGAGGGAAAAATCCCGTCAGATTTGGGCCCGGAGCGATGAGCGGCGTATGCAGGGAGAGGAGCTGAGGGGCAGTGAGAAGGAGCAAATGTGGGCCAAATGAGCGCAATTGGAGTGCTGAAAGCAGGGCAGAAATGCAAGTGGAGAGAAATGTGGGCAAGCGGAGGAAAAATTGGCAAGGCGATGGGAAAAAAATTTCCAAGTGAAGGGGACGAGCGGAAGTGGAGGGGCAGTGAGAAGGACCAAATCAGGGCCAAATGCCTCCAATTGGACTGCTGAAGGCAGGGCAGAAATGCAAGTGGAGAGACAGGAGGGCAAGGGGAAAAAGGGAAGTGCGGGCAAAGCGAGAAAAAATGGTGCGGCCGACGAAAAACAGTGCGAGTGAATGGGATGAGCAGAAGTGGAGAAAGGAGGCCGGCAGCTTGCCAAAAGAATGCTCACTGAAATCGCAAGATTTCGTTCCCTTTCCCGAAAGGGAAAGCCTTCCCTTTCGGGAACGAAATCTTGCAATCGGAGAAGAAAGTGTCCTGGAGGCTGGGGAGAGGAGATAGGAGGAAAAACAGTGCGAGGGAAAAATCCCGTCAGATTTGGGCCCGAAGCGATGAGCGGCGTATGCAGGGAGAGGAGCTGAGGGGCAGTGAGAAGGAGCAAATGTGGGCCAAATGAGCGCAATTGGAGTGCTGAAAGCAGGGCAGAAATGCAAGTGGAGAGAAATGTGGGCAAGCGGAGGAAAAATTGGCAAGGCGATGGGAAAAAAAATTCCAAGTGAAGGGGATGAGCGGAAGTGGAGGGGCAGTGAGAAGGACCAAATCAGGGCCAAATGCCTCCAATTGGACTGCTGAAGGCAGGGCAGAAATGCAAGTGGAGAGACAGGAGGGCAAGGGGAAAAAGGGAAGTGCGGGCAAAGCGAGAAAAAATGGTGCGGCCGACGAAAAACAGTGCGAGTGAATGGGATGAGCAGAAGTGGAGAAAGGAGGCCGGCAGCTTGCCAAAAGAATGCTCACTGAAATCGCAAGATTTCGTTCCCTTTCCCGAAAGGGAAAGCCTTCCCTTTCGGGAAAGGGAACGAAATCTTGCAATCGGAGAAGAAAGTGTCCCGGAGGCTGGGGAGAGGAGATAGGAGGAAAAACAGTGCGAGGGAAAAATCCCGTCAGATTTGGGCCCGGAGCGATGAGCGGCGTATGCAGGGAGAGGAGCTGAGGGGCAGTGAGAAGGAGCAAATGTGGGCCAAATGAGCGCAATTGGAGTGCTGAAAGCGGGGCAGAAATGCAAGTGGAGAGAAATGTGGGCAAGCGGAGGAAAAATTGGCAAGGCGATGGGAAAAAAAATTCCAAGTGAAGGGGATGAGCGGAAGTGGAGGGGCAGTGAGAAGGACCAAATCAGGGCCAAATGCCTCCAATTGGACTGCTGAAGGCAGGGCAGAAATGCAAGTGGAGAGACAGGAGGGCAAGGGGAAAAAGGGAAGTGCGGGCAAAGCGGGAAAAAATGGTGCGGCCGACGAAAAACAGTGCGAGTGAATGGGATGAGCAGAAGTGGAGAAAGGAGGCCGGCAGCTTGCCAAAAGAATGCTCACTGAAATCGCAAGAATTCGTTCCCTTTCCCGAAAGGGAAAGCCTTCCCTTTCGGGAAAGGGAACGAAATCTTGCAATCGGAGAAGAAAGTGTCCCGGAGGCTGGGGAGAGGAGATAGGAGGAAAAACAGTGCGAGGGAAAAATCCCGTCAGATTTGGGCCCGGAGCGATGAGCGGCGTATGCAGGGAGAGGAGCTGAGGGGCAGTGAGAAGGAGCAAATGTGGGCCAAATGAGTGCAATTGGAGTGCTGAAAGCAGGGCAGAAATGCAAGTGGAGAGAAATGTGGGCAAGCGGAGGAAAAATTGGCAAGGCGATGGGAAAAAAAATTCCAAGTGAAGGGGATGAGCGGAAGTGGAGGGGCAGTGAGAAGGACCAAATCAGGGCCAAATGCCTCCAATTGGACTGCTGAAGGCAGGGCAGAAATGCAAGTGGAGAGACAGGAGGGCAAGGGGAAAAAGGGAAGTGCGGGCAAAGCGAGAAAAAATGGTGCGGCCGACGAAAAACAGGGCGAGTGAATGGGATGAGCAGAAGTGGAGAAAGGAGGCCGGCAGCTTGCCAAAAGAATGCTCACTGAAATCGCAAGATTTCGTTCCCTTTCCCGAAAGGGAAAGCCTTCCCTTTCGGGAAAGGGAACGAAATCTTGCAATCGGAGAAGAAAGTGTCCTGGAGGCTGGGGAGAGGAGATAGGAGGAAAAACAGTGCGAGGGAAAAATCCCGTCAGATTTGGGCCCGGAGCGATGAGCGGCGTATGCAGGGAGAGGAGCTGAGGGGCAGTGAGAAGGAGCAAATGTGGGCCAAATGAGCGCAATTGGAGTGCTGAAAGCAGGGCAGAAATGCAAGTGGAGAGAAATGTGGGCAAGCGGAGGAAAAATTGGCAAGGCGATGGGAAAAAAAATTCCAAGTGAAGGGGATGAGCGGAAGTGGAGGGGCAGTGAGAAGGACCAAATCAGGGCCAAATGCCTCCAATTGGACTGCTGAAGGCAGGGCAGAAATGCAAGTGGAGAGACAGGAGGGCAAGGGGAAAAAGGGAAGTGCGGGCAAAGCGAGAAGAAATGGTGCGGCCGACGAAAAACAGTGCGAGTGAATGGGATGAGCAGAAGTGGAGAAAGGAGGCCGGCAGCTTGCCAAAAGAATGCTCACTGAAATCGCAAGATTTCGTTCCCTTTCCCGAAAGGGAAAGCCTTCCCTTTCGGGAAAGGGAACGAAATCTTGCAATCGGAGAAGAAAGTGTCCCGGAGGCTGGGGAGAGGAGATAGGAGGAAAAACAGTGCGAGGGAAAAATCCCGTCAGATTTGGGCCCGGAGCGATGAGCGGCGTATGCAGGGAGAGGAGCTGAGGGGCAGTGAGAAGGAGCAAATGTGGGCCAAATGAGCGCAATTGGAGTGCTGAAAGCAGGGCAGAAATGCAAGTGGAGAGAAATGTGGGCAAGCGGAGGAAAAAATGGCAAGGCGATGGGAAAAAAAATTCCAAGTGAAGGGGATGAGCGGAAGTGGAGGGGCAGTGAGAAGGACCAAATCAGGGCCAAATGCCTCCAATTGGACTGCTGAAGGCAGGGCAGAAATGCAAGTGGAGAGACAGGAGGGCAAGGGGAAAAAGGGAAGTGCGGGCGAAGCGGGAAAAATGGTGCGGCCGACGAAAAACAGGGCGAGTGAATGGGATGAGCAGAAGTGGAGAAAGGAGGCCGGCAGCTTGCCAAAAGAATGCTCACTGAAATCGCAAGATTTCGTTCCCTTTCCCGAAAGGGAAAGCCTTCCCTTTCGGGAAAGGGAACGAAATCTTGCAATCGGAGAAGAAAGTGTCCCGGAGGCTGGGGAGAGGAGATAGGAGGAAAAACAGTGCGAGGGAAAAATCCCGTCAGATTTGGGCCCGGAGCGATGAGCGGCGTATGCAGGGAGAGGAGCTGAGGGGCAGTGAGAAGGAGCAAATGTGGGCCAAATGAGCGCAATTGGAGTGCTGAAAGCAGGGCAGAAATGCAAGTGGAGAGAAATGTGGGCAAGCGGAGGAAAAATTGGCAAGGCGATGGGAAAAAAAATTCCAAGTGAAGGGGATGAGCGGAAGTGGAGGGGCAGTGAGAAGGACCAAATCAGGGCCAAATGCCTCCAATTGGACTGCTGAAGGCAGGGCAGAAATGCAAGTGGAGAGACAGGAGGGCAAGGGGAAAAAGGGAAGTGCGGGCAAAGCGAGAAAAAATGGTGCGGCCGACGAAAAACAGTGCGAGTGAATGGGATGAGCAGAAGTGGAGAAAGGAGGCCGGCAGCTTGCCAAAAGAATGCTCACTGAAATCGCAAGATTTCGTTCCCTTTCCCGAAAGGGAAAGCCTTCCCTTTCGGGAAAGGGAACGAAATCTTGCAATCGGAGAAGAAAGTGTCCCAGAGGCTGGGGAGAGGAGATAGGAGGAAAAACAGTGCGAGGGAAAAATCCCGTCAGATTTGGGCCCGGAGCGATGAGCGACGTATGCAGGGAGAGGAGCTGAGGGGCAGTGAGAAGGAGCAAATGTGGGCCAAATGAGCGCAATTGGAGTGCTGAAAGCAGGGCAGAAATGCAAGTGGAGAGAAATGTGGGCAAGCGGAGGAAAAATTGGCAAGGCGATGGGAAAAAAAATTCCAAGTGAAGGGGATGAGCGGAAGTGGAGGGGCAGTGAGAAGGACCAAATCAGGGCCAAATGCCTCCAATTGGACTGCTGAAGGCAGGGCAGAAATGCAAGTGGAGAGACAGGAGGGCAAGGGGAAAAAGGGGAGTGCGGGCAAAGCGAGAAAAAATGGTGCGGCCGACGAAAAACAGTGCGAGTGAATGGGATGAGCAGAAGTGGAGAAAGGAGGCCGGCAGCTTGCCAAAAGAATGCTCACTGAAATCGCAAGATTTCGTTCCCTTTCCCGAAAGGGAAAGCCTTCCCTTTCGGGAAAGGGAACGAAATCTTGCAATCGGAGAAGAAAGTGTCCCGGAGGCTGGGGAGAGGAGATAGGAGGAAAAACAGTGCGAGGGAAAAATCCCGTCAGATTTGGGCCCGGAGCGATGAGCGGCGTATGCAGGGAGAGGAGCTGAGGGGCAGTGAGAAGGAGCAAATGTGGGCCAAATGAGCGCAATTGGAGTGCTGAAAGCGGGGCAGAAATGCAAGTGGAGAGAAATGTGGGCAAGCGGAGGAAAAATTGGCAAGGCGATGGGAAAAAAAATTCCAAGTGAAGGGGATGAGCGGAAGTGGAGGGGCAGTGAGAAGGACCAAATCAGGGCCAAATGCCTCCAATTGGACTGCTGAAGGCAGGGCAGAAATGCAAGTGGAGAGACAGGAGGGCAAGGGGAAAAAGGGAAGTGCGGGCAAAGCGAGAAAAAATGGTGCGGCCGACGAAAAACAGGGCGAGTGAATGGGATGAGCAGAAGTGGAGAAAGGAGGCCGGCAGCTTGCCAAAAGAATGCTCACTGAAATCGCAAGATTTCGTTCCCTTTCCCGAAAGGGAAAGCCTTCCCTTTCGGGAAAGGGAACGAAATCTTGCAATCGGAGAAGAAAGTGTCCCGGAGGCTGGGGAGAGGAGATAGGAGGAAAAACAGTGCGAGGGAAAAATCCCGTCAGATTTGGGCCCGGAGCGATGAGCGGCGTATGCAGGGAGAGGAGCTGAGGGGCAGTGAGAAGGAGCAAATGTGGGCCAAATGAGCGCAATTGGAGTGCTGAAAGCGGGGCAGAAATGCAAGTGGAGAGAAATGTGGGCAAGCGGAAGAAAAAATTGGCAAGGCGATGGGAAAAAAAATTCCAAGTGAAGGGGATGAGCGGAAGTGGAGGGGCAGTGAGAAGGACCAAATCAGGGCCAAATGCCTCCAATTGGACTGCTGAAGGCAGGGCAGAAATGCAAGTGGAGAGACAGGAGGGCAAGGGGAAAAAGGGAAGTGCGGGCAAAGCGAGAAAAAATGGTGCGGCCGACGAAAAACAGTGCGAGTGAATGGGATGAGCAGAAGTGGAGAAAGGAGGCCGGCAGCTTGCCAAAAGAATGCTCACTGAAATCGCAAGATTTCGTTCCCTTTCCCGAAAGGGAAAGCCTTCCCTTTCGGGAAAGGGAACGAAATCTTGCAATCGGAGAAGAAAGTGTCCCGGAGGCTGGGGAGAGGAGATAGGAGGAAAAACAGTGCGAGGGAAAAATCCCGTCAGATTTGGGCCCGGAGCGATGAGCGGCGTATGCAGGGAGAGGAGCTGAGGGGCAGTGAGAAGGAGCAAATGTGGGCCAAATGAGCGCAATTGGAGTGCTGAAAGCAGGGCAGAAATGCAAGTGGAGAGAAATGTGGGCAAGCGGAGGAAAAATTGGCAAGGCGATGGGAAAAAAAATTCCAAGTGAAGGGGATGAGCGGAAGTGGAGGGGCAGTGAGAAGGACCAAATGAGGGCCAAATGCCTCCAATTGGACTGCTGAAGGCAGGGCAGAAATGCAAGTGGAGAGACAGGAGGGCAAGGGGAAAAAGGGAAGTGCGGGCAAAGCGAGAAAAAATGGTGCGGCCGACGAAAAACAGTGCGAGTGAATGGGATGAGCAGAAGTGGAGAAAGGAGGCCGGCAGCTTGCCAAAAGAATGCTCACTGAAATCGCAAGATTTCGTTCCCTTTCCCGAAAGGGAAAGCCTTCCCTTTCGGGAAAGGGAACGAAATCTTGCAATCGGAGAAGAAAGTGTCCCGGAGGCTGGGGAGAGGAGATAGGAGGAAAAACAGTGCGAGGGAAAAATCCCGTCAGATTTGGGCCCGGAGCGATGAGCGGCGTATGCAGGGAGAGGAGCTGAGGGGCAGTGAGAAGGAGCAAATGTGGGCCAAATGAGCGCAATTGGAGTGCTGAAAGCAGGGCAGAAATGCAAGTGGAGAGAAATGTGGGCAAGCGGAGGAAAAATTGGCAAGGCGATGGGAAAAAAAATTCCAAGTGAAGGGGATGAGCGGAAGTGGAGGGGCAGTGAGAAGGACCAAATCAGGGCCAAATGCCTCCAATTGGACTGCTGAAGGCAGGGCAGAAATGCAAGTGGAGAGACAGGAGGGCAAGGGGAAAAAGGGAAGTGCGGGCAAAGCGAGAAAAAATGGTGCGGCCGACGAAAAACAGTGCGAGTGAATGGGATGAGCAGAAGTGGAGAAAGGAGGCCGGCAGCTTGCCAAAAGAATGCTCACTGAAATCGCAAGATTTCGTTCCCTTTCCCGAAAGGGAAAGCCTTCCCTTTCGGGAAAGGGAACGAAATCTTGCAATCGGAGAAGAAAGTGTCCCGGAGGCTGGGGAGAGGAGATAGGAGGAAAAACAGTGCGAGGGAAAAATCCCGTCAGATTTGGGCCCGGAGCGATGAGCGGCGTATGCAGGGAGGGGAGCTGAGGGGCAGTGAGAAGGAGCAAATGTGGGCCAAATGAGCGCAATTGGAGTGCTGAAAGCAGGGCAGAAATGCAAGTGGAGAGAAATGTGGGCAAGCGGAGGAAAAATTGGCAAGGCGATGGGAAAAAAAATTCCAAGTGAAGGGGATGAGCGGAAGTGGAGGGGCAGTGAGAAGGACCAAATCAGGGCCAAATGCCTCCAATTGGACTGCTGAAGGCAGGGCAGAAATGCAAGTGGAGAGACAGGAGGGCAAGGGGAAAAAGGGAAGTGCGGGCAAAGCGAGAAAAAATGGTGCGGCCGACGAAAAACAGTGCGAGTGAATGGGATGAGCAGAAGTGGAGAAAGGAGGCCGGCAGCTTGCCAAAAGAATGCTCACTGAAATCGCAAGATTTCGTTCCCTTTCCCGAAAGGGAAAGCCTTCCCTTTCGGGAAAGGGAACGAAATCTTGCAATCGGAGAAGAAAGTGTCCCGGAGGCTGGGGAGAGGAGATAGGAGGAAAAACAGTGCGAGGGAAAAATCCCGTCAGATTTGGGCCCGGAGCGATGAGCGGCATATGCAGGGAGAGGAGCTGAGGGGCAGTGAGAAGGAGCAAATGTGGGCCAAATGAGCGCAATTGGAGTGCTGAAAGCAGGGCAGAAATGCAAGTGGAGAGAAATGTGGGCAAGCGGAGGAAAAATTGGCAAGGCGATGGGAAAAAAAATTCCAAGTGAAGGGGATGAGCGGAAGTGGAGGGGCAGTGAGAAGGACCAAATCAGGGCCAAATGCCTCCAATTGGACTGCTGAAGGCAGGGCAGAAATGCAAGTGGAGAGACAGGAGGGCAAGGGGAAAAAGGGAAGTGCGGGCAAAGCGAGAAAAAATGGTGCGGCCGACGAAAAACAGTGCGAGTGAATGGGATGAGCAGAAGTGGAGAAAGGAGGCCGGCAGCTTGCCAAAAGAATGCTCACTGAAATCGCAAGATTTCGTTCCCTTTCCCGAAAGGGAAAGCCTTCCCTTTCGGGAAAGGGAACGAAATCTTGCAATCGGAGAAGAAAGTGTCCCGGAGGCTGGGGAGAGGAGATAGGAGGAAAAACAGTGCGAGGGAAAAATCCCGTCAGATTTGGGCCCGGAGCGATGAGCGGCGTATGCAGGGAGAGGAGCTGAGGGGCAGTGAGAAGGAGCAAATGTGGGCCAAATGAGCGCAATTGGAGTGCTGAAAGCAGGGCAGAAATGCAAGTGGAGAGAAATGTGGGCAAGCGGAGGAAAAATTGGCAAGGCGATGGGAAAAAAAATTCCAAGTGAAGGGGATGAGCGGAAGTGGAGGGGCAGTGAGAAGGACCAAATCAGGGCCAAATGCCTCCAATTGGACTGCTGAAGGCAGGGCAGAAATGCAAGTGGAGAGACAGGAGGGCAAGGGGAAAAAGGGAAGTGCGGGCAAAGCGAGAAAAAATGGTGCGGCCGACGAAAAACAGTGCGAGTGAATGGGATGAGCAGAAGTGGAGAAAGGAGGCCGGCAGCTTGCCAAAAGAATGCTCACTGAAATCGCAAGATTTCGTTCCCTTTCCCGAAAGGGAAAGCCTTCCCTTTCGGGAAAGGGAACGAAATCTTGCAATCGGAGAAGAAAGTGTCCCGGAGGCTGGGGAGAGGAGATAGGAGGAAAAACAGTGCGAGGGAAAAATCCCGTCAGATTTGGGCCCGGAGCGATGAGCGGCGTATGCAGGGAGAGGAGCTGAGGGGCAGTGAGAAGGAGCAAATGTGGGCCAAATGAGCGCAATTGGAGTGCTGAAAGCAGGGCAGAAATGCAAGTGGAGAGAAATGTGGGCAAGCGGAGGAAAAATTGGCAAGGCGATGGGAAAAAAAATTCCAAGTGAAGGGGATGAGCGGAAGTGGAGGGGCAGTGAGAAGGACCAAATCAGGGCCAAATGCCTCCAATTGGACTGCTGAAGGCAGGGCAGAAATGCAAGTGGAGAGACAGGAGGGCAAGGGGAAAAAGGGAAGTGCGGGCAAAGCGAGAAAAAATGGTGCGGCCGACGAAAAACAGTGCGAGTGAATGGGATGAGCAGAAGTGGAGAAAGGAGGCCGGCAGCTTGCCAAAAGAATGCTCACTGAAATCGCAAGATTTCGTTCCCTTTCCCGAAAGGGAAAGCCTTCCCTTTCGGGAAAGGGAACGAAATCTTGCAATCGGAGAAGAAAGTGTCCCGGAGGCTGGGGAGAGGAGATAGGAGGAAAAACAGTGCGAGGGAAAAATCCCGTCAGATTTGGGCCCGGAGCGATGAGCGGCGTATGCAGGGAGAGGAGCTGAGGGGCAGTGAGAAGGAGCAAATGTGGGCCAAATGAGCGCAATTGGAGTGCTGAAAGCAGGGCAGAAATGCAAGTGGAGAGAAATGTGGGCAAGCGGAGGAAAAATTGGCAAGGCGATGGGAAAAAAAATTCCAAGTGAAGGGGATGAGCGGAAGTGGAGGGGCAGTGAGAAGGACCAAATCAGGGCCAAATGCCTCCAATTGGACTGCTGAAGGCAGGGCAGAAATGCAAGTGGAGAGACAGGAGGGCAAGGGGAAAAAGGGAAGTGCGGGCAAAGCGAGAAAAAATGGTGCGGCCGACGAAAAACAGGGCGAGTGAATGGGATGAGCAGAAGTGGAGAAAGGAGGCCGGCAGCTTGCCAAAAGAATGCTCACTGAAATCGCAAGATTTCGTTCCCTTTCCCGAAAGGGAAAGCCTTCCCTTTCGGGAAAGGGAACGAAATCTTGCAATCGGAGAAGAAAGTGTCCCGGAGGCTGGGGAGAGGAGATAGGAGGAAAAACAGTGCGAGGGAAAAATCCCGTCAGATTTGGGCCCGGAGCGATGAGCGGCGTATGCAGGGAGAGGAGCTGAGGGGCAGTGAGAAGGAGCAAATGTGGGCCAAATGAGCGCAATTGGAGTGCTGAAAGCAGGGCAGAAATGCAAGTGGAGAGAAATGTGGGCAAGCGGAGGAAAAATTGGCAAGGCGATGGGAAAAAAAATTCCAAGTGAAGGGGATGAGCGGAAGTGGAGGGGCAGTGAGAAGGACGAAATCAGAGCCAAATGCCTCCAATTGGACTGCTGAAGGCAGGGCAGAAATGCAAGTGGAGAGACAGGAGGGCAAGGGGAAAAAGGGAAGTGCGGGCAAAGCGAGAAAAAATGGTGCGGCCGACGAAAAACAGTGCGAGTGAATGGGATGAGCAGAAGTGGAGAAAGGAGGCCGGCAGCTTGCCAAAAGAATGCTCACTGAAATCGCAAGATTTCGTTCCCTTTCCCGAAAGGGAAAGCCTTCCCTTTCGGGAAAGGGAACGAAATCTTGCAATCGGAGAAGAAAGTGTCCCGGAGGCTGGGGAGAGGAGATAGGAGGAAAAACAGTGCGAGGGAAAAATCCCGTCAGATTTGGGCCCGGAGCGATGAGCGGCGTATGCAGGGAGAGGAGCTGAGGGGCAGTGAGAAGGAGCAAATGTGGGCCAAATGAGCGCAATTGGAGTGCTGAAAGCAGGGCAGAAATGCAAGTGGAGAGAAATGTGGGCAAGCGGAGGAAAAATTGGCAAGGCGATGGGAAAAAAAATTCCAAGTGAAGGGGATGAGCGGAAGTGGAGGGGCAGTGAGAAGGACCAAATCAGGGCCAAATGCCTCCAATTGGACTGCTGAAGGCAGGGCAGAAATGCAAGTGGAGAGACAGGAGGGCAAGGGGAAAAAGGGAAGTGCGGGCAAAGCGAGAAAAAATGGTGCGGCCGACGAAAAACAGTGCGAGTGAATGGGATGAGCAGAAGTGGAGAAAGGAGGCCGGCAGCTTGCCAAAAGAATGCTCACTGAAATCGCAAGATTTCGTTCCCTTTCCCGAAAGGGAAAGCCTTCCCTTTCGGGAAAGGGAACGAAATCTTGCAATCGGAGAAGAAAGTGTCCCGGAGGCTGGGGAGAGGAGATAGGAGGAAAAACAGTGCGAGGGAAAAATCCCGTCAGATTTGGGCCCGGAGCGATGAGCGGCGTATGCAGGGAGAGGAGCTGAGGGGCAGTGAGAAGGAGCAAATGTGGGCCAAATGAGCGCAATTGGAGTGCTGAAAGCAGGGCAGAAATGCAAGTGGAGAGAAATGTGGGCAAGCGGAGGAAAAATTGGCAAGGCGATGGGAAAAAAAATTCCAAGTGAAGGGGATGAGCGGAAGTGGAGGGGCAGTGAGAAGGACCAAATCAGGGCCAAATGCCTCCAATTGGACTGCTGAAGGCAGGGCAGAAATGCAAGTGGAGAGACAGGAGGGCAAGGGGAAAAAGGGAAGTGCGGGCAAAGCGAGAAAAAATGGTGCGGCCGACGAAAAACAGTGCGAGTGAATGGGATGAGCAGAAGTGGAGAAAGGAGGCCGGCAGCTTGCCAAAAGAATGCTCACTGAAATCGCAAGATTTCGTTCCCTTTCCCGAAAGGGAAAGCCTTCCCTTTCGGGAAAGGGAACGAAATCTTGCAATCGGAGAAGAAAGTGTCCCGGAGGCTGGGGAGAGGAGATAGGAGGAAAAACAGTGCGAGGGAAAAATCCCGTCAGATTTGGGCCCGGAGCGATGAGCGGCGTATGCAGGGAGAGGAGCTGAGGGGCAGTGAGAAGGAGCAAATGTGGGCCAAATGAGCGCAATTGGAGTGCTGAAAGCAGGGCAGAAATGCAAGTGGAGAGAAATGTGGGCAAGCGGAGGAAAAATTGGCAAGGCGATGGGAAAAAAAATTCCAAGTGAAGGGGATGAGCGGAAGTGGAGGGGCAGTGAGAAGGACCAAATCAGGGCCAAATGCCTCCAATTGGACTGCTGAAGGCAGGGCAGAAATGCAAGTGGAGAGACAGGAGGGCAAGGGGAAAAAGGGAAGTGCGGGCAAAGCGAGAAAAAATGGTGCGGCCGACGAAAAACAGTGCGAGTGAATGGGATGAGCAGAAGTGGAGAAAGGAGGCCGGCAGCTTGCCAAAAGAATGCTCACTGAAATCGCAAGATTTCGTTCCCTTTCCCGAAAGGGAAAGCCTTCCCTTTCGGGAAAGGGAACGAAATCTTGCAATCGGAGAAGAAAGTGTCCCGGAGGCTGGGGAGAGGAGATAGGAGGAAAAACAGTGCGAGGGAAAAATCCCGTCAGATTTGGGCCCGGAGCGATGAGCGGCGTATGCAGGGAGAGGAGCTGAGGGGCAGTGAGAAGGAGCAAATGTGGGCCAAATGAGCGCAATTGGAGTGCTGAAAGCAGGGCAGAAATGCAAGTGGAGAGAAATGTGGGCAAGCGGAGGAAAAATTGGCAAGGCGATGGGAAAAAAATTTCCAAGTGAAGGGGATGAGCGGAAGTGGAGGGGCAGTGAGAAGGACCAAATCAGGGCCAAATGCCTCCAATTGGACTGCTGAAGGCAGGGCAGAAATGCAAGTGGAGAGACAGGAGGGCAAGGGGAAAAAGGGAAGTGCGGGCAAAGCAAGAAAAAATGGTGCGGCCGACGAAAAACAGGGCGAGTGAATGGGATGAGCAGAAGTGGAGAAAGGAGGCCGGCAGCTTGCCAAAAGAATGCTCACTGAAATCGCAAGATTTCGTTCCCTTTCCCGAAAGGGAAAGCCTTCCCTTTCGGGAAAGGGAACGAAATCTTGCAATCGGAGAAGAAAGTGTCCCGGAGGCTGGGGAGAGGAGATAGGAGGAAAAACAGTGCGAGGGAAAAATCCCGTCAGATTTGGGCCCGGAGCGATGAGCGGCGTATGCAGGGAGAGGAGCTGAGGGGCAGTGAGAAGGAGCAAATGTGGGCCAAATGAGCGCAATTGGAGTGCTGAAAGCAGGGCAGAAATGCAAGTGGAGAGAAATGTGGGCAAGCGGAGGAAAAATTGGCAAGGCGATGGGAAAAAAAATTCCAAGTGAAGGGGATGAGCGGAAGTGGAGGGGCAGTGAGAAGGACCAAATCAGGGCCAAATGCCTCCAATTGGACTGCTGAAGGCAGGGCAGAAATGCAAGTGGAGAGACAGGAGGGCAAGGGGAAAAAGGGAAGTGCGGGCAAAGCGAGAAAAAATGGTGCGGCCGACGAAAAACAGTGCGAGTGAATGGGATGAGCAGAAGTGGAGAAAGGAGGCCGGCAGCTTGCCAAAAGAATGCTCACTGAAATCGCAAGATTTCGTTCCCTTTCCCGAAAGGGAAAGCCTTCCCTTTCGGGAAAGGGAACGAAATCTTGCAATCGGAGAAGAAAGTGTCCCGGAGGCTGGGGAGAGGAGATAGGAGGAAAAACAGTGCGAGGGAAAAATCCCGTCAGATTTGGGCCCGGAGCGATGAGCGGCGTATGCAGGGAGAGGAGCTGAGGGGCAGTGAGAAGGAGCAAATGTGGGCCAAATGAGCGCAATTGGAGTGCTGAAAGCAGGGCAGAAATGCAAGTGGAGAGAAATGTGGGCAAGCGGAGGAAAAATTGGCAAGGCGATGGGAAAAAAAATTCCAAGTGAAGGGGATGAGCGGAAGTGGAGGGGCAGTGAGAAGGACCAAATCAGGGCCAAATGCCTCCAATTGGACTGCTGAAGGCAGGGCAGAAATGCAAGTGGAGAGACAGGAGGGCAAGGGGAAAAAGGGAAGTGCGGGCAAAGCGAGAAAAAATGGTGCGGCCGACGAAAAACAGTGCGAGTGAATGGGATGAGCAGAAGTGGAGAAAGGAGGCCGGCAGCTTGCCAAAAGAATGCTCACTGAAATCGCAAGATTTCGTTCCCTTTCCCGAAAGGGAAAGCCTTCCCTTTCGGGAAAGAGAACGAAATCTTGCAATCGGAGAAGAAAGTGTCCCAGAGGCTGGGGAGAGGAGATAGGAGGAAAAACAGTGCGAGGGAAAAATCCCGTCAGATTTGGGCCCGGAGCGATGAGCGACGTATGCAGGGAGAGGAGCTGAGGGGCAGTGAGAAGGAGCAAATGTGGGCCAAATGAGCGCAATTGGAGTGCTGAAAGCAGGGCAGAAATGCAAGTGGAGAGAAATGTGGGCAAGCGGAGGAAAAATTGGCAAGGCGATGGGAAAAAAAATTCCAAGTGAAGGGGATGAGCGGAAGTGGAGGGGCAGTGAGAAGGACCAAATCAGGGCCAAATGCCTCCAATTGGACTGCTGAAGGCAGGGCAGAAATGCAAGTGGAGAGACAGGAGGGCAAGGGGAAAAAGGGAAGTGCGGGCAAAGCGAGAAAAAATGGTGCGGCCGACGAAAAACAGGGCGAGTGAATGGGATGAGCAGAAGTGGAGAAAGGAGGCCGGCAGCTTGCCAAAAGAATGCTCACTGAAATCGCAAGATTTCGTTCCCTTTCCCGAAAGGGAAAGCCTTCCCTTTCGGGAAAGGGAACGAAATCTTGCAATCGGAGAAGAAAGTGTCCCGGAGGCTGGGGAGAGGAGATAGGAGGAAAAACAGTGCGAGGGAAAAATCCCGTCAGATTTGGGCCCGGAGCGATGAGCGGCGTATGCAGGGAGAGGAGCTGAGGGGCAGTGAGAAGGAGCAAATGTGGGCCAAATGAGCGCAATTGGAGTGCTGAAAGCGGGGCAGAAATGCAAGTGGAGAGAAATGTGGGCAAGCGGAGGAAAAATTGGCAAGGCGATGGGAAAAAAAATTCCAAGTGAAGGGGATGAGCGGAAGTGGAGGGGCAGTGAGAAGGACGAAATCAGGGCCAAATGCCTCCAATTGGACTGCTGAAGGCAGGGCAGAAATGCAAGTGGAGAGACAGGAGGGCAAGGGGAAAAAGGGAAGTGCGGGCAAAGCGAGAAAAAATGGTGCGGCCGACGAAAAACAGGGCGAGTGAATGGGATGAGCAGAAGTGGAGAAAGGAGGCCGGCAGCTTGCCAAAAGAATGCTCACTGAAATCGCAAGATTTCGTTCCCTTTCCCGAAAGGGAAAGCCTTCCCTTTCGGGAAAGGGAACGAAATCTTGCAATCGGAGAAGAAAGTGTCCCGGAGGCTGGGGAGAGGAGATAGGAGGAAAAACAGTGCGAGGGAAAAATCCCGTCAGATTTGGGCCCGGAGCGATGAGCGGCGTATGCAGGGAGAGGAGCTGAGGGGCAGTGAGAAGGAGCAAATGTGGGCCAAATGAGCGCAATTGGAGTGCTGAAAGCAGGGCAGAAATGCAAGTGGAGAGAAATGTGGGCAAGCGGAGGAAAAATTGGCAAGGTGATGGGAAAAAAATTTCCAAGTGAAGGGGATGAGCGGAAGTGGAGGGGCAGTGAGAAGGACCAAATCAGGGCCAAATGCCTCCAATTGGACTGCTGAAGGCAGGGCAGAAATGCAAGTGGAGAGACAGGAGGGCAAGGGGAAAAAGGGAAGTGCGGGCAAAGCGAGAAAAAATGGTGCGGCCGACGAAAAACAGGGCGAGTGAATGGGATGAGCAGAAGTGGAGAAAGGAGGCCGGCAGCTTGCCAAAAGAATGCTCACTGAAATCGCAAGATTTCGTTCCCTTTCCCGAAAGGGAAAGCCTTCCCTTTCGGGAAAGGGAACGAAATCTTGCAATCGGAGAAGAAAGTGTCCCGGAGGCTGGGGAGAGGAGATAGGAGGAAAAACAGTGCGAGGGAAAAATCCCGTCAGATTTGGGCCCGGAGCGATGAGCGGCGTATGCAGGGAGAGGAGCTGAGGGGCAGTGAGAAGGAGCAAATGTGGGCCAAATGAGCGCAATTGGAGTGCTGAAAGCGGGGCAGAAATGCAAGTGGAGAGAAATGTGGGCAAGCGGAAGAAAAAATTGGCAAGGCGATGGGAAAAAAAATTCCAAGTGAAGGGGATGAGCGGAAGTGGAGGGGCAGTGAGAAGGACCAAATCAGGGCCAAATGCCTCCAATTGGACTGCTGAAGGCAGGGCAGAAATGCAAGTGGAGAGACAGGAGGGCAAGGGGAAAAAGGGAAGTGCGGGCAAAGCGAGAAAAAATGGTGCGGCCGACGAAAAACAGTGCGAGTGAATGGGATGAGCAGAAGTGGAGAAAGGAGGCCGGCAGCTTGCCAAAAGAATGCTCACTGAAATCGCAAGATTTCGTTCCCTTTCCCGAAAGGGAAAGCCTTCCCTTTCGGGAAAGGGAACGAAATCTTGCAATCGGAGAAGAAAGTGTCCCGGAGGCTGGGGAGAGGAGATAGGAGGAAAAACAGTGCGAGGGAAAAATCCCGTCAGATTTGGGCCCGGAGCGATGAGCGGCGTATGCAGGGAGAGGAGCTGAGGGGCAGTGAGAAGGAGCAAATGTGGGCCAAATGAGCGCAATTGGAGTGCTGAAAGCAGGGCAGAAATGCAAGTGGAGAGAAATGTGGGCAAGCGGAGGAAAAATTGGCAAGGCGATGGGAAAAAAAATTCCAAGTGAAGGGGATGAGCGGAAGTGGAGGGGCAGTGAGAAGGACCAAATCAGGGCCAAATGCCTCCAATTGGACTGCTGAAGGCAGGGCAGAAATGCAAGTGGAGAGACAGGAGGGCAAGGGGAAAAAGGGAAGTGCGGGCAAAGCGAGAAAAAATGGTGCGGCCGACGAAAAACAGTGCGAGTGAATGGGATGAGCAGAAGTGGAGAAAGGAGGCCGGCAGCTTGCCAAAAGAATGCTCACTGAAATCGCAAGATTTCGTTCCCTTTCCCGAAAGGGAAAGCCTTCCCTTTCGGGAAAGGGAACGAAATCTTGCAATCGGAGAAGAAAGTGTCCCGGAGGCTGGGGAGAGGAGATAGGAGGAAAAACAGTGCGAGGGAAAAATCCCGTCAGATTTGGGCCCGGAGCGATGAGCGGCGTATGCAGGGAGAGGAGCTGAGGGGCAGTGAGAAGGAGCAAATGTGGGCCAAATGAGCGCAATTGGAGTGCTGAAAGCAGGGCAGAAATGCAAGTGGAGAGAAATGTGGGCAAGCGGAGGAAAAATTGGCAAGGCGATGGGAAAAAAAATTCCAAGTGAAGGGGATGAGCGGAAGTGGAGGGGCAGTGAGAAGGACCAAATCAGGGCCAAATGCCTCCAATTGGACTGCTGAAGGCAGGGCAGAAATGCAAGTGGAGAGACAGGAGGGCAAGGGGAAAAAGGGAAGTGCGGGCAAAGCGAGAAAAAATGGTGCGGCCGACGAAAAACAGGGCGAGTGAATGGGATGAGCAGAAGTGGAGAAAGGAGGCCGGCAGCTTGCCAAAAGAATGCTCACTGAAATCGCAAGATTTCGTTCCCTTTCCCGAAAGGGAAAGCCTTCCCTTTCGGGAAAGGGAACGAAATCTTGCAATCGGAGAAGAAAGTGTCCCGGAGGCTGGGGAGAGGAGATAGGAGGAAAAACAGTGCGAGGGAAAAATCCCGTCAGATTTGGGCCCGGAGCGATGAGCGGCGTATGCAGGGAGAGGAGCTGAGGGGCAGTGAGAAGGAGCAAATGTGGGCCAAATGAGCGCAATTGGAGTGCTGAAAGCAGGGCAGAAATGCAAGTGGAGAGAAATGTGGGCAAGCGGAGGAAAAATTGGCAAGGCGATGGGAAAAAAAATTCCAAGTGAAGGGGATGAGCGGAAGTGGAGGGGCAGTGAGAAGGACCAAATCAGGGCCAAATGCCTCCAATTGGACTGCTGAAGGCAGGGCAGAAATGCAAGTGGAGAGACAGGAGGGCAAGGGGAAAAAGGGAAGTGCGGGCAAAGCGAGAAAAAATGGTGCGGCCGACGAAAAACAGGGCGAGTGAATGGGATGAGCAGAAGTGGAGAAAGGAGGCCGGCAGCTTGCCAAAAGAATGCTCACTGAAATCGCAAGATTTCGTTCCCTTTCCCGAAAGGGAAAGCCTTCCCTTTCGGGAAAGGGAACGAAATCTTGCAATCGGAGAAGAAAGTGTCCCGGAGGCTGGGGAGAGGAGATAGGAGGAAAAACAGTGCGAGGGAAAAATCCCGTCAGATTTGGGCCCGGAGCGATGAGCGGCGTATGCAGGGAGGGGAGCTGAGGGGCAGTGAGAAGGAGCAAATGTGGGCCAAATGAGCGCAATTGGAGTGCTGAAAGCAGGGCAGAAATGCAAGTGGAGAGAAATGTGGGCAAGCGGAGGAAAAATTGGCAAGGCGATGGGAAAAAAAATTCCAAGTGAAGGGGATGAGCGGAAGTGGAGGGGCAGTGAGAAGGACCAAATCAGGGCCAAATGCCTCCAATTGGACTGCTGAAGGCAGGGCAGAAATGCAAGTGGAGAGACAGGAGGGCAAGGGGAAAAAGGGAAGTGCGGGCAAAGCGAGAAAAAATGGTGCGGCCGACGAAAAACAGTGCGAGTGAATGGGATGAGCAGAAGTGGAGAAAGGAGGCCGGCAGCTTGCCAAAAGAATGCTCACTGAAATCGCAAGATTTCGTTCCCTTTCCCGAAAGGGAAAGCCTTCCCTTTCGGGAAAGGGAACGAAATCTTGCAATCGGAGAAGAAAGTGTCCCGGAGGCTGGGGAGAGGAGATAGGAGGAAAAACAGTGCGAGGGAAAAATCCCGTCAGATTTGGGCCCGGAGCGATGAGCGGCGTATGCAGGGAGAGGAGCTGAGGGGCAGTGAGAAGGAGCAAATGTGGGCCAAATGAGCGCAATTGGAGTGCTGAAAGCAGGGCAGAAATGCAAGTGGAGAGAAATGTGGGCAAGCGGAGGAAAAATTGGCAAGGCGATGGGAAAAAAAATTCCAAGTGAAGGGGATGAGCGGAAGTGGAGGGGCAGTGAGAAGGACCAAATGAGGGCCAAATGCCTCCAATTGGACTGCTGAAGGCAGGGCAGAAATGCAAGTGGAGAGACAG
Organism: Zosterops lateralis; assembly: GCF_965231275.1. NCBI lineage: Eukaryota > Metazoa > Chordata > Aves > Passeriformes > Zosteropidae > Zosterops > Zosterops lateralis. The sequence goes on from NC_139766.1 coordinate 37,908,304, forward strand.
GAGGGCAAGGGGAAAAAGGGAAGTGCGGGCAAAGCGAGAAAAAATGGTGCGGCCGACGAAAAACAGTGCGAGTGAATGGGATGAGCAGAAGTGGAGAAAGGAGGCCGGCAGCTTGCCAAAAGAATGCTCACTGAAATCGCAAGATTTCGTTCCCTTTCCCGAAAGGGAAAGCCTTCCCTTTCGGGAAAGGGAACGAAATCTTGCAATCGGAGAAGAAAGTGTCCCGGAGGCTGGGGAGAGGAGATAGGAGGAAAAACAGTGCGAGGGAAAAATCCCGTCAGATTTGGGCCCGGAGCGATGAGCGGCGTATGCAGGGAGAGGAGCTGAGGGGCAGTGAGAAGGAGCAAATGTGGGCCAAATGAGCGCAATTGGAGTGCTGAAAGCAGGGCAGAAATGCAAGTGGAGAGAAATGTGGGCAAGCGGAGGAAAAATTGGCAAGGCGATGGGAAAAAAAATTCCAAGTGAAGGGGATGAGCGGAAGTGGAGGGGCAGTGAGAAGGACCAAATCAGGGCCAAATGCCTCCAACTGGACTGCTGAAGGCAGGGCAGAAATGCAAGCGGAGAGACAGGAGGGCAAGGGGAAAAAGGGAAGTGCGGGCAAAGCGAGAAAAAATGGTGCGGCCGACGAAAAACAGTGCGAGTGAATGGGATGAGCAGAAGTGGAGAAAGGAGGCCGGCAGCTTGCCAAAAGAATGCTCACTGAAATCGCAAGATTTCGTTCCCTTTCCCGAAAGGGAAAGCCTTCCCTTTCGGGAAAGGGAACGAAATCTTGCAATCGGAGAAGAAAGTGTCCCGGAGGCTGGGGAGAGGAGATAGGAGGAAAAACAGTGCGAGGGAAAAATCCCGTCAGATTTGGGCCCGGAGCGATGAGCGGCGTATGCAGGGAGAGGAGCTGAGGGGCAGTGAGAAGGAGCAAATGTGGGCCAAATGAGCGCAATTGGAGTGCTGAAAGCAGGGCAGAAATGCAAGTGGAGAGAAATGTGGGCAAGCGGAGGAAAAATTGGCAAGGCGATGGGAAAAAAAATTCCAAGTGAAGGGGATGAGCGGAAGTGGAGGGGCAGTGAGAAGGACCAAATCAGGGCCAAATGCCTCCAATTGGACTGCTGAAGGCAGGGCAGAAATGCAAGTGGAGAGACAGGAGGGCAAGGGGAAAAAGGGAAGTGCGGGCAAAGCGAGAAAAAATGGTGCGGCCGACGAAAAACAGGGCGAGTGAATGGGATGAGCAGAAGTGGAGAAAGGAGGCCGGCAGCTTGCCAAAAGAATGCTCACTGAAATCGCAAGATTTCGTTCCCTTTCCCGAAAGGGAAAGCCTTCCCTTTCGGGAAAGGGAACGAAATCTTGCAATCGGAGAAGAAAGTGTCCCGGAGGCTGGGGAGAGGAGATAGGAGGAAAAACAGTGCGAGGGAAAAATCCCGTCAGATTTGGGCCCGGAGCGATGAGCGGCGTATGCAGGGAGGGGAGCTGAGGGGCAGTGAGAAGGAGCAAATGTGGGCCAAATGAGCGCAATTGGAGTGCTGAAAGCAGGGCAGAAATGCAAGTGGAGAGAAATGTGGGCAAGCGGAGGAAAAATTGGCAAGGCGATGGGAAAAAAAATTCCAAGTGAAGGGGATGAGCGGAAGTGGAGGGGCAGTGAGAAGGACCAAATCAGGGCCAAATGCCTCCAATTGGACTGCTGAAGGCAGGGCAGAAATGCAAGTGGAGAGACAGGAGGGCAAGGGGAAAAAGGGAAGTGCGGGCAAAGCGAGAAAAAATGGTGCGGCCGACGAAAAACAGTGCGAGTGAATGGGATGAGCAGAAGTGGAGAAAGGAGGCCGGCAGCTTGCCAAAAGAATGCTCACTGAAATCGCAAGATTTCGTTCCCTTTCCCGAAAGGGAAAGCCTTCCCTTTCGGGAAAGGGAACGAAATCTTGCAATCGGAGAAGAAAGTGTCCCGGAGGCTGGGGAGAGGAGATAGGAGGAAAAACAGTGCGAGGGAAAAATCCCGTCAGATTTGGGCCCGGAGCGATGAGCGGCGTATGCAGGGAGAGGAGCTGAGGGGCAGTGAGAAGGAGCAAATGTGGGCCAAATGAGCGCAATTGGAGTGCTGAAAGCAGGGCAGAAATGCAAGTGGAGAGAAATGTGGGCAAGCGGAGGAAAAATTGGCAAGGCGATGGGAAAAAAAATTCCAAGTGAAGGGGATGAGCGGAAGTGGAGGGGCAGTGAGAAGGACCAAATGAGGGCCAAATGCCTCCAATTGGACTGCTGAAGGCAGGGCAGAAATGCAAGTGGAGAGACAGGAGGGCAAGGGGAAAAAGGGAAGTGCGGGCAAAGCGAGAAAAAATGGTGCGGCCGACGAAAAACAGTGCGAGTGAATGGGATGAGCAGAAGTGGAGAAAGGAGGCCGGCAGCTTGCCAAAAGAATGCTCACTGAAATCGCAAGATTTCGTTCCCTTTCCCGAAAGGGAAAGCCTTCCCTTTCGGGAAAGGGAACGAAATCTTGCAATCGGAGAAGAAAGTGTCCCGGAGGCTGGGGAGAGGAGATAGGAGGAAAAACAGTGCGAGGGAAAAATCCCGTCAGATTTGGGCCCGGAGCGATGAGCGGCGTATGCAGGGAGAGGAGCTGAGGGGCAGTGAGAAGGAGCAAATGTGGGCCAAATGAGCGCAATTGGAGTGCTGAAAGCAGGGCAGAAATGCAAGTGGAGAGAAATGTGGGCAAGCGGAGGAAAAATTGGCAAGGCGATGGGAAAAAAAATTCCAAGTGAAGGGGATGAGCGGAAGTGGAGGGGCAGTGAGAAGGACCAAATGAGGGCCAAATGCCTCCAATTGGACTGCTGAAGGCAGGGCAGAAATGCAAGTGGAGAGACAGGAGGGCAAGGGGAAAAAGGGAAGTGCGGGCAAAGCGAGAAAAAATGGTGCGGCCGACGAAAAACAGTGCGAGTGAATGGGATGAGCAGAAGTGGAGAAAGGAGGCCGGCAGCTTGCCAAAAGAATGCTCACTGAAATCGCAAGATTTCGTTCCCTTTCCCGAAAGGGAAAGCCTTCCCTTTCGGGAAAGGGAACGAAATCTTGCAATCGGAGAAGAAAGTGTCCCGGAGGCTGGGGAGAGGAGATAGGAGGAAAAACAGTGCGAGGGAAAAATCCCGTCAGATTTGGGCCCGGAGCGATGAGCGGCGTATGCAGGGAGAGGAGCTGAGGGGCAGTGAGAAGGAGCAAATGTGGGCCAAATGAGCGCAATTGGAGTGCTGAAAGCAGGGCAGAAATGCAAGTGGAGAGAAATGTGGGCAAGCGGAGGAAAAATTGGCAAGGCGATGGGAAAAAAAATTCCAAGTGAAGGGGATGAGCGGAAGTGGAGGGGCAGTGAGAAGGACCAAATCAGGGCCAAATGCCTCCAACTGGACTGCTGAAGGCAGGGCAGAAATGCAAGCGGAGAGACAGGAGGGCAAGGGGAAAAAGGGAAGTGCGGGCAAAGCGAGAAAAAATGGTGCGGCCGACGAAAAACAGTGCGAGTGAATGGGATGAGCAGAAGTGGAGAAAGGAGGCCGGCAGCTTGCCAAAAGAATGCTCACTGAAATCGCAAGATTTCGTTCCCTTTCCCGAAAGGGAAAGCCTTCCCTTTCGGGAAAGGGAACGAAATCTTGCAATCGGAGAAGAAAGTGTCCCGGAGGCTGGGGAGAGGAGATAGGAGGAAAAACAGTGCGAGGGAAAAATCCCGTCAGATTTGGGCCCGGAGCGATGAGCGGCGTATGCAGGGAGAGGAGCTGAGGGGCAGTGAGAAGGAGCAAATGTGGGCCAAATGAGCGCAATTGGAGTGCTGAAAGCAGGGCAGAAATGCAAGTGGAGAGAAATGTGGGCAAGCGGAGGAAAAATTGGCAAGGCGATGGGAAAAAAAATTCCAAGTGAAGGGGATGAGCGGAAGTGGAGGGGCAGTGAGAAGGACCAAATCAGGGCCAAATGCCTCCAATTGGACTGCTGAAGGCAGGGCAGAAATGCAAGTGGAGAGACAGGAGGGCAAGGGGAAAAAGGGAAGTGCGGGCAAAGCGAGAAAAAATGGTGCGGCCGACGAAAAACAGGGCGAGTGAATGGGATGAGCAGAAGTGGAGAAAGGAGGCCGGCAGCTTGCCAAAAGAATGCTCACTGAAATCGCAAGATTTCGTTCCCTTTCCCGAAAGGGAAAGCCTTCCCTTTCGGGAAAGGGAACGAAATCTTGCAATCGGAGAAGAAAGTGTCCCGGAGGCTGGGGAGAGGAGATAGGAGGAAAAACAGTGCGAGGGAAAAATCCCGTCAGATTTGGGCCCGGAGCGATGAGCGGCGTATGCAGGGAGGGGAGCTGAGGGGCAGTGAGAAGGAGCAAATGTGGGCCAAATGAGCGCAATTGGAGTGCTGAAAGCAGGGCAGAAATGCAAGTGGAGAGAAATGTGGGCAAGCGGAGGAAAAATTGGCAAGGCGATGGGAAAAAAAATTCCAAGTGAAGGGGATGAGCGGAAGTGGAGGGGCAGTGAGAAGGACCAAATCAGGGCCAAATGCCTCCAATTGGACTGCTGAAGGCAGGGCAGAAATGCAAGTGGAGAGACAGGAGGGCAAGGGGAAAAAGGGAAGTGCGGGCAAAGCGAGAAAAAATGGTGCGGCCGACGAAAAACAGTGCGAGTGAATGGGATGAGCAGAAGTGGAGAAAGGAGGCCGGCAGCTTGCCAAAAGAATGCTCACTGAAATCGCAAGATTTCGTTCCCTTTCCCGAAAGGGAAAGCCTTCCCTTTCGGGAAAGGGAACGAAATCTTGCAATCGGAGAAGAAAGTGTCCCGGAGGCTGGGGAGAGGAGATAGGAGGAAAAACAGTGCGAGGGAAAAATCCCGTCAGATTTGGGCCCGGAGCGATGAGCGGCGTATGCAGGGAGAGGAGCTGAGGGGCAGTGAGAAGGAGCAAATGTGGGCCAAATGAGCGCAATTGGAGTGCTGAAAGCAGGGCAGAAATGCAAGTGGAGAGAAATGTGGGCAAGCGGAGGAAAAATTGGCAAGGCGATGGGAAAAAAAATTCCAAGTGAAGGGGATGAGCGGAAGTGGAGGGGCAGTGAGAAGGACCAAATGAGGGCCAAATGCCTCCAATTGGACTGCTGAAGGCAGGGCAGAAATGCAAGTGGAGAGACAGGAGGGCAAGGGGAAAAAGGGAAGTGCGGGCAAAGCGAGAAAAAATGGTGCGGCCGACGAAAAACAGTGCGAGTGAATGGGATGAGCAGAAGTGGAGAAAGGAGGCCGGCAGCTTGCCAAAAGAATGCTCACTGAAATCGCAAGATTTCGTTCCCTTTCCCGAAAGGGAAAGCCTTCCCTTTCGGGAAAGGGAACGAAATCTTGCAATCGGAGAAGAAAGTGTCCCGGAGGCTGGGGAGAGGAGATAGGAGGAAAAACAGTGCGAGGGAAAAATCCCGTCAGATTTGGGCCCGGAGCGATGAGCGGCGTATGCAGGGAGAGGAGCTGAGGGGCAGTGAGAAGGAGCAAATGTGGGCCAAATGAGCGCAATTGGAGTGCTGAAAGCAGGGCAGAAATGCAAGTGGAGAGAAATGTGGGCAAGCGGAGGAAAAATTGGCAAGGCGATGGGAAAAAAAATTCCAAGTGAAGGGGATGAGCGGAAGTGGAGGGGCAGTGAGAAGGACCAAATCAGGGCCAAATGCCTCCAACTGGACTGCTGAAGGCAGGGCAGAAATGCAAGCGGAGAGACAGGAGGGCAAGGGGAAAAAGGGAAGTGCGGGCAAAGCGAGAAAAAATGGTGCGGCCGACGAAAAACAGTGCGAGTGAATGGGATGAGCAGAAGTGGAGAAAGGAGGCCGGCAGCTTGCCAAAAGAATGCTCACTGAAATCGCAAGATTTCGTTCCCTTTCCCGAAAGGGAAAGCCTTCCCTTTCGGGAAAGGGAACGAAATCTTGCAATCGGAGAAGAAAGTGTCCCGGAGGCTGGGGAGAGGAGATAGGAGGAAAAACAGTGCGAGGGAAAAATCCCGTCAGATTTGGGCCCGGAGCGATGAGCGGCGTATGCAGGGAGAGGAGCTGAGGGGCAGTGAGAAGGAGCAAATGTGGGCCAAATGAGCGCAATTGGAGTGCTGAAAGCAGGGCAGAAATGCAAGTGGAGAGAAATGTGGGCAAGCGGAGGAAAAATTGGCAAGGCGATGGGAAAAAAAATTCCAAGTGAAGGGGATGAGCGGAAGTGGAGGGGCAGTGAGAAGGACCAAATCAGGGCCAAATGCCTCCAATTGGACTGCTGAAGGCAGGGCAGAAATGCAAGTGGAGAGACAGGAGGGCAAGGGGAAAAAGGGAAGTGCGGGCGAAGCGGGAAAAAATGGTGCGGCCGACGAAAAACAGTGCGAGTGAATGGGATGAGCAGAAGTGGAGAAAGGAGGCCGGCAGCTTGCCAAAAGAATGCTCACTGAAATCGCAAGATTTCGTTCCCTTTCCCGAAAGGGAAAGCCTTCCCTTTCGGGAAAGGGAACGAAATCTTGCAATCGGAGAAGAAAGTGTCCCGGAGGCTGGGGAGAGGAGATAGGAGGAAAAACAGTGCGAGGGAAAAATCCCGTCAGATTTGGGCCCGGAGCGATGAGCGGCGTATGCAGGGAGAGGAGCTGAGGGGCAGTGAGAAGGAGCAAATGTGGGCCAAATGAGCGCAATTGGAGTGCTGAAAGCAGGGCAGAAATGCAAGTGGAGAGAAATGTGGGCAAGCGGAGGAAAAATTGGCAAGGCGATGGGAAAAAAAATTCCAAGTGAAGGGGATGAGCGGAAGTGGAGGGGCAGTGAGAAGGACCAAATCAGGGCCAAATGCCTCCAATTGGACTGCTGAAGGCAGGGCAGAAATGCAAGTGGAGAGACAGGAGGGCAAGGGGAAAAAGGGAAGTGCGGGCAAAGCGAGAAAAAATGGTGCGGCCGACGAAAAACAGTGCGAGTGAATGGGATGAGCAGAAGTGGAGAAAGGAGGCCGGCAGCTTGCCAAAAGAATGCTCACTGAAATCGCAAGATTTCGTTCCCTTTCCCGAAAGGGAAAGCCTTCCCTTTCGGGAAAGGGAACGAAATCTTGCAATCGGAGAAGAAAGTGTCCCGGAGGCTGGGGAGAGGAGATAGGAGGAAAAACAGTGCGAGGGAAAAATCCCGTCAGATTTGGGCCCGGAGCGATGAGCGGCGTATGCAGGGAGAGGAGCTGAGGGGCAGTGAGAAGGAGCAAATGTGGGCCAAATGAGCGCAATTGGAGTGCTGAAAGCAGGGCAGAAATGCAAGTGGAGAGAAATGTGGGCAAGCGGAGGAAAAATTGGCAAGGCGATGGGAAAAAAAATTCCAAGTGAAGGGGATGAGCGGAAGTGGAGGGGCAGTGAGAAGGACCAAATCAGGGCCAAATGCCTCCAATTGGACTGCTGAAGGCAGGGCAGAAATGCAAGTGGAGAGACAGGAGGGCAAGGGGAAAAAGGGAAGTGCGGGCAAAGCGAGAAAAAATGGTGCGGCCGACGAAAAACAGTGCGAGTGAATGGGATGAGCAGAAGTGGAGAAAGGAGGCTGGCAGCTTGCCAAAAGAATGCTCACTGAAATCGCAAGATTTCGTTCCCTTTCCCGAAAGGGAAAGCCTTCCCTTTCGGGAAAGGGAACGAAATCTTGCAATCGGAGAAGAAAGTGTCCCGGAGGCTGGGGAGAGGAGATAGGAGGAAAAACAGTGCGAGGGAAAAATCCCGTCCGATTTGGGCCCGGAGCGATGAGCGGCGTATGCAGGGAGAGGAGCTGAGGGGCAGTGAGAAGGAGCAAATGTGGGCCAAATGAGCGCAATTGGAGTGCTGAAAGCAGGGCAGAAATGCAAGTGGAGAGAAATGTGGGCAAGCGGAGGAAAAATTGGCAAGGCGATGGGAAAAAAAATTCCAAGTGAAGGGGATGAGCGGAAGTGGAGGGGCAGTGAGAAGGACCAAATCAGGGCCAAATGCCTCCAATTGGACTGCTGAAGGCAGGGCAGAAATGCAAGTGGAGAGACAGGAGGGCAAGGGGAAAAAGGGAAGTGCGGGCAAAGCGAGAAAAAATGGTGCGGCCGACGAAAAACAGTGCGAGTGAATGGGATGAGCAGAAGTGGAGAAAGGAGGCCGGCAGCTTGCCAAAAGAATGCTCACTGAAATCGCAAGATTTCGTTCCCTTTCCCGAAAGGGAAAGCCTTCCCTTTCGGGAAAGGGAACGAAATCTTGCAATCGGAGAAGAAAGTGTCCCGGAGGCTGGGGAGAGGAGATAGGAGGAAAAACAGTGCGAGGGAAAAATCCCGTCAGATTTGGGCCCGGAGCGATGAGCGGCGTATGCAGGGAGAGGAGCTGAGGGGCAGTGAGAAGGAGCAAATGTGGGCCAAATGAGCGCAATTGGAGTGCTGAAAGCAGGGCAGAAATGCAAGTGGAGAGAAATGTGGGCAAGCGGAGGAAAAATTGGCAAGGCGATGGGAAAAAAAATTCCAAGTGAAGGGGATGAGCGGAAGTGGAGGGGCAGTGAGAAGGACCAAATCAGGGCCAAATGCCTCCAATTGGACTGCTGAAGGCAGGGCAGAAATGCAAGTGGAGAGACAGGAGGGCAAGGGGAAAAAGGGAAGTGCGGGCAAAGCGAGAAAAAATGGTGCGGCCGACGAAAAACAGGGCGAGTGAATGGGATGAGCAGAAGTGGAGAAAGGAGGCCGGCAGCTTGCCAAAAGAATGCTCACTGAAATCGCAAGATTTCGTTCCCTTTCCCGAAAGGGAAAGCCTTCCCTTTCGGGAAAGGGAACGAAATCTTGCAATCGGAGAAGAAAGTGTCCCGGAGGCTGGGGAGAGGAGATAGGAGGAAAAACAGTGCGAGGGAAAAATCCCGTCAGATTTGGGCCCGGAGCGATGAGCGGCGTATGCAGGGAGAGGAGCTGAGGGGCAGTGAGAAGGAGCAAATGTGGGCCAAATGAGCGCAATTGGAGTGCTGAAAGCAGGGCAGAAATGCAAGTGGAGAGAAATGTGGGCAAGCGGAGGAAAAATTGGCAAGGCGATGGGAAAAAAAATTCCAAGTGAAGGGGATGAGCGGAAGTGGAGGGGCAGTGAGAAGGACCAAATCAGGGCCAAATGCCTCCAATTGGACTGCTGAAGGCAGGGCAGAAATGCAAGTGGAGAGACAGGAGGGCAAGGGGAAAAAGGGAAGTGCGGGCAAAGCGAGAAAAAATGGTGCGGCCGACGAAAAACAGTGCGAGTGAATGGGATGAGCAGAAGTGGAGAAAGGAGGCCGGCAGCTTGCCAAAAGAATGCTCACTGAAATCGCAAGATTTCGTTCCCTTTCCCGAAAGGGAAAGCCTTCCCTTTCGGGAAAGGGAACGAAATCTTGCAATCGGAGAAGAAAGTGTCCCGGAGGCTGGGGAGAGGAGATAGGAGGAAAAACAGCGCGAGGGAAAAATCGCGTCAGATTTGGGCCCGGAGCGATGAGCGGCGTATGCAGGGAGAGGAGCTGAGGGGCAGTGAGAAGGAGCAAATGTGGGCCAAATGAGCGCAATTGGAGTGCTGAAAGCAGGGCAGAAATGCAAGTGGAGAGAAATGTGGGCAAGCGGAGGAAAAATTGGCAAGGCGATGGGAAAAAAAATTCCAAGTGAAGGGGATGAGCGGAAGTGGAGGGGCAGTGAGAAGGACCAAATCAGGGCCAAATGCCTCCAATTGGACTGCTGAAGGCAGGGCAGAAATGCAAGTGGAGAGACAGGAGGGCAAGGGGAAAAAGGGAAGTGCGGGCAAAGCGAGAAAAAATGGTGCGGCCGACGAAAAACAGTGCGAGTGAATGGGATGAGCAGAAGTGGAGAAAGGAGGCCGGCAGCTTGCCAAAAGAATGCTCACTGAAATCGCAAGATTTCGTTCCCTTTCCCGAAAGGGAAAGCCTTCCCTTTCGGGAAAGGGAACGAAATCTTGCAATCGGAGAAGAAAGTGTCCCGGAGGCTGGGGAGAGGAGATAGGAGGAAAAACAGTGCGAGGGAAAAATCCCGTCAGATTTGGGCCCGGAGCGATGAGCGGCGTATGCAGGGAGAGGAGCTGAGGGGCAGTGAGAAGGAGCAAATGTGGGCCAAATGAGCGCAATTGGAGTGCTGAAAGCAGGGCAGAAATGCAAGTGGAGAGAAATGTGGGCAAGCGGAGGAAAAATTGGCAAGGCGATGGGAAAAAAAATTCCAAGTGAAGGGGATGAGCGGAAGTGGAGGGGCAGTGAGAAGGACCAAATCAGGGCCAAATGCCTCCAATTGGACTGCTGAAGGCAGGGCAGAAATGCAAGTGGAGAGACAGGAGGGCAAGGGGAAAAAGGGAAGTGCGGGCAAAGCGAGAAAAAATGGTGCGGCCGACGAAAAACAGTGCGAGTGAATGGGATGAGCAGAAGTGGAGAAAGGAGGCCGGCAGCTTGCCAAAAGAATGCTCACTGAAATCGCAAGATTTCGTTCCCTTTCCCGAAAGGGAAAGCCTTCCCTTTCGGGAAAGGGAACGAAATCTTGCAATTGGAGAAGAAAGTGTCCCGGAGGCTGGGGAGAGGAGATAGGAGGAAAAACAGTGCGAGGGAAAAATCCCGTCAGATTTGGGCCCGGAGCGATGAGCGGCGTATGCAGGGAGAGGAGCTGAGGGGCAGTGAGAAGGAGCAAATGTGGGCCAAATGAGCGCAATTGGAGTGCTGAAAGCAGGGCAGAAATGCAAGTGGAGAGAAATGTGGGCAAGCGGAGGAAAAATTGGCAAGGCGATGGGAAAAAAAATTCCAAGTGAAGGGGATGAGCGGAAGTGGAGGGGCAGTGAGAAGGACCAAATCAGGGCCAAATGCCTCCAATTGGACTGCTGAAGGCAGGGCAGAAATGCAAGTGGAGAGACAGGAGGGCAAGGGGAAAAAGGGAAGTGCGGGCAAAGCGAGAAAAAATGGTGCGGCCGACGAAAAACAGTGCGAGTGAATGGGATGAGCAGAAGTGGAGAAAGGAGGCCGGCAGCTTGCCAAAAGAATGCTCACTGAAATCGCAAGATTTCGTTCCCTTTCCCGAAAGGGAAAGCCTTCCCTTTCGGGAAAGGGAACGAAATCTTGCAATCGGAGAAGAAAGTGTCCCGGAGGCTGGGGAGAGGAGATAGGAGGAAAAACAGTGCGAGGGAAAAATCCCGTCAGATTTGGGCCCGGAGCGATGAGCGGCGTATGCAGGGAGAGGAGCTGAGGGGCAGTGAGAAGGAGCAAATGTGGGCCAAATGAGCGCAATTGGAGTGCTGAAAGCAGGGCAGAAATGCAAGTGGAGAGAAATGTGGGCAAGCGGAGGAAAAATTGGCAAGGCGATGGGAAAAAAAATTCCAAGTGAAGGGGATGAGCGGAAGTGGAGGGGCAGTGAGAAGGACCAAATCAGGGCCAAATGCCTCCAATTGGACTGCTGAAGGCAGGGCAGAAATGCAAGTGGAGAGACAGGAGGGCAAGGGGAAAAAGGGAAGTGCGGGCAAAGCGAGAAAAAATGGTGCGGCCGACGAAAAACAGTGCGAGTGAATGGGATGAGCAGAAGTGGAGAAAGGAGGCCGGCAGCTTGCCAAAAGAATGCTCACTGAAATCGCAAGATTTCGTTCCCTTTCCCGAAAGGGAAAGCCTTCCCTTTCGGGAAAGGGAACGAAATCTTGCAATCGGAGAAGAAAGTGTCCCGGAGGCTGGGGAGAGGAGATAGGAGGAAAAACAGTGCGAGGGAAAAATCCTGGCAGATTTGGGCCCGGAGCGATGAGCGGCGTATGCAGGGAGAGGAGCTGAGGGGCAGTGAGAAGGAGCAAATGTGGGCCAAATGAGCGCAATTGGAGTGCTGAAAGCAGGGCAGAAATGCAAGTGGAGAGAAATGTGGGCAAGCGGAGGAAAAATTGGCAAGGCGATGGGAAAAAAAATTCCGAGTGAAGGGGATGAGCGGAAGTGGAGGGGCAGTGAGAAGGACCAAATCAGGGCCAAATGCCTCCAATTGGACTGCTGAAGGCAGGGCAGAAATGCAAGTGGAGAGACAGGAGGGCAAGGGGAAAAAGGGAAGTGCGGGCAAAGCGAGAAAAAATGGTGCGGCCGACGAAAAACAGTGCGAGTGAATGGGATGAGCAGAAGTGGAGAAAGGAGGCCGGCAGCTTGCCAAAAGAATGCTCACTGAAATCGCAAGATTTCGTTCCCTTTCCCGAAAGGGAAAGCCTTCCCTTTCGGGAAAGGGAACGAAATCTTGCAATCGGAGAAGAAAGTGTCCCGGAGGCTGGGGAGAGGAGATAGGAGGAAAAACAGTGCGAGGGAAAAATCCCGTCAGATTTGGGCCCGGAGCGATGAGCGGCGTATGCAGGGAGAAGAGCTGAGGGGCAGTGAGAAGGAGCAAATGTGGGTCAAATGAGCGCAATTGGAGTGCTGAAAGCAGGGCAGAAATGCAAGTGGAGAGAAATGTGGGCAAGCGGAGGAAAAATTGGCAAGGCGATGGGAAAAAAAATTCCAAGTGAAGGGGATGAGCGGAAGTGGAGGGGCAGTGAGAAGGACCAAATCAGGGCCAAATGCCTCCAATTGGACTGCTGAAGGCAGGGCAGAAATGCAAGTGGAGAGACAGGAGGGCAAGGGGAAAAAGGGAAGTGCGGGCAAAGCGAGAAAAAATGGTGCGGCCGACGAAAAACAGTGCGAGTGAATGGGATGAGCAGAAGTGGAGAAAGGAGGCCGGCAGCTTGCCAAAAGAATGCTCACTGAAATCGCAAGATTTCGTTCCCTTTCCCGAAAGGGAAAGCCTTCCCTTTCGGGAAAGGGAACGAAATCTTGCAATCGGAGAAGAAAGTGTCCCGGAGGCTGGGGAGAGGAGATAGGAGGAAAAACAGTGCGAGGGAAAAATCCCGTCAGATTTGGGCCCGGAGCGATGAGCGGCGTATGCAGGGAGAGGAGCTGAGGGGCAGTGAGAAGGAGCAAATGTGGGCCAAATGAGCGCAATTGGAGTGCTGAAAGCAGGGCAGAAATGCAAGTGGAGAGAAATGTGGGCAAGCGGAGGAAAAATTGGCAAGGCGATGGGAAAAAAAATTCCAAGTGAAGGGGATGAGCGGAAGTGGAGGGGCAGTGAGAAGGACCAAATTAGGGCCAAATGCCTCCAATTGGACTGCTGAAGGCAGGGCAGAAATGCAAGTGGAGAGACAGGAGGGCAAGGGGAAAAAGGGAAGTGCGGGCAAAGCGAGAAAAAATGGTGCGGCCGACGAAAAACAGTGCGAGTGAATGGGATGAGCAGAAGTGGAGAAAGGAGGCCGGCAGCTTGCCAAAAGAATGCTCACTGAAATCTTGCAATCGGAGAAGAAAGTGTCCCGGAGGCTGGGGAGAGGAGATAGGAGGAAAAACAGTGCGAGGGAAAAATCCCGTCAGATTTGGGCCCGGAGCGATGAGCGGCGTATGCAGGGAGAGGAGCTGAGGGGCAGTGAGAAGGAGCAAATGTGGGCCAAATGAGCGCAATTGGAGTGCTGAAAGCAGGGCAGAAATGCAAGTGGAGAGAAATGTGGGCAAGCGGAGGAAAAATTGGCAAGGCGATGGGAAAAAAAATTCCAAGTGAAGGGGATGAGCGGAAGTGGAGGGGCAGTGAGAAGGACCAAATCAGGGCCAAATGCCTCCAATTGGACTGCTGAAGGCAGGGCAGAAATGCAAGTGGAGAGACAGGAGGGCAAGGGGAAAAAGGGAAGTGCGGGCAAAGCGAGAAAAAATGGTGCGGCCGACGAAAAACAGTGCGAGTGAATGGGATGAGCAGAAGTGGAGAAAGGAGGCCGGCAGCTTGCCAAAAGAATGCTCACTGAAATCGCAAGATTTCGTTCCCTTTCCCGAAAGGGAAAGCCTTCCCTTTCGGGAAAGGGAACGAAATCTTGCAATCGGAGAAGAAAGTGTCCCGGAGGCTGGGGAGAGGAGATAGGAGGAAAAACAGTGCGAGGGAAAAATCCCGTCAGATTTGGGCCCGGAGCGATGAGCGGCGTATGCAGGGAGAGGAGCTGAGGGGCAGTGAGAAGGAGCAAATGTGGGCCAAATGAGCGCAATTGGAGTGCTGAAAGCAGGGCAGAAATGCAAGTGGAGAGAAATGTGGGCAAGCGGAGGAAAAATTGGCAAGGCGATGGGAAAAAAAATTCCAAGTGAAGGGGATGAGCGGAAGTGGAGGGGCAGTGAGAAGGACCAAATCAGGGCCAAATGCCTCCAATTGGACTGCTGAAGGCAGGGCAGAAATGCAAGTGGAGAGACAGGAGGGCAAGGGGAAAAAGGGAAGTGCGGGCAAAGCGAGAAAAAATGGTGCGGCCGACGAAAAACAGTGCGAGTGAATGGGATGAGCAGAAGTGGAGAAAGGAGGCCGGCAGCTTGCCAAAAGAATGCTCACTGAAATCGCAAGATTTCGTTCCCTTTCCCGAAAGGGAAAGCCTTCCCTTTCGGGAAAGGGAACGAAATCTTGCAATCGGAGAAGAAAGTGTCCCGGAGGCTGGGGAGAGGAGATAGGAGGAAAAACAGTGCGAGGGAAAAATCCCGTCAGATTTGGGCCCGGAGCGATGAGCGGCGTATGCAGGGAGAGGAGCTGAGGGGCAGTGAGAAGGAGCAAATGTGGGCCAAATGAGCGCAATTGGAGTGCTGAAAGCAGGGCAGAAATGCAAGTGGAGAGAAATGTGGGCAAGCGGAGGAAAAATTGGCAAGGCGATGGGAAAAAAATTCCAAGTGAAGGGGATGAGCGGAAGTGGAGGGGCAGTGAGAAGGACCAAATCAGGGCCAAATGCCTCCAATTGGACTGCTGAAGGCAGGGCAGAAATGCAAGTGGAGAGACAGGAGGGCAAGGGGAAAAAGGGAAGTGCGGGCAAAGCGAGAAAAAATGGTGCGGCCGACGAAAAACAGTGCGAGTGAATGGGATGAGCAGAAGTGGAGAAAGGAGGCCGGCAGCTTGCCAAAAGAATGCTCACTGAAATCGCAAGATTTCGTTCCCTTTCCCGAAAGGGAAAGCCTTCCCTTTCGGGAAAGGGAACGAAATCTTGCAATCGGAGAAGAAAGTGTCCCGGAGGCTGGGGAGAGGAGATAGGAGGAAAAACAGTGCGAGGGAAAAATCCCGTCAGATTTGGGCCCGGAGCGATGAGCGGCGTATGCAGGGAGAGGAGCTGAGGGGCAGTGAGAAGGAGCAAATGTGGGCGAAATGAGCGCAATTGGAGTGCTGAAAGCAGGGCAGAAATGCAAGTGGAGAGAAATGTGGGCAAGCGGAGGAAAAATTGGCAAGGCGATGGGAAAAAAATTCCAAGTGAAGGGGATGAGCGGAAGTGGAGGGGCAGTGAGAAGGACCAAATCAGGGCCAAATGCCTCCAATTGGACTGCTGAAGGCAGGGCAGAAATGCAAGTGGAGAGACAGGAGGGCAAGGGGAAAAAGGGAAGTGCGGGCAAAGCGAGAAAAAATGGTGCGGCCGACGAAAAACAGTGCGAGTGAATGGGATGAGCAGAAGTGGAGAAAGGAGGCCGGCAGCTTGCCAAAAGAATGCTCACTGAAATCGCAAGATTTCGTTCCCTTTCCCGAAAGGGAAAGCCTTCCCTTTCGGGAAAGGGAACGAAATCTTGCAATCGGAGAAGAAAGTGTCCCGGAGGCTGGGGAGAGGAGATAGGAGGAAAAACAGTGCGAGGGAAAAATCCCGTCAGATTTGGGCCCGGAGCGATGAGCGGCGTATGCAGGGAGAGGAGCTGAGGGGCAGTGAGAAGGAGCAAATGTGGGCCAAATGAGCGCAATTGGAGTGCTGAAAGCAGGGCAGAAATGCAAGTGGAGAGAAATGTGGGCAAGCGGAGGAAAAATTGGCAAGGCGATGGGAAAAAAAATTCCAAGTGAAGGGGATGAGCGGAAGTGGAGGGGCAGTGAGAAGGACCAAATCAGGGCCAAATGCCTCCAATTGGACTGCTGAAGGCAGGGCAGAAATGCAAGTGGAGAGACAGGAGGGCAAGGGGAAAAAGGGAAGTGCGGGCAAAGCGAGAAAAAATGGTGCGGCCGACGAAAAACAGTGCGAGTGAATGGGATGAGCAGAAGTGGAGAAAGGAGGCCGGCAGCTTGCCAAAAGAATGCTCACTGAAATCGCAAGATTTCGTTCCCTTTCCCGAAAGGGAAAGCCTTCCCTTTCGGGAAAGGGAACGAAATCTTGCAATCGGAGAAGAAAGTGTCCCGGAGGCTGGGGAGAGGAGATAGGAGGAAAAACAGTGCGAGGGAAAAATCCCGTCAGATTTGGGCCCGGAGCGATGAGCGGCGTATGCAGGGAGAGGAGCTGAGGGGCAGTGAGAAGGAGCAAATGTGGGCCAAATGAGCGCAATTGGAGTGCTGAAAGCAGGGCAGAAATGCAAGTGGAGAGAAATGTGGGCAAGCGGAGGAAAAATTGGCAAGGCGATGGGAAAAAAAATTCCAAGTGAAGGGGATGAGCGGAAGTGGAGGGGCAGTGAGAAGGACCAAATCAGGGCCAAATGCCTCCAATTGGACTGCTGAAGGCAGGGCAGAAATGCAAGTGGAGAGACAGGAGGGCAAGGGGAAAAAGGGAAGTGCGGGCAAAGCGAGAAAAAATGGTGCGGCCGACGAAAAACAGTGCGAGTGAATGGGATGAGCAGAAGTGGAGAAAGGAGGCCGGCAGCTTGCCAAAAGAATGCTCACTGAAATCGCAAGATTTCGTTCCCTTTCCCGAAAGGGAAAGCCTTCCCTTTCGGGAAAGGGAACGAAATCTTGCAATCGGAGAAGAAAGTGTCCCGGAGGCTGGGGAGAGGAGATAGGAGGAAAAACAGTGCGAGGGAAAAATCCCGTCCGATTTGGGCCCGGAGCGATGAGCGGCGTATGCAGGGAGAGGAGCTGAGGGGCAGTGAGAAGGAGCAAATGTGGGCCAAATGAGCGCAATTGGAGTGCTGAAAGCAGGGCAGAAATGCAAGTGGAGAGAAATGTGGGCAAGCGGAGGAAAAATTGGCAAGGCGATGGGAAAAAAAATTCCAAGTGAAGGGGATGAGCGGAAGTGGAGGGGCAGTGAGAAGGACCAAATCAGGGCCAAATGCCTCCAATTGGACTGCTGAAGGCAGGGCAGAAATGCAAGTGGAGAGACAGGAGGGCAAGGGGAAAAAGGGAAGTGCGGGCAAAGCGAGAAAAAATGGTGCGGCCGACGAAAAACAGTGCGAGTGAATGGGATGAGCAGAAGTGGAGAAAGGAGGCCGGCAGCTTGCCAAAAGAATGCTCACTGAAATCGCAAGATTTCGTTCCCTTTCCCGAAAGGGAAAGCCTTCCCTTTCGGGAAAGGGAACGAAATCTTGCAATCGGAGAAGAAAGTGTCCCGGAGGCTGGGGAGAGGAGATAGGAGGAAAAACAGTGCGAGGGAAAAATCCTGGCAGATTTGGGCCCGGAGCGATGAGCGGCGTATGCAGGGAGAGGAGCTGAGGGGCAGTGAGAAGGAGCAAATGTGGGCCAAATGAGCGCAATTGGAGTGCTGAAAGCAGGGCAGAAATGCAAGTGGAGAGAAATGTGGGCAAGCGGAGGAAAAATTGGCAAGGCGATGGGAAAAAAAATTCCGAGTGAAGGGGATGAGCGGAAGTGGAGGGGCAGTGAGAAGGACCAAATCAGGGCCAAATGCCTCCAATTGGACTGCTGAAGGCAGGGCAGAAATGCAAGTGGAGAGACAGGAGGGCAAGGGGAAAAAGGGAAGTGCGGGCAAAGCGAGAAAAAATGGTGCGGCCGACGAAAAACAGTGCGAGTGAATGGGATGAGCAGAAGTGGAGAAAGGAGGCCGGCAGCTTGCCAAAAGAATGCTCACTGAAATCGCAAGATTTCGTTCCCTTTCCCGAAAGGGAAAGCCTTCCCTTTCGGGAAAGGGAACGAAATCTTGCAATCGGAGAAGAAAGTGTCCCGGAGGCTGGGGAGAGGAGATAGGAGGAAAAACAGTGCGAGGGAAAAATCCCGTCAGATTTGGGCCCGGAGCGATGAGCGGCGTATGCAGGGAGAGGAGCTGAGGGGCAGTGAGAAGGAGCAAATGTGGGCCAAATGAGCGCAATTGGAGTGCTGAAAGCAGGGCAGAAATGCAAGTGGAGAGAAATGTGGGCAAGCGGAGGAAAAATTGGCAAGGCGATGGGAAAAAAAATTCCAAGTGAAGGGGATGAGCGGAAGTGGAGGGGCAGTGAGAAGGACCAAATCAGGGCCAAATGCCTCCAATTGGACTGCTGAAGGCAGGGCAGAAATGCAAGTGGAGAGACAGGAGGGCAAGGGGAAAAAGGGAAGTGCGGGCAAAGCGAGAAAAAATGGTGCGGCCGACGAAAAACAGTGCGAGTGAATGGGATGAGCAGAAGTGGAGAAAGGAGGCCGGCAGCTTGCCAAAAGAATGCTCACTGAAATCGCAAGATTTCGTTCCCTTTCCCGAAAGGGAAAGCCTTCCCTTTCGGGAAAGGGAACGAAATCTTGCAATCGGAGAAGAAAGTGTCCCGGAGGCTGGGGAGAGGAGATAGGAGGAAAAACAGTGCGAGGGAAAAATCCCGTCAGATTTGGGCCCGGAGCGATGAGCGGCGTATGCAGGGAGAGGAGCTGAGGGGCAGTGAGAAGGAGCAAATGTGGGCCAAATGAGCGCAATTGGAGTGCTGAAAGCAGGGCAGAAATGCAAGTGGAGAGAAATGTGGGCAAGCGGAGGAAAAATTGGCAAGGCGATGGGAAAAAAAATTCCAAGTGAAGGGGATGAGCGGAAGTGGAGGGGCAGTGAGAAGGACCAAATCAGGGCCAAATGCCTCCAATTGGACTGCTGAAGGCAGGGCAGAAATGCAAGTGGAGAGACAGGAGGGCAAGGGGAAAAAGGGAAGTGCGGGCAAAGCGAGAAAAAATGGTGCGGCCGACGAAAAACAGTGCGAGTGAATGGGATGAGCAGAAGTGGAGAAAGGAGGCCGGCAGCTTGCCAAAAGAATGCTCACTGAAATCGCAAGATTTCGTTCCCTTTCCCGAAAGGGAAAGCCTTCCCTTTCGGGAAAGGGAACGAAATCTTGCAATCGGAGAAGAAAGTGTCCCGGAGGCTGGGGAGAGGAGATAGGAGGAAAAACAGTGCGAGGGAAAAATCCCGTCAGATTTGGGCCCGGAGCGATGAGCGGCGTATGCAGGGAGAGGAGCTGAGGGGCAGTGAGAAGGAGCAAATGTGGGCCAAATGAGCGCAATTGGAGTGCTGAAAGCAGGGCAGAAATGCAAGTGGAGAGAAATGTGGGCAAGCGGAGGAAAAATTGGCAAGGCGATGGGAAAAAAAATTCCAAGTGAAGGGGATGAGCGGAAGTGGAGGGGCAGTGAGAAGGACCAAATCAGGGCCAAATGCCTCCAATTGGACTGCTGAAGGCAGGGCAGAAATGCAAGTGGAGAGACAGGAGGGCAAGGGGAAAAAGGGAAGTGCGGGCAAAGCGAGAAAAAATGGTGCGGCCGACGAAAAACAGGGCGAGTGAATGGGATGAGCAGAAGTGGAGAAAGGAGGCCGGCAGCTTGCCAAAAGAATGCTCACTGAAATCGCAAGATTTCGTTCCCTTTCCCGAAAGGGAAAGCCTTCCCTTTCGGGAAAGGGAACGAAATCTTGCAATCGGAGAAGAAAGTGTCCCGGAGGCTGGGGAGAGGAGATAGGAGGAAAAACAGTGCGAGGGAAAAATCCCGTCAGATTTGGGCCCGGAGCGATGAGCGGCGTATGCAGGGAGAGGAGCTGAGGGGCAGTGAGAAGGAGCAAATGTGGGCCAAATGAGCGCAATTGGAGTGCTGAAAGCAGGGCAGAAATGCAAGTGGAGAGAAATGTGGGCAAGCGGAGGAAAAATTGGCAAGGCGATGGGAAAAAAAATTCCAAGTGAAGGGGATGAGCGGAAGTGGAGGGGCAGTGAGAAGGACCAAATCAGGGCCAAATGCCTCCAATTGGACTGCTGAAGGCAGGGCAGAAATGCAAGTGGAGAGACAGGAGGGCAAGGGGAAAAAGGGAAGTGCGGGCAAAGCGAGAAAAAATGGTGCGGCCGACGAAAAACAGTGCGAGTGAATGGGATGAGCAGAAGTGGAGAAAGGAGGCCGGCAGCTTGCCAAAAGAATGCTCACTGAAATCGCAAGATTTCGTTCCCTTTCCCGAAAGGGAAAGCCTTCCCTTTCGGGAAAGGGAACGAAATCTTGCAATCGGAGAAGAAAGTGTCCCGGAGGCTGGGGAGAGGAGATAGAAGGAAAAACAGTGCGAGGGAAAAATCCCGTCAGATTTGGGCCCGGAGCGATGAGCGGCGTATGCAGGGAGAGGAGCTGAGGGGCAGTGAGAAGGAGCAAATGTGGGCCAAATGAGCGCAATTGGAGTGCTGAAAGCAGGGCAGAAATGCAAGTGGAGAGAAATGTGGGCAAGCGGAGGAAAAATTGGCAAGGCGATGGGAAAAAAAATTCCAAGTGAAGGGGATGAGCGGAAGTGGAGGGGCAGTGAGAAGGACCAAATCAGGGCCAAATGCCTCCAATTGGACTGCTGAAGGCAGGGCAGAAATGCAAGTGGAGAGACAGGAGGGCAAGGGGAAAAAGGGAAGTGCGGGCAAAGCGAGAAAAAATGGTGCGGCCGACGAAAAACAGTGCGAGTGAATGGGATGAGCAGAAGTGGAGAAAGGAGGCCGGCAGCTTGCCAAAAGAATGCTCACTGAAATCGCAAGATTTCGTTCCCTTTCCCGAAAGGGAAAGCCTTCCCTTTCGGGAAAGGGAACGAAATCTTGCAATCGGAGAAGAAAGTGTCCCGGAGGCTGGGGAGAGGAGATAGGAGGAAAAACAGTGCGAGGGAAAAATCCCGTCAGATTTGGGCCCGGAGCGATGAGCGGCGTATGCAGGGAGAGGAGCTGAGGGGCAGTGAGAAGGAGCAAATGTGGGCCAAATGAGCGCAATTGGAGTGCTGAAAGCAGGGCAGAAATGCAAGTGGAGAGAAATGTGGGCAAGCGGAGGAAAAATTGGCAAGGCGATGGGAAAAAAAATTCCAAGTGAAGGGGATGAGCGGAAGTGGAGGGGCAGTGAGAAGGACCAAATCAGGGCCAAATGCCTCCAATTGGACTGCTGAAGGCAGGGCAGAAATGCAAGTGGAGAGACAGGAGGGCAAGGGGAAAAAGGGAAGTGCGGGCAAAGCGAGAAAAAATGGTGCGGCCGACGAAAAACAGTGCGAGTGAATGGGATGAGCAGAAGTGGAGAAAGGAGGCCGGCAGCTTGCCAAAAGAATGCTCACTGAAATCGCAAGATTTCGTTCCCTTTCCCGAAAGGGAAAGCCTTCCCTTTCGGGAAAGGGAACGAAATCTTGCAATCGGAGAAGAAAGTGTCCCGGAGGCTGGGGAGAGGAGATAGGAGGAAAAACAGTGCGAGGGAAAAATCCCGTCCGATTTGGGCCCGGAGCGATGAGCGGCGTATGCAGGGAGAGGAGCTGAGGGGCAGTGAGAAGGAGCAAATGTGGGCCAAATGAGCGCAATTGGAGTGCTGAAAGCAGGGCAGAAATGCAAGTGGAGAGAAATGTGGGCAAGCGGAGGAAAAATTCGGCAAGGCGATGGGAAAAAAAATTCCAAGTGAAGGGGATGAGCGGAAGTGGAGGGGCAGTGAGAAGGACCAAATCAGGGCCAAATGCCTCCAATTGGACTGCTGAAGGCAGGGCAGAAATGCAAGTGGAGAGACAGGAGGGCAAGGGGAAAAAGGGAAGTGCGGGCAAAGCGAGAAAAAATGGTGCGGCCGACGAAAAACAGTGCGAGTGAATGGGATGAGCAGAAGTGGAGAAAGGAGGCCGGCAGCTTGCCAAAAGAATGCTCACTGAAATCGCAAGATTTCGTTCCCTTTCCCGAAAGGGAAAGCCTTCCCTTTCGGGAAAGGGAACGAAATCTTGCAATCGGAGAAGAAAGTGTCCCGGAGGCTGGGGAGAGGAGATAGGAGGAAAAACAGTGCGAGGGAAAAATCCCGTCAGATTTGGGCCCGGAGCGATGAGCGGCGTATGCAGGGAGAGGAGCTGAGGGGCAGTGAGAAGGAGCAAATGTGGGCCAAATGAGCGCAATTGGAGTGCTGAAAGCAGGGCAGAAATGCAAGTGGAGAGAAATGTGGGCAAGCGGAGGAAAAATTGGCAAGGCGATGGGAAAAAAAATTCCAAGTGAAGGGGATGAGCGGAAGTGGAGGGGCAGTGAGAAGGACCAAATCAGGGCCAAATGCCTCCAATTGGACTGCTGAAGGCAGGGCAGAAATGCAAGTGGAGAGACAGGAGGGCAAGGGGAAAAAGGGAAGTGCGGGCAAAGCGAGAAAAAATGGTGCGGCCGACGAAAAACAGTGCGAGTGAATGGGATGAGCAGAAGTGGAGAAAGGAGGCCGGCAGCTTGCCAAAAGAATGCTCACTGAAATCGCAAGATTTCGTTCCCTTTCCCGAAAGGGAAAGCCTTCCCTTTCGGGAAAGGGAACGAAATCTTGCAATCGGAGAAGAAAGTGTCCCGGAGGCTGGGGAGAGGAGATAGGAGGAAAAACAGTGCGAGGGAAAAATCCCGTCAGATTTGGGCCCGGAGCGATGAGCGGCGTATGCAGGGAGAGGAGCTGAGGGGCAGTGAGAAGGAGCAAATGTGGGCCAAATGAGCGCAATTGGAGTGCTGAAAGCAGGGCAGAAATGCAAGTGGAGAGAAATGTGGGCAAGCGGAGGAAAAATTGGCAAGGCGATGGGAAAAAAAATTCCAAGTGAAGGGGATGAGCGGAAGTGGAGGGGCAGTGAGAAGGACCAAATCAGGGCCAAATGCCTCCAATTGGACTGCTGAAGGCAGGGCAGAAATGCAAGTGGAGAGACAGGAGGGCAAGGGGAAAAAGGGAAGTGCGGGCAAAGCGAGAAAAAATGGTGCGGCCGATGAAAAACAGTGCGAGTGAATGGGATGAGCAGAAGTGGAGAAAGGAGGCCGGCAGCTTGCCAAAAGAATGCTCACTGAAATCGCAAGATTTCGTTCCCTTTCCCGAAAGGGAAAGCCTTCCCTTTCGGGAAAGGGAACGAAATCTTGCAATCGGAGAAGAAAGTGTCCCGGAGGCTGGGGAGAGGAGATAGGAGGAAAAACAGTGCGAGGGAAAAATCCTGGCAGATTTGGGCCCGGAGCGATGAGCGGCGTATGCAGGGAGAGGAGCTGAGGGGCAGTGAGAAGGAGCAAATGTGGGCCAAATGAGCGCAATTGGAGTGCTGAAAGCAGGGCAGAAATGCAAGTGGAGAGAAATGTGGGCAAGCGGAGGAAAAATTGGCAAGGCGATGGGAAAAAAAATTCCAAGTGAAGGGGATGAGCGGAAGTGGAGGGGCAGTGAGAAGGACCAAATCAGGGCCAAATGCCTCCAATTGGACTGCTGAAGGCAGGGCAGAAATGCAAGTGGAGAGACAGGAGGGCAAGGGGAAAAAGGGAAGTGCGGGCAAAGCGAGAAAAAATGGTGCGGCCGACGAAAAACAGTGCGAGTGAATGGGATGAGCAGAAGTGGAGAAAGGAGGCCGGCAGCTTGCCAAAAGAATGCTCACTGAAATCGCAAGATTTCGTTCCCTTTCCCGAAAGGGAAAGCCTTCCCTTTCGGGAAAGGGAACGAAATCTTGCAATCGGAGAAGAAAGTGTCCCGGAGGCTGGGGAGAGGAGATAGGAGGAAAAACAGTGCGAGGGAAAAATCCCGTCAGATTTGGGCCCGGAGCGATGAGCGGCGTATGCAGGGAGAGGAGCTGAGGGGCAGTGAGAAGGAGCAAATGTGGGCCAAATGAGCGCAATTGGAGTGCTGAAAGCAGGGCAGAAATGCAAGTGGAGAGAAATGTGGGCAAGCGGAGGAAAAATTGGCAAGGCGATGGGAAAAAAAATTCCAAGTGAAGGGGATGAGCGGAAGTGGAGGGGCAGTGAGAAGGACCAAATTAGGGCCAAATGCCTCCAATTGGACTGCTGAAGGCAGGGCAGAAATGCAAGTGGAGAGACAGGAGGGCAAGGGGAAAAAGGGAAGTGCGGGCAAAGCGAGAAAAAATGGTGCGGCCGACGAAAAACAGTGCGAGTGAATGGGATGAGCAGAAGTGGAGAAAGGAGGCCGGCAGCTTGCCAAAAGAATGCTCACTGAAATCTTGCAATCGGAGAAGAAAGTGTCCCGGAGGCTGGGGAGAGGAGATAGGAGGAAAAACAGTGCGAGGGAAAAATCCCGTCAGATTTGGGCCCGGAGCGATGAGCGGCGTATGCAGGGAGAGGAGCTGAGGGGCAGTGAGAAGGAGCAAATGTGGGCCAAATGAGCGCAATTGGAGTGCTGAAAGCAGGGCAGAAATGCAAGTGGAGAGAAATGTGGGCAAGCGGAGGAAAAATTGGCAAGGCGATGGGAAAAAAAATTCCAAGTGAAGGGGATGAGCGGAAGTGGAGGGGCAGTGAGAAGGACCAAATCAGGGCCAAATGCCTCCAATTGGACTGCTGAAGGCAGGGCAGAAATGCAAGTGGAGAGACAGGAGGGCAAGGGGAAAAAGGGAAGTGCGGGCAAAGCGAGAAAAAATGGTGCGGCCGACGAAAAACAGTGCGAGTGAATGGGATGAGCAGAAGTGGAGAAAGGAGGCCGGCAGCTTGCCAAAAGAATGCTCACTGAAATCGCAAGATTTCGTTCCCTTTCCCGAAAGGGAAAGCCTTCCCTTTCTGGAAAGGGAACGAAATCTTGCAATCGGAGAAGAAAGTGTCCCGGAGGCTGGGGAGAGGAGATAGGAGGAAAAACAGTGCGAGGGAAAAATCCCGTCAGATTTGGGCCCGGAGCGATGAGCGGCGTATGCAGGGAGAGGAGCTGAGGGGCAGTGAGAAGGAGCAAATGTGGGCCAAATGAGCGCAATTGGAGTGCTGAAAGCAGGGCAGAAATGCAAGTGGAGAGAAATGTGGGCAAGCGGAGGAAAAATTGGCAAGGCGATGGGAAAAAAAATTCCAAGTGAAGGGGATGAGCGGAAGTGGAGGGGCAGTGAGAAGGACCAAATCAGGGCCAAATGCCTCCAATTGGACTGCTGAAGGCAGGGCAGAAATGCAAGTGGAGAGACAGGAGGGCAAGGGGAAAAAGGGAAGTGCGGGCAAAGCGAGAAAAAATGGTGCGGCCGACGAAAAACAGTGCGAGTGAATGGGATGAGCAGAAGTGGAGAAAGGAGGCCGGCAGCTTGCCAAAAGAATGCTCACTGAAATCGCAAGATTTCGTTCCCTTTCCCGAAAGGGAAAGCCTTCCCTTTCGGGAAAGGGAACGAAATCTTGCAATCGGAGAAGAAAGTGTCCCGGAGGCTGGGGAGAGGAGATAGGAGGAAAAACAGTGCGAGGGAAAAATCCCGTCAGATTTGGGCCCGGAGCGATGAGCGGCGTATGCAGGGAGAGGAGCTGAGGGGCAGTGAGAAGGAGCAAATGTGGGCCAAATGAGCGCAATTGGAGTGCTGAAAGCAGGGCAGAAATGCAAGTGGAGAGAAATGTGGGCAAGCGGAGGAAAAATTGGCAAGGCGATGGGAAAAAAAATTCCAAGTGAAGGGGATGAGCGGAAGTGGAGGGGCAGTGAGAAGGACCAAATCAGGGCCAAATGCCTCCAATTGGACTGCTGAAGGCAGGGCAGAAATGCAAGTGGAGAGACAGGAGGGCAAGGGGAAAAAGGGAAGTGCGGGCAAAGCGAGAAAAAATGGTGCGGCCGACGAAAAACAGTGCGAGTGAATGGGATGAGCAGAAGTGGAGAAAGGAGGCCGGCAGCTTGCCAAAAGAATGCTCACTGAAATCGCAAGATTTCGTTCCCTTTCCCGAAAGGGAAAGCCTTCCCTTTCGGGAAAGGGAACGAAATCTTGCAATCGGAGAAGAAAGTGTCCCGGAGGCTGGGGAGAGGAGATAGGAGGAAAAACAGTGCGAGGGAAAAATCCCGTCAGATTTGGGCCCGGAGCGATGAGCGGCGTATGCAGGGAGAGGAGCTGAGGGGCAGTGAGAAGGAGCAAATGTGGGCCAAATGAGCGCAATTGGAGTGCTGAAAGCAGGGCAGAAATGCAAGTGGAGAGAAATGTGGGCAAGCGGAGGAAAAATTGGCAAGGCGATGGGAAAAAAAATTCCAAGTGAAGGGGATGAGCGGAAGTGGAGGGGCAGTGAGAAGGACCAAATCAGGGCCAAATGCCTCCAATTGGACTGCTGAAGGCAGGGCAGAAATGCAAGTGGAGAGACAGGAGGGCAAGGGGAAAAAGGGAAGTGCGGGCAAAGCGAGAAAAAATGGTGCGGCCGACGAAAAACAGTGCGAGTGAATGGGATGA
This sequence comes from Zosterops lateralis, assembly GCF_965231275.1. NCBI lineage: Eukaryota > Metazoa > Chordata > Aves > Passeriformes > Zosteropidae > Zosterops > Zosterops lateralis. The sequence continues at coordinate 37,934,437 of NC_139766.1, forward strand.
GCAGAAGTGGAGAAAGGAGGCCGGCAGCTTGCCAAAAGAATGCTCACTGAAATCGCAAGATTTCGTTCCCTTTCCCGAAAGGGAAAGCCTTCCCTTTCGGGAAAGGGAACGAAATCTTGCAATCGGAGAAGAAAGTGTCCCGGAGGCTGGGGAGAGGAGATAGGAGGAAAAACAGTGCGAGGGAAAAATCCCGTCAGATTTGGGCCCGGAGCGATGAGCGGCGTATGCAGGGAGAGGAGCTGAGGGGCAGTGAGAAGGAGCAAATGTGGGCCAAATGAGCGCAATTGGAGTGCTGAAAGCAGGGCAGAAATGCAAGTGGAGAGAAATGTGGGCAAGCGGAGGAAAAATTGGCAAGGCGATGGGAAAAAAAATTCCAAGTGAAGGGGATGAGCGGAAGTGGAGGGGCAGTGAGAAGGACCAAATCAGGGCCAAATGCCTCCAATTGGACTGCTGAAGGCAGGGCAGAAATGCAAGTGGAGAGACAGGAGGGCAAGGGGAAAAAGGGAAGTGCGGGCAAAGCGAGAAAAAATGGTGCGGCCGACGAAAAACAGTGCGAGTGAATGGGATGAGCAGAAGTGGAGAAAGGAGGCCGGCAGCTTGCCAAAAGAATGCTCACTGAAATCGCAAGATTTCGTTCCCTTTCCCGAAAGGGAAAGCCTTCCCTTTCGGGAAAGGGAACGAAATCTTGCAATCGGAGAAGAAAGTGTCCCGGAGGCTGGGGAGAGGAGATAGGAGGAAAAACAGTGCGAGGGAAAAATCCCGTCAGATTTGGGCCCGGAGCGATGAGCGGCGTATGCAGGGAGAGGAGCTGAGGGGCAGTGAGAAGGAGCAAATGTGGGCCAAATGAGCGCAATTGGAGTGCTGAAAGCAGGGCAGAAATGCAAGTGGAGAGAAATGTGGGCAAGCGGAGGAAAAATTGGCAAGGCGATGGGAAAAAAAATTCCAAGTGAAGGGGATGAGCGGAAGTGGAGGGGCAGTGAGAAGGACCAAATCAGGGCCAAATGCCTCCAATTGGACTGCTGGAGGCAGGGCAGAAATGCAAGTGGAGAGACAGGAGGGCAAGGGGAAAAAGGGAAGTGCGGGCAAAGCGAGAAAAAATGGTGCGGCCGACGAAAAACAGTGCGAGTGAATGGGATGAGCAGAAGTGGAGAAAGGAGGCCGGCAGCTTGCCAAAAGAATGCTCACTGAAATCGCAAGATTTCGTTCCCTTTCCCGAAAGGGAAAGCCTTCCCTTTCGGGAAAGGGAACGAAATCTTGCAATCGGAGAAGAAAGTGTCCCGGAGGCTGGGGAGAGGAGATAGGAGGAAAAACAGTGCGAGGGAAAAATCCCGTCAGATTTGGGCCCGGAGCGATGAGCGGCGTATGCAGGGAGAGGAGCTGAGGGGCAGTGAGAAGGAGCAAATGTGGGCCAAATGAGCGCAATTGGAGTGCTGAAAGCAGGGCAGAAATGCAAGTGGAGAGAAATGTGGGCAAGCGGAGGAAAAATTGGCAAGGCGATGGGAAAAAAATTTCCAAGTGAAGGGGATGAGCGGAAGTGGAGGGGCAGTGAGAAGGACCAAATCAGGGCCAAATGCCTCCAATTGGACTGCTGAAGGCAGGGCAGAAATGCAAGTGGAGAGACAGGAGGGCAAGGGGAAAAAGGGAAGTGCGGGCAAAGCGAGAAAAAATGGTGCGGCCGACGAAAAACAGTGCGAGTGAATGGGATGAGCAGAAGTGGAGAAAGGAGGCCGGCAGCTTGCCAAAAGAATGCTCACTGAAATCGCAAGATTTCGTTCCCTTTCCCGAAAGGGAAAGCCTTCCCTTTCGGGAAAGGGAACGAAATCTTGCAATCGGAGAAGAAAGTGTCCCGGAGGCTGGGGAGAGGAGATAGGAGGAAAAACAGTGCGAGGGAAAAATCCCGTCAGATTTGGGCCCGGAGCGATGAGCGGCGTATGCAGGGAGAGGAGCTGAGGGGCAGTGAGAAGGAGCAAATGTGGGCCAAATGAGCGCAATTGGAGTGCTGAAAGCAGGGCAGAAATGCAAGTGGAGAGAAATGTGGGCAAGCGGAGGAAAAATTGGCAAGGCGATGGGAAAAAAAATTCCAAGTGAAGGGGATGAGCGGAAGTGGAGGGGCAGTGAGAAGGACCAAATCAGGGCCAAATGCCTCCAATTGGACTGCTGAAGGCAGGGCAGAAATGCAAGTGGAGAGACAGGAGGGCAAGGGGAAAAAGGGAAGTGCGGGCAAAGCGAGAAAAAATGGTGCGGCCGACGAAAAACAGTGCGAGTGAATGGGATGAGCAGAAGTGGAGAAAGGAGGCCGGCAGCTTGCCAAAAGAATGCTCACTGAAATCGCAAGATTTCGTTCCCTTTCCCGAAAGGGAAAGCCTTCCCTTTCGGGAAAGGGAACGAAATCTTGCAATCGGAGAAGAAAGTGTCCCGGAGGCTGGGGAGAGGAGATAGGAGGAAAAACAGTGCGAGGGAAAAATCCCGTCAGATTTGGGCCCGGAGCGATGAGCGGCGTATGCAGGGAGAGGAGCTGAGGGGCAGTGAGAAGGAGCAAATGTGGGCCAAATGAGCGCAATTGGAGTGCTGAAAGCAGGGCAGAAATGCAAGTGGAGAGAAATGTGGGCAAGCGGAGGAAAAATTGGCAAGGCGATGGGAAAAAAAATTCCAAGTGAAGGGGATGAGCGGAAGTGGAGGGGCAGTGAGAAGGACCAAATCAGGGCCAAATGCCTCCAATTGGACTGCTGAAGGCAGGGCAGAAATGCAAGTGGAGAGACAGGAGGGCAAGGGGAAAAAGGGAAGTGCGGGCAAAGCGAGAAAAAATGGTGCGGCCGACGAAAAACAGTGCGAGTGAATGGGATGAGCAGAAGTGGAGAAAGGAGGCCGGCAGCTTGCCAAAAGAATGCTCACTGAAATCTTGCAATCGGAGAAGAAAGTGTCCCGGAGGCTGGGGAGAGGAGATAGGAGGAAAAACAGTGCGAGGGAAAAATCCCGTCAGATTTGGGCCCGGAGCGATGAGCGGCGTATGCAGGGAGAGGAGCTGAGGGGCAGTGAGAAGGAGCAAATGTGGGCCAAATGAGCGCAATTGGAGTGCTGAAAGCAGGGCAGAAATGCAAGTGGAGAGAAATGTGGGCAAGCGGAGGAAAAATTGGCAAGGCGATGGGAAAAAAAATTCCAAGTGAAGGGGATGAGCGGAAGTGGAGGGGCAGTGAGAAGGACCAAATCAGGGCCAAATGCCTCCAATTGGACTCCTGAAGGCAGGGCAGAAATGCAAGTGGAGAGACAGGAGGGCAAGGGGAAAAAGGGAAGTGCGGGCAAAGCGAGAAAAAATGGTGCGGCCGACGAAAAACAGTGCGAGTGAATGGGATGAGCAGAAGTGGAGAAAGGAGGCCGGCAGCTTGCCAAAAGAATGCTCACTGAAATCGCAAGATTTCGTTCCCTTTCCCGAAAGGGAAAGCCTTCCCTTTCGGGAAAGGGAACGAAATCTTGCAATCGGAGAAGAAAGTGTCCCGGAGGCTGGGGAGAGGAGATAGGAGGAAAAACAGTGCGAGGGAAAAATCCCGTCCGATTTGGGCCCGGAGCGATGAGCGGCGTATGCAGGGAGAGGAGCTGAGGGGCAGTGAGAAGGAGCAAATGTGGGCCAAATGAGCGCAATTGGAGTGCTGAAAGCAGGGCAGAAATGCAAGTGGAGAGAAATGTGGGCAAGCAGAGGAAAAATTGGCAAGGCGATGGGAAAAAAAATTCCAAGTGAAGGGGATGAGCGGAAGTGGAGGGGCAGTGAGAAGGACCAAATCAGGGCCAAATGCCTCCAATTGGACTGCTGAAGGCAGGGCAGAAATGCAAGTGGAGAGACAGGAGGGCAAGGGGAAAACGGGATGTGCAGGCAAAGCGAGAAAAAATGGTGCGGCCGACGAAAAACAGTGCGAGTGAATGGGATGAGCAGAAGTGGAGAAAGGAGGCCGGCAGCTTGCCAAAAGAATGCTCACTGAAATCGCAAGATTTCGTTCCCTTTCCCGAAAGGGAAAGCCTTCCCTTTCGGGAAAGGGAACGAAATCTTGCAATCGGAGAAGAAAGTGTCCCGGAGGCTGGGGAGAGGAGATAGGAGGAAAAACAGTGCGAGGGAAAAATCCCGTCAGATTTGGGCCCGGAGCGATGAGCGGCGTATGCAGGGAGAGGAGCTGAGGGGCAGTGAGAAGGAGCAAATGTGGGCCAAATGAGCGCAATTGGAGTGCTGAAAGCAGGGCAGAAATGCAAGTGGAGAGAAATGTGGGCAAGCGGAGGAAAAATTGGCAAGGCGATGGGAAAAAAATTTCCAAGTGAAGGGGATGAGCGGAAGTGGAGGGGCAGTGAGAAGGACCAAATCAGGGCCAAATGCCTCCAATTGGACTGCTGAAGGCAGGGCAGAAATGCAAGTGGAGAGACAGGAGGGCAAGGGGAAAAAGGGAAGTGCGGGCAAAGCGAGAAAAAATGGTGCGGCCGACGAAAAACAGTGCGAGTGAATGGGATGAGCAGAAGTGGAGAAAGGAGGCCGGCAGCTTGCCAAAAGAATGCTCACTGAAATCGCAAGATTTCGTTCCCTTTCCCGAAAGGGAAAGCCTTCCCTTTCGGGAAAGGGAACGAAATCTTGCAATCGGAGAAGAAAGTGTCCCGGAGGCTGGGGAGAGGAGATAGGAGGAAAAACAGTGCGAGGGAAAAATCCCGGCAGATTTGGGCCCGGAGCGATGAGCGGCGTATGCAGGGAGAGGAGCTGAGGGGCAGTGAGAAGGAGCAAATGTGGGCCAAATGAGCGCAATTGGAGTGCTGAAAGCAGGGCAGAAATGCAAGTGGAGAGAAATGTGGGCAAGCGGAGGAAAAATTGGCAAGGCGATGGGAAAAAAAAATTCCAAGTGAAGGGGATGAGCGGAAGTGGAGGGGCAGTGAGAAGGACCAAATCAGGGCCAAATGCCTCCAATTGGACTGCTGAAGGCAGGGCAGAAATGCAAGTGGAGAGACAGGAGGGCAAGGGGAAAAAGGGAAGTGCGGGCGAAGCGGGAAAAAATGGTGCGGCCGACGAAAAACAGTGCGAGTGAATGGGATGAGCAGAAGTGGAGAAAGGAGGCCGGCAGCTTGCCAAAAGAATGCTCACTGAAATCGCAAGATTTCGTTCCCTTTCCCGAAAGGGAAAGCCTTCCCTTTCGGGAAAGGGAACGAAATCTTGCAATCGGAGAAGAAAGTGTCCCGGAGGCTGGGGAGAGGAGATAGGAGGAAAAACAGTGCGAGGGAAAAATCCCGTCAGATTTGGGCCCGGAGCGATGAGCGGCGTATGCAGGGAGAGGAGCTGAGGGGCAGTGAGAAGGAGCAAATGTGGGCCAAATGAGCGCAATTGGAGTGCTGAAAGCAGGGCAGAAATGCAAGTGGAGAGAAATGTGGGCAAGCGGAGGAAAAATTGGCAAGGCGATAGGAAAAAAAATTCCAAGTGAAGGGGATGAGCGGAAGTGGAGGGGCAGTGAGAAGGACCAAATCAGGGCCAAATGCCTCCAATTGGACTGCTGAAGGCAGGGCAGAAATGCAAGTGGAGAGACAGGAGGGCAAGGGGAAAACGGGATGTGCGGGCAAAGCGAGAAAAAATGGTGCGGCCGACGAAAAACAGTGCGAGTGAATGGGATGAGCAGAAGTGGAGAAAGGAGGCCGGCAGCTTGCCAAAAGAATGCTCACTGAAATCGCAAGATTTCGTTCCCTTTCCCGAAAGGGAAAGCCTTCCCTTTCGGGAAAGGGAACGAAATCTTGCAATCGGAGAAGAAAGTGTCCCGGAGGCTGGGGAGAGGAGATAGGAGGAAAAACAGTGCGAGGGAAAAATCCCGTCAGATTTGGGCCCGGAGCGATGAGCGGCGTATGCAGGGAGAGGAGCTGAGGGGCAGTGAGAAGGAGCAAATGTGGGCCAAATGAGCACAATTGGAGTGCTGAAAGCAGGGCAGAAATGCAAGTGGAGAGAAATGTGGGCAAGCGGAGGAAAAATTGGCAAGGCGATGGGAAAAAAAATTCCAAGTGAAGGGGATGAGCGGAAGTGGAGGGGCAGTGAGAAGGACCAAATCAGGGCCAAATGCCTCCAATTGGACTGCTGAAGGCAGGGCAGAAATGCAAGTGGAGAGACAGGAGGGCAAGGGGAAAAAGGGAAGTGCGGGCAAAGCGAGAAAAAATGGTGCGGCCGACGAAAAACAGTGCGAGTGAATGGGATGAGCAGAAGTGGAGAAAGGAGGCCGGCAGCTTGCCAAAAGAATGCTCACTGAAATCGCAAGATTTCGTTCCCTTTCCCGAAAGGGAAAGCCTTCCCTTTCGGGAAAGGGAACGAAATCTTGCAATCGGAGAAGAAAGTGTCCCGGAGGCTGGGGAGAGGAGATAGGAGGAAAAACAGTGCGAGGGAAAAATCCCGTCAGATTTGGGCCCGGAGCGATGAGCGGCGTATGCAGGGAGAGGAGCTGAGGGGCAGTGAGAAGGAGCAAATGTGGGCCAAATGAGCGCAATTGGAGTGCTGAAAGCAGGGCAGAAATGCAAGTGGAGAGAAATGTGGGCAAGCGGAGGAAAAATTGGCAAGGCGATGGGAAAAAAAATTCCAAGTGAAGGGGATGAGCGGAAGTGGAGGGGCAGTGAGAAGGACCAAATCAGGGCCAAATGCCTCCAATTGGACTGCTGAAGGCAGGGCAGAAATGCAAGTGGAGAGACAGGAGGGCAAGGGGAAAAAGGGAAGTGCGGGCAAAGCGAGAAAAAATGGTGCGGCCGACGAAAAACAGTGCGAGTGAATGGGATGAGCAGAAGTGGAGAAAGGAGGCCGGCAGCTTGCCAAAAGAATGCTCACTGAAATCGCAAGATTTCGTTCCCTTTCCCGAAAGGGAAGGCTTTCCCTTTCGGGAAAGGGAACGAAATCTTGCAATCGGAGAAGAAAGTGTCCCGGAGGCTGGGGAGAGGAGATAGGAGGAAAAACAGTGCGAGGGAAAAATCCCGTCAGATTTGGGCCCGGAGCGATGAGCGGCGTATGCAGGGAGAGGAGCTGAGGGGCAGTGAGAAGGAGCAAATGTGGGCCAAATGAGCGCAATTGGAGTGCTGAAAGCAGGGCAGAAATGCAAGTGGAGAGAAATGTGGGCAAGCGGAGGAAAAATTGGCAAGGCGATGGGAAAAAAAATTCCAAGTGAAGGGGATGAGCGGAAGTGGAGGGACAGTGAGAAGGACCAAATCAGGGCCAAATGCCTCCAATTGGACTGCTGAAGGCAGGGCAGAAATGCAAGTGGAGAGACAGGAGGGCAAGGGGAAAAAGGGAAGTGCGGGCAAAGCGAGAAAAAATGGTGCGGCCGACGAAAAACAGTGCGAGTGAATGGGATGAGCAGAAGTGGAGAAAGGAGGCCGGCAGCTTGCCAAAAGAATGCTCACTGAAATCGCAAGATTTCGTTCCCTTTCCCGAAAGGGAAAGCCTTCCCTTTCGGGAAAGGGAACGAAATCTTGCAATCGGAGAAGAAAGTGTCCCGGAGGCTGGGGAGAGGAGATAGGAGGAAAAACAGTGCGAGGGAAAAATCCCGTCAGATTTGGGCCCGGAGCGATGAGCGGCGTATGCAGGGAGAGGAGCTGAGGGGCAGTGAGAAGGAGCAAATGTGGGCCAAATGAGCGCAATTGGAGTGCTGAAAGCAGGGCAGAAATGCAAGTGGAGAGAAATGTGGGCAAGCGGAGGAAAAATTGGCAAGGCGATGGGAAAAAAAATTCCAAGTGAAGGGGATGAGCGGAAGTGGAGGGGCAGTGAGAAGGACCAAATCAGGGCCAAATGCCTCCAATTGGACTGCTGAAGGCAGGGCAGAAATGCAAGTGGAGAGACAGGAGGGCAAGGGGAAAAAGGGAAGTGCGGGCAAAGCGAGAAAAAATGGTGCGGCCGACGAAAAACAGGGCGAGTGAATGGGATGAGCAGAAGTGGAGAAAGGAGGCCGGCAGCTTGCCAAAAGAATGCTCACTGAAATCGCAAGATTTCGTTCCCTTTCCCGAAAGGGAAAGCCTTCCCTTTCGGGAAAGGGAACGAAATCTTGCAATCGGAGAAGAAAGTGTCCCGGAGGCTGGGGAGAGGAGATAGGAGGAAAAACAGTGCGAGGGAAAAATCCCGCCAGATTTGGGCCCGGAGCGATGAGCGGCGTATGCAGGGAGAGGAGCTGAGGGGCAGTGAGAAGGAGCAAATGTGGGCCAAATGAGCGCAATTGGAGTGCTGAAAGCAGGGCAGAAATGCAAGTGGAGAGAAATGTGGGCAAGCGGAGGAAAACTTGGCAAGGCGATGGGAAAAAAAATTCCAAGTGAAGGGGATGAGCGGAAGTGGAGGGGCAGTGAGAAGGACCAAATCAAAGCCAAATGCCTCCAATTGGACTGCTGAAGGCAGGGCAGAAATGCAAGTGGAGAGACAGGAGGGCAAGGGGAAAAAGGGAAGTGCGGGCAAAGCGAGAAAAAATGGTGCGGCCGACGAAAAACAGTGCGAGTGAATGGGATGAGCAGAAGTGGAGAAAGGAGGCCGGCAGCTTGCCAAAAGAATGCTCACTGAAATTGCAAGATTTCGTTCCCTTTCCCGAAAGGGAACGAAATCTTGCAATCGGAGAAGAAAGTGTCCCGGAGGCTGGGGAGAGGAGATAGGAGGAAAAACAGTGCGAGGGAAAAATCCCGGCAGATTTGGGCCCGGAGCGATGAGCGGCGTATGCAGGGAGAGGAGCTGAGGGGCAGTGAGAAGGAGCAAATGTGGGCCAAATGAGCGCAATTGGAGTGCTGAAAGCGGGGCAGAAATGCAAGTGGAGAGAAATGTGGGCAAGCGGAGGAAAAATTGGCAAGGCGATGGGAAAAAAAATTCCAAGTGAAGGGGATGAGCGGAAGTGGAGGGGCAGTGAGAAGGACCAAATCAGGGCCAAATGCCTCCAATTGGACTGCTGAAGGCAGGGCAGAAATGCAAGTGGAGAGACAGGAGGGCAAGGGGAAAAAGGGAAGTGCGGGCAAAGCGAGAAAAAATGGTGCGGCCGACGAAAAACAGTGCGAGTGAATGGGATGAGCAGAAGTGGAGAAAGGAGGCCGGCAGCTTGCCAAAAGAATGCTCACTGAAATCGCAAGATTTCGTTCCCTTTCCCGAAAGGGAAAGCCTTCCCTTTCGGGAAAGGGAACGAAATCTTGCAATCGGAGAAGAAAGTGTCCCGGAGGCTGGGGAGAGGAGATAGGAGGAAAAACAGTGCGAGGGAAAAATCCCGTCAGATTTGGGCCCGGAGCGATGAGCGGCGTATGCAGGGAGAGGAGCTGAGGGGCAGTGAGAAGGAGCAAATGTGGGCCAAATGAGCGCAATTGGAGTGCTGAAAGCAGGGCAGAAATGCAAGTGGAGAGAAATGTGGGCAAGCGGAGGAAAAATTGGCAAGGCGATGGGAAAAAAAATTCCAAGTGAAGGGGATGAGCGGAAGTGGAGGGGCAGTGAGAAGGACCAAATGAGGGCCAAATGCCTCCAATTGGACTGCTGAAGGCAGGGCAGAAATGCAAGTGGAGAGACAGGAGGGCAAGGGGAAAAAGGGAAGTGCGGGCAAAGCGAGAAAAAATGGTGCGGCCGACGAAAAACAGTGCGAGTGAATGGGATGAGCAGAAGTGGAGAAAGGAGGCCGGCAGCTTGCCAAAAGAATGCTCACTGAAATCGCAAGATTTCGTTCCCTTTCCCGAAAGGGAACGAAATCTTGCAATCGGAGAAGAAAGTGTCCCGGAGGCTGGGGAGAGGAGATAGGAGGAAAAACAGTGCGAGGGAAAAATCCCGTCAGATTTGGGCCCGGAGCGATGAGCGGCGTATGCAGGGAGAGGAGCTGAGGGGCAGTGAGAAGGAGCAAATGTGGGCCAAATGAGCGCAATTGGAGTGCTGAAAGCGGGGCAGAAATGCAAGTGGAGAGAAATGTGGGCAAGCGGAGGAAAAATTGGCAAGGCGATGGGAAAAAAAATTCCAAGTGAAGGGGATGAGCGGAAGTGGAGGGGCAGTGAGAAGGACCAAATCAGGGCCAAATGCCTCCAATTGGACTGCTGAAGGCAGGGCAGAAATGCAAGTGGAGAGACAGGAGGGCAAGGGGAAAAAGGGAAGTGCGGGCAAAGCGAGAAAAAATGGTGCGGCCGACGAAAAACAGTGCGAGTGAATGGGATGAGCAGAAGTGGAGAAAGGAGGCCGGCAGCTTGCCAAAAGAATGCTCACTGAAATCGCAAGATTTCGTTCCCTTTCCCGAAAGGGAAAGCCTTCCCTTTCGGGAAAGGGAACGAAATCTTGCAATCGGAGAAGAAAGTGTCCCGGAGGCTGGGGAGAGGAGATAGGAGGAAAAACAGTGCGAGGGAAAAATCCCGTCCGATTTGGGCCCGGAGCGATGAGCGGCGTATGCAGGGAGAGGAGCTGAGGGGCAGTGAGAAGGAGCAAATGTGGGCCAAATGAGCGCAATTGGAGTGCTGAAAGCAGGGCAGAAATGCAAGTGGAGAGAAATGTGGGCAAGCGGAGGAAAAATTGGCAAGGCGATGGGAAAAAAAATTCCAAGTGAAGGGGATGAGCGGAAGTGGAGGGGCAGTGAGAAGGACCAAATCAGGGCCAAATGCCTCCAATTGGACTGCTGAAGGCAGGGCAGAAATGCAAGTGGAGAGACAGGAGGGCAAGGGGAAAAAGGGAAGTGCGGGCAAAGCGAGAAAAAATGGTGCGGCCGACGAAAAACAGTGCGAGTGAATGGGATGAGCAGAAGTGGAGAAAGGAGGCCGGCAGCTTGCCAAAAGAATGCTCACTGAAATCGCAAGATTTCGTTCCCTTTCCCGAAAGGGAAAGCCTTCCCTTTCGGGAAAGGGGGGAAAGGGAACGAAATCTTGCAATCGGAGAAGAAAGTGTCCCGGAGGCTGGGGAGAGGAGATAGGAGGAAAAACAGTGCGAGGGAAAAATCCCCGTCAGATTTGGGCCCGGAGCGATGAGCGGCGTATGCAGGGAGAGGAGCTGAGGGCAGTGAGAAGGAGCAAATGTGGGCCAAATGAGCGCAATTGGAGTGCTGAAAGCAGGGCAGAAATGCAAGTGGAGAGAAATGTGGGCAAGCGGAGGAAAAATTGGCAAGGCGATGGGAAAAAAAATTCCAAGTGAAGGGGATGAGCGGAAGTGGAGGGGCAGTGAGAAGGACCAAATCAGGGCCAAATGCCTCCAATTGGACTGCTGAAGGCAGGGCAGAAATGCAAGTGGAGAGACAGGAGGGCAAGGGGAAAAAGGGAAGTGCGGGCAAAGCGAGAAAAAATGGTGCGGCCGACGAAAAACAGGGCGAGTGAATGGATGAGCAGAAGTGGAGAAAGGAGGCCGGCAGCTTGCCAAAAGAATGCTCACTGAAATCGCAAGATTTCGTTCCCTTTCCCGAAAGGGAAAGCCTTCCCTTTCGGGAAAGGGAACGAAATCTTGCAATCGGAGAAGAAAGTGTCCCGGAGGCTGGGGAGAGGAGATAGGAGGAAAAACAGTGCGAGGGAAAAATCCCGTCAGATTTGGGCCCGGAGCGATGAGCGGCGTATGCAGGGAGAGGAGCTGAGGGGCAGTGAGAAGGAGCAAATGTGGGCCAAATGAGCGCAATTGGAGTGCTGAAAGCAGGGCAGAAATGCAAGTGGAGAGAAATGTGGGCAAGCGGAGGAAAAATTGGCAAGGCGATGGGAAAAAAATTCCAAGTGAAGGGGATGAGCGGAAGTGGAGGGGCAGTGAGAAGGACCAAATCAGGGCCAAATGCCTCCAATTGGACTGCTGAAGGCAGGGCAGAAATGCAAGTGGAGAGACAGGAGGGCAAGGGGAAAAAGGGAAGTGCGGGCAAAGCGAGAAAAAATGGTGCGGCCGACGAAAAACAGTGCGAGTGAATGGGATGAGCAGAAGTGGAGAAAGGAGGCCGGCAGCTTGCCAAAAGAATGCTCACTGAAATCGCAAGATTTCGTTCCCTTTCCCGAAAGGGAAAGCCTTCCCTTTCGGGAAAGGGAACGAAATCTTGCAATCGGAGAAGAAAGTGTCCCGGAGGCTGGGGAGAGGAGATAGGAGGAAAACAGTGCGAGGGAAAATCCCGTCAGATTTGGGCCCGGAGCGATGAGCGGCGTATGCAGGGAGAGGAGCTGAGGGGCAGTGAGAAGGAGCAAATGTGGGCCAAATGAGCGCAATTGGAGTGCTGAAAGCAGGGCAGAAATGCAAGTGGAGAGAAATGTGGGCAAGCGGAGGAAAAATTGGCAAGGCGATGGGAAAAAAAATTCCAAGTGAAGGGGATGAGCGGAAGTGGAGGGGCAGTGAGAAGGACCAAATCAGGGCCAAATGCCTCCAATTGGACTGCTGAAGGCAGGGCAGAAATGCAAGTGGAGAGACAGGAGGGCAAGGGGAAAAAGGGAAGTGCGGGCAAAGCGAGAAAAAATGGTGCGGCCGACGAAAAACAGTGCGAGTGAATGGGATGAGCAGAAGTGGAGAAAGGAGGCCGGCAGCTTGCCAAAAGAATGCTCACTGAAATCGCAAGATTTCGTTCCCTTTCCCGAAAGGAAAGCCTTCCCTTTCGGGAAAGGGAACGAAATCTTGCAATCGGAGAAGAAAGTGTCCCGGAGGCTGGGGAGAGGAGATAGAAGGAAAAACAGTGCGAGGGAAAAATCCCGTCAGATTTGGGCCCGGAGCGATGAGCGGCGTATGCAGGGAGAGGAGCTGAGGGGCAGTGAGAAGGAGCAAATGTGGGCCAAATGAGCGCAATTGGAGTGCTGAAAGCAGGGCAGAAATGCAAGTGGAGAGAAATGTGGGCAAGCGGAGGAAAAATTGGCAAGGCGATGGGAAAAAAAATTCCAAGTGAAGGGGATGAGCGGAAGTGGAGGGGCAGTGAGAAGGACCAAATCAGGGCCAAATGCCTCCAATTGGACTGCTGAAGGCAGGGCAGAAATGCAAGTGGAGAGACAGGAGGGCAAGGGGAAAAAGGGAAGTGCGGGCAAAGCGAGAAAAAATGGTGCGGCCGACGAAAAACAGTGCGAGTGAATGGGATGAGCAGAAGTGGAGAAAGGAGGCCGGCAGCTTGCCAAAAGAATGCTCACTGAAATCGCAAGATTTCGTTCCCTTTCCCGAAAGGAAAGCCTTCCCTTTCGGGAAAGGGAACGAAATCTTGCAATCGGAGAAGAAAGTGTCCCGGAGGCTGGGGAGAGGAGATAGGAGGAAAAACAGTGCGAGGGAAAAATCCCGTCAGATTTGGGCCCGGAGCGATGAGCGGCGTATGCAGGGAGAGGAGCTGAGGGGCAGTGAGAAGGAGCAAATGTGGGCCAAATGAGCGCAATTGGAGTGCTGAAAGCAGGGCAGAAATGCAAGTGGAGAGAAATGTGGGCAAGCGGAGGAAAAATTGGCAAGGCGATGGGAAAAAAAATTCCAAGTGAAGGGATGAGCGGAAGTGGAGGGGCAGTGAGAAGGACCAAATCAGGGCCAAATGCCTCCAATTGGACTGCTGAAGGCAGGGCAGAAATGCAAGTGGAGAGACAGGAGGGCAAGGGGAAAAAGGGAAGTGCGGGCAAAGCGAGAAAAATGGTGCGGCCGACGAAAAACAGTGCGAGTGAATGGATGAGCAGAAGTGGAGAAAGGAGGCCGGCAGCTTGCCAAAAGAATGCTCACTGAAATCGCAAGATTTCGTTCCCTTTCCCGAAAGGGAAAGCCTTCCCTTTCGGGAAAGGGAACGAAATCTTGCAATCGGAGAAGAAAGTGTCCCGGAGGCTGGGGAGAGGAGATAGGAGGAAAAACAGTGCGAGGGAAAAATCCCGTCAGATTTGGGCCCGGAGCGATGAGCGGCGTATGCAGGGAGAGGAGCTGAGGGGCAGTGAGAAGGAGCAAATGTGGGCCAAATGAGCGCAATTGGAGTGCTGAAAGCAGGGCAGAAATGCAAGTGGAGAGAAATGTGGGCAAGCGGAGGAAAAATTGGCAAGGCGATGGGAAAAAAAATTCCAAGTGAAGGGGATGAGCGGAAGTGGAGGGGCAGTGAGAAGGACCAAATCAGGGCCAAATGCCTCCAATTGGACTGCTGAAGGCAGGGCAGAAATGCAAGTGGAGAGACAGGAGGGCAAGGGGAAAAAGGGAAGTGCGGGCAAAGCGAGAAAAAATGGTGCGGCCGACGAAAAACAGTGCGAGTGAATGGGATGAGCAGAAGTGGAGAAAGGAGGCCGGCAGCTTGCCAAAAGAATGCTCACTGAAATCGCAAGATTTCGTTCCCTTTCCCGAAAGGGAAAGCCTTCCCTTTCGGGAAAGGGAACGAAATCTTGCAATCGGAGAAGAAAGTGTCCCGGAGGCTGGGGAGAGGAGATAGGAGGAAAAACAGTGCGAGGGAAAAATCCCGTCCGATTTGGGCCCGGAGCGATGAGCGGCGTATGCAGGGAGAGGAGCTGAGGGGCAGTGAGAAGGAGCAAATGTGGGCCAAATGAGCGCAATTGGAGTGCTGAAAGCAGGGCAGAAATGCAAGTGGAGAGAAATGTGGGCAAGCGGAGGAAAAATTGGCAAGGCGATGGGAAAAAAAATTCCAAGTGAAGGGGATGAGCGGAAGTGGAGGGGCAGTGAGAAGGACCAAATCAGGGCCAAATGCCTCCAATTGGACTGCTGAAGGCAGGGCAGAAATGCAAGTGGAGAGACAGGAGGGCAAGGGGAAAAAGGGAAGTGCGGGCAAAGCGAGAAAAAATGGTGCGGCCGACGAAAAACAGTGCGAGTGAATGGGATGAGCAGAAGTGGAGAAAGGAGGCCGGCAGCTTGCCAAAAGAATGCTCACTGAAATCGCAAGATTTCGTTCCCTTTCCCGAAAGGGAAAGCCTTCCCTTTCGGGAAAGGGAACGAAATCTTGCAATCGGAGAAGAAAGTGTCCCGGAGGCTGGGGAGAGGAGATAGGAGGAAAAACAGTGCGAGGGAAAAATCCCGTCCGATTTGGGCCCGGAGCGATGAGCGGCGTATGCAGGGAGAGGAGCTGAGGGGCAGTGAGAAGGAGCAAATGTGGGCCAAATGAGCGCAATTGGAGTGCTGAAAGCAGGGCAGAAATGCAAGTGGAGAGAAATGTGGGCAAGCGGAGGAAAAATTGGCAAGGCGATGGGAAAAAAAATTCCAAGTGAAGGGGATGAGCGGAAGTGGAGGGGCAGTGAGAAGGACCAAATCAGGGCCAAATGCCTCCAATTGGACTGCTGAAGGCAGGGCAGAAATGCAAGTGGAGAGACAGGAGGGCAAGGGGAAAAAGGGAAGTGCGGGCAAAGCGAGAAAAAATGGTGCGGCCGACGAAAAACAGTGCGAGTGAATGGGATGAGCAGAAGTGGAGAAAGGAGGCCGGCAGCTTGCCAAAAGAATGCTCACTGAAATCGCAAGATTTCGTTCCCTTTCCCGAAAGGGAAAGCCTTCCCTTTCGGGAAAGGGAACGAAATCTTGCAATCGGAGAAGAAAGTGTCCCGGAGGCTGGGGAGAGGAGATAGGAGGAAAAACAGTGCGAGGGAAAAATCCCGTCAGATTTGGGCCCGGAGCGATGAGCGGCGTATGCAGGGAGAGGAGCTGAGGGGCAGTGAGAAGGAGCAAATGTGGGCCAAATGAGCGCAATTGGAGTGCTGAAAGCAGGGCAGAAATGCAAGTGGAGAGAAATGTGGGCAAGCGGAGGAAAAATTGGCAAGGCGATGGGAAAAAAAATTCCAAGTGAAGGGGATGAGCGGAAGTGGAGGGGCAGTGAGAAGGACCAAATCAGGGCCAAATGCCTCCAATTGGACTGCTGAAGGCAGGGCAGAAATGCAAGTGGAGAGACAGGAGGGCAAGGGGAAAAAGGGAAGTGCGGGCAAAGCGGGAAAAAATGGTGCGGCCGACGAAAAACAGTGCGAGTGAATGGGATGAGCAGAAGTGGAGAAAGGAGGCCGGCAGCTTGCCAAAAGAATGCTCACTGAAATCGCAAGATTTCGTTCCCTTTCCCGAAAGGGAAAGCCTTCCCTTTCGGGAAAGGGAACGAAATCTTGCAATCGGAGAAGAAAGTGTCCCGGAGGCTGGGGAGAGGAGATAGGAGGAAAAACAGTGCGAGGGAAAAATCCCGTCAGATTTGGGCCCGGAGCGATGATCGGCATATGCAGGGAGAGGAGCTGAGGGGCAGTGAGAAGGAGCAAATGTGGGCCAAATGAGCGCAATTGGAGTGCTGAAAGCAGGGCAGAAATGCAAGTGGAGAGAAATGTGGGCAAGCGGAGGAAAAATTGGCAAGGCGATGGGAAAAAAAATTCCAAGTGAAGGGGATGAGCGGAAGTGGAGGGGCAGTGAGAAGGACCAAATCAGGGCCAAATGCCTCCAATTGGACTGCTGAAGGCAGGGCAGAAATGCAAGTGGAGAGACAGGAGGGCAAGGGGAAAAAGGGAAGTGCGGGCAAAGCGGGAAAAAATGGTGCGGCCGACGAAAAACAGTGCGAGTGAATGGGATGAGCAGAAGTGGAGAAAGGAGGCCGGCAGCTTGCCAAAAGAATGCTCACTGAAATCGCAAGATTTCGTTCCCTTTCCCGAAAGGGAAAGCCTTCCCTTTCGGGAAAGGGAACGAAATCTTGCAATCGGAGAAGAAAGTGTCCCGGAGGCTGGGGAGAGGAGATAGGAGGAAAAACAGTGCGAGGGAAAAATCCCGTGAGATTTGGGCCCGGAGCGATGAGCGGCGTATGCAGGGAGAGGAGCTGAGGGGCAGTGAGAAGGAGCAAATGTGGGCCAAATGAGCGCAATTGGAGTGCTGAAAGCAGGGCAGAAATGCAAGTGGAGAGAAATGTGGGCAAGCGGAGGAAAAATTGGCAAGGCGATGGGAAAAAAAATTCCAAGTGAAGGGGATGAGCGGAAGTGGAGGGGCAGTGAGAAGGACCAAATCAGGGCCAAATGCCTCCAATTGGACTGCTGAAGGCAGGGCAGAAATGCAAGTGGAGAGACAGGAGGGCAAGGGGAAAAAGGGAAGTGCGGGCAAAGCGAGAAAAAATGGTGCGGCCGACGAAAAACAGTGCGAGTGAATGGGATGAGCAGAAGTGGAGAAAGGAGGCCGGCAGCTTGCCAAAAGAATGCTCACTGAAATCGCAAGATTTCGTTCCCTTTCCCGAAAGGGAAAGCCTTCCCTTTCGGGAAAGGGAACGAAATCTTGCAATCGGAGAAGAAAGTGTCCCGGAGGCTGGGGAGAGGAGATAGGAGGAAAAACAGTGCGAGGGAAAAATCCCGTCAGATTTGGGCCCGGAGCGATGAGCGGCGTATGCAGGGAGAGGAGCTGAGGGGCAGTGAGAAGGAGCAAATGTGGGCCAAATGAGCGCAATTGGAGTGCTGAAAGCAGGGCAGAAATGCAAGTGGAGAGAAATGTGGGCAAGCGGAGGAAAAATTGGCAAGGCGATGGGAAAAAAAATTCCAAGTGAAGGGGATGAGCGGAAGTGGAGGGGCAGTGAGAAGGACCAAATCAGGGCCAAATGCCTCCAATTGGACTGCTGAAGGCAGGGCAGAAATGCAAGTGGAGAGACAGGAGGGCAAGGGGAAAAAGGGAAGTGCGGGCAAAGCGAGAAAAAATGGTGCGGCCGACGAAAAACAGTGCGAGTGAATGGGATGAGCAGAAGTGGAGAAAGGAGGCCGGCAGCTTGCCAAAAGAATGCTCACTGAAATCGCAAGATTTCGTTCCCTTTCCCGAAAGGGAAAGCCTTCCCTTTCGGGAAAGGGAACGAAATCTTGCAATCGGAGAAGAAAGTGTCCCGGAGGCTGGGGAGAGGAGATAGGAGGAAAAACAGTGCGAGGGAAAAATCCCGTCAGATTTGGGCCCGGAGCGATGAGCGGCGTATGCAGGGAGAGGAGCTGAGGGGCAGTGAGAAGGAGCAAATGTGGGCCAAATGAGCGCAATTGGAGTGCTGAAAGCAGGGCAGAAATGCAAGTGGAGAGAAATGTGGGCAAGCGGAGGAAAAATTGGCAAGGCGATGGGAAAAAAAATTCCAAGTGAAGGGGATGAGCGGAAGTGGAGGGGCAGTGAGAAGGACCAAATCAGGGCCAAATGCCTCCAATTGGACTGCTGAAGGCAGGGCAGAAATGCAAGTGGAGAGACAGGAGGGCAAGGGGAAAAAGGGAAGTGCGGGCAAAGCGAGAAAAAATGGTGCGGCCGACGAAAAACAGTGCGAGTGAATGGGATGAGCAGAAGTGGAGAAAGGAGGCCGGCAGCTTGCCAAAAGAATGCTCACTGAAATCGCAAGATTTCGTTCCCTTTCCCGAAAGGGAAAGCCTTCCCTTTCGGGAAAGGGAACGAAATCTTGCAATCGGAGAAGAAAGTGTCCCGGAGGCTGGGGAGAGGAGATAGGAGGAAAAACAGTGCGAGGGAAAAATCCCGTCAGATTTGGGCCCGGAGCGATGAGCGGCGTATGCAGGGAGAGGAGCTGAGGGGCAGTGAGAAGGAGCAAATGTGGGCCAAATGAGCGCAATTGGAGTGCTGAAAGCAGGGCAGAAATGCAAGTGGAGAGAAATGTGGGCAAGCGGAGGAAAAATTGGCAAGGCGATGGGAAAAAAAATTCCAAGTGAAGGGGATGAGCGGAAGTGGAGGGGCAGTGAGAAGGACCAAATCAGGGCCAAATGCCTCCAATTGGACTGCTGAAGGCAGGGCAGAAATGCAAGTGGAGAGACAGGAGGGCAAGGGGAAAAAGGGAAGTGCGGGCAAAGCGAGAAAAAATGGTGCGGCCGACGAAAAACAGTGCGAGTGAATGGGATGAGCAGAAGTGGAGAAAGGAGGCCGGCAGCTTGCCAAAAGAATGCTCACTGAAATCGCAAGATTTCGTTCCCTTTCCCGAAAGGGAAAGCCTTCCCTTTCGGGAAAGGGAACGAAATCTTGCAATCGGAGAAGAAAGTGTCCCGGAGGCTGGGGAGAGGAGATAGGAGGAAAAACAGTGCGAGGGAAAAATCCTGGCAGATTTGGGCCCGGAGCGATGAGCGGCGTATGCAGGGAGAGGAGCTGAGGGGCAGTGAGAAGGAGCAAATGTGGGCCAAATGAGCGCAATTGGAGTGCTGAAAGCAGGGCAGAAATGCAAGTGGAGAGAAATGTGGGCAAGCGGAGGAAAAATTGGCAAGGCGATGGGAAAAAAAATTCCGAGTGAAGGGGATGAGCGGAAGTGGAGGGGCAGTGAGAAGGACCAAATCAGGGCCAAATGCCTCCAATTGGACTGCTGAAGGCAGGGCAGAAATGCAAGTGGAGAGACAGGAGGGCAAGGGGAAAAAGGGAAGTGCGGGCAAAGCGAGAAAAAATGGTGCGGCCGACGAAAAACAGTGCGAGTGAATGGGATGAGCAGAAGTGGAGAAAGGAGGCCGGCAGCTTGCCAAAAGAATGCTCACTGAAATCGCAAGATTTCGTTCCCTTTCCCGAAAGGGAAAGCCTTCCCTTTCGGGAAAGGGAACGAAATCTTGCAATCGGAGAAGAAAGTGTCCCGGAGGCTGGGGAGAGGAGATAGGAGGAAAAACAGTGCGAGGGAAAAATCCCGTCCGATTTGGGCCCGGAGCGATGAGCGGCGTATGCAGGGAGAGGAGCTGAGGGGCAGTGAGAAGGAGCAAATGTGGGCCAAATGAGCGCAATTGGAGTGCTGAAAGCAGGGCAGAAATGCAAGTGGAGAGAAATGTGGGCAAGCGGAGGAAAAATTGGCAAGGCGATGGGAAAAAAAATTCCAAGTGAAGGGGATGAGCGGAAGTGGAGGGGCAGTGAGAAGGACCAAATCAGGGCCAAATGCCTCCAATTGGACTGCTGAAGGCAGGGCAGAAATGCAAGTGGAGAGACAGGAGGGCAAGGGGAAAAAGGGAAGTGCGGGCAAAGCGAGAAAAAATGGTGCGGCCGACGAAAAACAGTGCGAGTGAATGGGATGAGCAGAAGTGGAGAAAGGAGGCCGGCAGCTTGCCAAAAGAATGCTCACTGAAATCGCAAGATTTCGTTCCCTTTCCCGAAAGGGAAAGCCTTCCCTTTCGGGAAAGGGAACGAAATCTTGCAATCGGAGAAGAAAGTGTCCCGGAGGCTGGGGAGAGGAGATAGGAGGAAAAACAGTGCGAGGGAAAAATCCCGTCAGATTTGGGCCCGGAGCGATGAGCGGCGTATGCAGGGAGAGGAGCTGAGGGGCAGTGAGAAGGAGCAAATGTGGGCCAAATGAGCGCAATTGGAGTGCTGAAAGCAGGGCAGAAATGCAAGTGGAGAGAAATGTGGGCAAGCGGAGGAAAAATTGGCAAGGCGATGGGAAAAAAAATTCCAAGTGAAGGGGATGAGCGGAAGTGGAGGGGCAGTGAGAAGGACCAAATCAGGGCCAAATGCCTCCAATTGGACTGCTGAAGGCAGGGCAGAAATGCAAGTGGAGAGACAGGAGGGCAAGGGGAAAACGGGATGTGCGGGCAAAGCGAGAAAAAATGGTGCGGCCGACGAAAAACAGTGCGAGTGAATGGGATGAGCAGAAGTGGAGAAAGGAGGCCGGCAGCTTGCCAAAAGAATGCTCACTGAAATCGCAAGATTTCGTTCCCTTTCCCGAAAGGGAAAGCCTTCCCTTTCGGGAACGAAATCTTGCAATCGGAGAAGAAAGTGTCCCGGAGGCTGGGGAGAGGAGATAGGAGGAAAAACAGTGCGAGGGAAAAATCCCGTCAGATTTGGGCCCGGAGCGATGAGCGGCGTATGCAGGGAGAGGAGCTGAGGGGCAGTGAGAAGGAGCAAATGTGGGCCAAATGAGCGCAATTGGAGTGCTGAAAGCAGGGCAGAAATGCAAGTGGAGAGAAATGTGGGCAAGCGGAGGAAAAATTGGCAAGGCGATGGGAAAAAAAATTCCAAGTGAAGGGGATGAGCGGAAGTGGAGGGGCAGTGAGAAGGACCAAATCAGGGCCAAATGCCTCCAATTGGACTGCTGAAGGCAGGGCAGAAATGCAAGTGGAGAGACAGGAGGGCAAGGGGAAAAAGGGAAGTGCGGGCGAAGCGGGAAAAAATGGTGCGGCCGACGAAAAACAGTGCGAGTGAATGGGATGAGCAGAAGTGGAGAAAGGAGGCCGGCAGCTTGCCAAAAGAATGCTCACTGAAATCGCAAGATTTCGTTCCCTTTCCCGAAAGGGAAAGCCTTCCCTTTCGGGAAAGGGAACGAAATCTTGCAATCGGAGAAGAAAGTGTCCCGGAGGCTGGGGAGAGGAGATAGGAGGAAAAACAGTGCGAGGGAAAAATCCCGTCAGATTTGGGCCCGGAGCGATGAGCGGCGTATGCAGGGAGAGGAGCTGAGGGGCAGTGAGAAGGAGCAAATGTGGGCCAAATGAGCGCAATTGGAGTGCTGAAAGCAGGGCAGAAATGCAAGTGGAGAGAAATGTGGGCAAGCGGAGGAAAAATTGGCAAGGCGATGGGAAAAAAAATTCCAAGTGAAGGGGATGAGCGGAAGTGGAGGGGCAGTGAGAAGGACCAAATCAGGGCCAAATGCCTCCAATTGGACTGCTGAAGGCAGGGCAGAAATGCAAGTGGAGAGACAGGAGGGCAAGGGGAAAAAGGGAAGTGCGGGCAAAGCGAGAAAAAATGGTGCGGCCGACGAAAAACAGTGCGAGTGAATGGGATGAGCAGAAGTGGAGAAAGGAGGCCGGCAGCTTGCCAAAAGAATGCTCACTGAAATCGCAAGATTTCGTTCCCTTTCCCGAAAGGGAAAGCCTTCCCTTTCGGGAAAGGGAACGAAATCTTGCAATCGGAGAAGAAAGTGTCCCGGAGGCTGGGGAGAGGAGATAGGAGGAAAAACAGTGCGAGGGAAAAATCCCGTCAGATTTGGGCCCGGAGCGATGAGCGGCGTATGCAGGGAGAGGAGCTGAGGGGCAGTGAGAAGGAGCAAATGTGGGCCAAATGAGCGCAATTGGAGTGCTGAAAGCAGGGCAGAAATGCAAGTGGAGAGAAATGTGGGCAAGCGGAGGAAAAATTGGCAAGGCGATGGGAAAAAAAATTCCAAGTGAAGGGGATGAGCGGAAGTGGAGGGGCAGTGAGAAGGACCAAATCAGGGCCAAATGCCTCCAATTGGACTGCTGAAGGCAGGGCAGAAATGCAAGTGGAGAGACAGGAGGGCAAGGGGAAAAAGGGAAGTGCGGGCAAAGCGAGAAAAAATGGTGCGGCCGACGAAAAACAGTGCGAGTGAATGGGATGAGCAGAAGTGGAGAAAGGAGGCCGGCAGCTTGCCAAAAGAATGCTCACTGAAATCGCAAGATTTCGTTCCCTTTCCCGAAAGGGAAGGCTTTCCCTTTCGGGAAAGGGAACGAAATCTTGCAATCGGAGAAGAAAGTGTCCCGGAGGCTGGGGAGAGGAGATAGGAGGAAAAACAGTGCGAGGGAAAAATCCCGTCAGATTTGGGCCCGGAGCGATGAGCGGCGTATGCAGGGAGAGGAGCTGAGGGGCAGTGAGAAGGAGCAAATGTGGGCCAAATGAGCGCAATTGGAGTGCTGAAAGCAGGGCAGAAATGCAAGTGGAGAGAAATGTGGGCAAGCGGAGGAAAAATTGGCAAGGCGATGGGAAAAAAAATTCCAAGTGAAGGGGATGAGCGGAAGTGGAGGGGCAGTGAGAAGGACCAAATCAGGGCCAAATGCCTCCAATTGGACTGCTGAAGGCAGGGCAGAAATGCAAGTGGAGAGACAGGAGGGCAAGGGGAAAAAGGGAAGTGCGGGCAAAGCGAGAAAAAATGGTGCGGCCGACGAAAAACAGGGCGAGTGAATGGGATGAGCAGAAGTGGAGAAAGGAGGCCGGCAGCTTGCCAAAAGAATGCTCACTGAAATCGCAAGATTTCGTTCCCTTTCCCGAAAGGGAAAGCCTTCCCTTTCGGGAAAGGGAACGAAATCTTGCAATCGGAGAAGAAAGTGTCCCGGAGGCTGGGGAGAGGAGATAGGAGGAAAAACAGTGCGAGGGAAAAATCCCGCCAGATTTGGGCCCGGAGCGATGAGCGGCGTATGCAGGGAGAGGAGCTGAGGGGCAGTGAGAAGGAGCAAATGTGGGCCAAATGAGCGCAATTGGAGTGCTGAAAGCAGGGCAGAAATGCAAGTGGAGAGAAATGTGGGCAAGCGGAGGAAAACTTGGCAAGGCGATGGGAAAAAAAATTCCAAGTGAAGGGGATGAGCGGAAGTGGAGGGGCAGTGAGAAGGACCAAATGAGGGCCAAATGCCTCCAATTGGACTGCTGAAGGCAGGGCAGAAATGCAAGTGGAGAGACAGGAGGGCAAGGGGAAAAAGGGAAGTGCGGGCAAAGCGAGAAAAAATGGTGCGGCCGACGAAAAACAGTGCGAGTGAATGGGATGAGCAGAAGTGGAGAAAGGAGGCCGGCAGCTTGCCAAAAGAATGCTCACTGAAATCGCAAGATTTCGTTCCCTTTCCCGAAAGGGAAAGCCTTCCCTTTCGGGAAAGGGAACGAAATCTTGCAATCGGAGAAGAAAGTGTCCCGGAGGCTGGGGAGAGGAGATAGGAGGAAAAACAGTGCGAGGGAAAAATCCCGTCAGATTTGGGCCCGGAGCGATGAGCGGCGTATGCAGGGAGAGGAGCTGAGGGGCAGTGAGAAGGAGCAAATGTGGGCCAAATGAGCGCAATTGGAGTGCTGAAAGCAGGGCAGAAATGCAAGTGGAGAGAAATGTGGGCAAGCGGAGGAAAAATTGGCAAGGCGATGGGAAAAAAAATTCCAAGTGAAGGGGATGAGCGGAAGTGGAGGGGCAGTGAGAAGGACCAAATCAGGGCCAAATGCCTCCAATTGGACTGCTGAAGGCAGGGCAGAAATGCAAGTGGAGAGACAGGAGGGCAAGGGGAAAAAGGGAAGTGCGGGCAAAGCGAGAAAAAATGGTGCGGCCGACGAAAAACAGTGCGAGTGAATGGGATGAGCAGAAGTGGAGAAAGGAGGCCGGCAGCTTGCCAAAAGAATGCTCACTGAAATCGCAAGATTTCGTTCCCTTTCCCGAAAGGGAACGAAATCTTGCAATCGGAGAAGAAAGTGTCCCGGAGGCTGGGGAGAGGAGATAGGAGGAAAAACAGTGCGAGGGAAAAATCCCGTCAGATTTGGGCCCGGAGCGATGAGCGGCGTATGCAGGGAGAGGAGCTGAGGGGCAGTGAGAAGGAGCAAATGTGGGCCAAATGAGCGCAATTGGAGTGCTGAAAGCGGGGCAGAAATGCAAGTGGAGAGAAATGTGGGCAAGCGGAGGAAAAATTGGCAAGGCGATGGGAAAAAAAATTCCAAGTGAAGGGGATGAGCGGAAGTGGAGGGGCAGTGAGAAGGACCAAATCAGGGCCAAATGCCTCCAATTGGACTGCTGAAGGCAGGGCAGAAATGCAAGTGGAGAGACAGGAGGGCAAGGGGAAAAAGGGAAGTGCGGGCAAAGCGAGAAAAAATGGTGCGGCCGACGAAAAACAGTGCGAGTGAATGGGATGAGCAGAAGTGGAGAAAGGAGGCCGGCAGCTTGCCAAAAGAATGCTCACTGAAATCGCAAGATTTCGTTCCCTTTCCCGAAAGGGAAAGCCTTCCCTTTCGGGAAAGGGAACGAAATCTTGCAATCGGAGAAGAAAGTGTCCCGGAGGCTGGGGAGAGGAGATAGGAGGAAAAACAGTGCGAGGGAAAAATCCCGTCAGATTTGGGCCCGGAGCGATGAGCGGCGTATGCAGGGAGAGGAGCTGAGGGGCAGTGAGAAGGAGCAAATGTGGGCCAAATGAGCGCAATTGGAGTGCTGAAAGCAGGGCAGAAATGCAAGTGGAGAGAAATGTGGGCAAGCGGAGGAAAAATTGGCAAGGCGATGGGAAAAAAAATTCCAAGTGAAGGGGATGAGCGGAAGTGGAGGGGCAGTGAGAAGGACCAAATCAGGGCCAAATGCCTCCAATTGGACTGCTGAAGGCAGGGCAGAAATGCAAGTGGAGAGACAGGAGGGCAAGGGGAAAAAGGGAAGTGCGGGCAAAGCGAGAAAAAATGGTGCGGCCGACGAAAAACAGTGCGAGTGAATGGGATGAGCAGAAGTGGAGAAAGGAGGCCGGCAGCTTGCCAAAAGAATGCTCACTGAAATCGCAAGATTTCGTTCCCTTTCCCGAAAGGGAAAGCCTTCCCTTTCGGGAAAGGGAACGAAATCTTGCAATCGGAGAAGAAAGTGTCCCGGAGGCTGGGGAGAGGAGATAGGAGGAAAAACAGTGCGAGGGAAAAATCCCGTCAGATTTGGGCCCGGAGCGATGAGCGGCGTATGCAGGGAGAGGAGCTGAGGGGCAGTGAGAAGGAGCAAATGTGGGCCAAATGAGCGCAATTGGAGTGCTGAAAGCAGGGCAGAAATGCAAGTGGAGAGAAATGTGGGCAAGCGGAGGAAAAATTGGCAAGGCGATGGGAAAAAAAATTCCAAGTGAAGGGGATGAGCGGAAGTGGAGGGGCAGTGAGAAGGACCAAATCAGGGCCAAATGCCTCCAATTGGACTGCTGAAGGCAGGGCAGAAATGCAAGTGGAGAGACAGGAGGGCAAGGGGAAAAAGGGAAGTGCGGGCAAAGCGAGAAAAAATGGTGCGGCCGACGAAAAACAGTGCGAGTGAATGGGATGAGCAGAAGTGGAGAAAGGAGGCCGGCAGCTTGCCAAAAGAATGCTCACTGAAATCGCAAGATTTCGTTCCCTTTCCCGAAAGGGAAAGCCTTCCCTTTCGGGAAAGGGAACGAAATCTTGCAATCGGAGAAGAAAGTGTCCCGGAGGCTGGGGAGAGGAGATAGGAGGAAAAACAGTGCGAGGGAAAAATCCCGTCAGATTTGGGCCCGGAGCGATGAGCGGCGTATGCAGGGAGAGGAGCTGAGGGGCAGTGAGAAGGAGCAAATGTGGGCCAAATGAGCGCAATTGGAGTGCTGAAAGCAGGGCAGAAATGCAAGTGGAGAGAAATGTGGGCAAGCGGCGGAAAAATTGGCAAGGCGATGGGAAAAAAAATTCCAAGTGAAGGGGATGAGCGGAAGTGGAGGGGCAGTGAGAAGGACCAAATCAGGGCCAAATGCCTCCAATTGGACTGCTGAAGGCAGGGCAGAAATGCAAGTGGAGAGACAGGAGGGCAAGGGGAAAAAGGGAAGTGCGGGCAAAGCGAGAAAAAATGGTGCGGCCGACGAAAAACAGTGCGAGTGAATGGGATGAGCAGAAGTGGAGAAAGGAGGCCGGCAGCTTGCCAAAAGAATGCTCACTGAAATCTTGCAATCGGAGAAGAAAGTGTCACGGAGGCTGGGGAGAGGAGATAGGAGGAAAAACAGTGCGAGGGAAAAATCCCGTCAGATTTGGGCCCGGAGCGATGAGCGGCGTATGCAGGGAGAGGAGCTGAGGGGCAGTGAGAAGGAGCAAATGTGGGCCAAATGAGCGCAATTGGAGTGCTGAAAGCAGGGCAGAAATGCAAGTGGAGAGAAATGTGGGCAAGCGGAGGAAAAATTGGCAAGGCGATGGGAAAAAAAATTCCAAGTGAAGGGGATGAGCGGAAGTGGAGGGGCAGTGAGAAGGACCAAATCAGGGCCAAATGCCTCCAATTGGACTGCTGAAGGCAGGGCAGAAATGCAAGTGGAGAGACAGGAGGGCAAGGGGAAAAAGGGAAGTGCGGGCAAAGCGAGAAAAAATGGTGCGGCCGACGAAAAACAGTGCGAGTGAATGGGATGAGCAGAAGTGGAGAAAGGAGGCCGGCAGCTTGCCAAAAGAATGCTCACTGAAATCGCAAGATTTCGTTCCCTTTCCCGAAAGGGAAAGCCTTCCCTTTCGGGAAAGGGAACGAAATCTTGCAATCGGAGAAGAAAGTGTCCCGGAGGCTGGGGAGAGGAGATAGGAGGAAAAACAGTGCGAGGGAAAAATCCCGTGAGATTTGGGCCCGGAGCGATGAGCGGCGTATGCAGGGAGAGGAGCTGAGGGGCAGTGAGAAGGAGCAAATGTGGGCCAAATGAGCGCAATTGGAGTGCTGAAAGCGGGGCAGAAATGCAAGTGGAGAGAAATGTGGGCAAGCGGAGGAAAAATTGGCAAGGCGATGGGAAAAAAAATTCCAAGTGAAGGGGATGAGCGGAAGTGGAGGGGCAGTGAGAAGGACCAAATCAGGGCCAAATGCCTCCAATTGGACTGCTGAAGGCAGGGCA
Source organism: Zosterops lateralis (assembly GCF_965231275.1). Taxonomy (NCBI): domain Eukaryota; kingdom Metazoa; phylum Chordata; class Aves; order Passeriformes; family Zosteropidae; genus Zosterops; species Zosterops lateralis. The sequence goes on from NC_139766.1 coordinate 37,961,443, forward strand.
GAAATGCAAGTGGAGAGACAGGAGGGCAAGGGGAAAAAGGGAAGTGCGGGCAAAGCGAGAAAAAATGGTGCGGCCGACGAAAAACAGTGCGAGTGAATGGGATGAGCAGAAGTGGAGAAAGGAGGCCGGCAGCTTGCCAAAAGAATGCTCACTGAAATCTTGCAATCGGAGAAGAAAGTGTCCCGGAGGCTGGGGAGAGGAGATAGGAGGAAAAACAGTGCGAGGGAAAAATCCCGTCAGATTTGGGCCCGGAGCGATGAGCGGCGTATGCAGGGAGAGGAGCTGAGGGGCAGTGAGAAGGAGCAAATGTGGGCCAAATGAGCGCAATTGGAGTGCTGAAAGCAGGGCAGAAATGCAAGTGGAGAGAAATGTGGGCAAGCGGAGGAAAAATTGGCAAGGCGATGGGAAAAAAAATTCCAAGTGAAGGGGATGAGCGGAAGTGGAGGAGCAGTGAGAAGGACCAAATCAGGGCCAAATGCCTCCAATTGGACTGCTGAAGGCAGGGCAGAAATGCAAGTGGAGAGACAGGAGGGCAAGGGGAAAAAGGGAAGTGCGGGCAAAGCGAGAAAAAATGGTGCGGCCGACGAAAAACAGTGCGAGTGAATGGGATGAGCAGAAGTGGAGAAAGGAGGCCGGCAGCTTGCCAAAAGAATGCTCACTGAAATCGCAAGATTTCGTTCCCTTTCCCGAAAGGGAAAGCGAACGAAATCTTGCAATCGGAGAAGAAAGTGTCCCGGAGGCTGGGGAGAGGAGATAGGAGGAAAAACAGTGCGAGGGAAAAATCCCGGCAGATTTGGGCCCGGAGCGATGAGCGGCGTATGCAGGGAGAGGAGCTGAGGGGCAGTGAGAAGGAGCAAATGTGGGCCAAATGAGCGCAATTGGAGTGCTGAAAGCAGGGCAGAAATGCAAGTGGAGAGAAATGTGGGCAAGCGGAGGAAAAATTGGCAAGGCGATGGGAAAAAAAATTCCAAGTGAAGGGGATGAGCGGAAGTGGAGGGGCAGTGAGAAGGACCAAATCAGGGCCAAATGCCTCCAATTGGACTGCTGAAGGCAGGGCAGAAATGCAAGTGGAGAGACAGGAGGGCAAGGGGGAAAAGGGAAGTGCGGGCAAAGCGAGAAAAAATGGTGCGGCCGACGAAAAACAGTGCGAGTGAATGGGATGAGCAGAAGTGGAGAAAGGAGGCCGGCAGCTTGCCAAAAGAATGCTCACTGAAATCGCAAGATTTCGTTCCCTTTCCCGAAAGGGAAAGCCTTCCCTTTCGGGAAAGGGAACGAAATCTTGCAATCGGAGAAGAAAGTGTCCCGGAGGCTGGGGAGAGGAGATAGGAGGAAAAACAGTGCGAGGGAAAAATCCCGTCAGATTTGGGCCCGGAGCGATGAGCGGCGTATGCAGGGAGAGGAGCTGAGGGGCAGTGAGAAGGAGCAAATGTGGGCCAAATGAGCGCAATTGGAGTGCTGAAAGCAGGGCAGAAATGCAAGTGGAGAGAAATGTGGGCAAGCAGAGGAAAAATTGGCAAGGCGATGGGAAAAAAATTTCCAAGTGAAGGGGATGAGCGGAAGTGGAGGGGCAGTGAGAAGGACCAAATCAGGGCCAAATGCCTCCAATTGGACTGCTGAAGGCAGGGCAGAAATGCAAGTGGAGAGACAGGAGGGCAAGGGGAAAAAGGGAAGTGCGGGCAAAGCGAGAAAAAATGGTGCGGCCGACGAAAAACAGTGCGAGTGAATGGGATGAGCAGAAGTGGAGAAAGGAGGCCGGCAGCTTGCCAAAAGAATGCTCACTGAAATCGCAAGATTTCGTTCCCTTTCCCGAAAGGGAAAGCCTTCCCTTTCGGGAAAGGGAACGAAATCTTGCAATCGGAGAAGAAAGTGTCCCGGAGGCTGGGGAGAGGAGATAGGAGGAAAAACAGTGCGAGGGAAAAATCCCGTCAGATTTGGGCCCGGAGCGATGAGCGGCGTATGCAGGGAGAGGAGCTGAGGGGCAGTGAGAAGGAGCAAATGTGGGCCAAATGAGCGCAATTGGAGTGCTGAAAGCGGGGCAGAAATGCAAGTGGAGAGAAATGTGGGCAAGCGGAGGAAAAATTGGCAAGGCGATGGGAAAAAAAATTCCAAGTGAAGGGGATGAGCGGAAGTGGAGGGGCAGTGAGAAGGACCAAATCAGGGCCAAATGCCTCCAATTGGACTGCTGAAGGCAGGGCAGAAATGCAAGTGGAGAGACAGGAGGGCAAGGGGAAAAAGGGAAGTGCGGGCAAAGCGAGAAAAAATGGTGCGGCCGACGAAAAACAGTGCGAGTGAATGGGATGAGCAGAAGTGGAGAAAGGAGGCCGGCAGCTTGCCAAAAGAATGCTCACTGAAATCGCAAGATTTCGTTCCCTTTCCCGAAAGGGAAAGCCTTCCCTTTCGGGAAAGGGAACGAAATCTTGCAATCGGAGAAGAAAGTGTCCCGGAGGCTGGGGAGAGGAGATAGGAGGAAAAACAGTGCGAGGGAAAAATCCCGTCCGATTTGGGCCCGGAGCGATGAGCGGCGTATGCAGGGAGAGGAGCTGAGGGGCAGTGAGAAGGAGCAAATGTGGGCCAAATGAGCGCAATTGGAGTGCTGAAAGCAGGGCAGAAATGCAAGTGGAGAGAAATGTGGGCAAGCGGAGGAAAAATTGGCAAGGCGATGGGAAAAAAAATTCCAAGTGAAGGGGATGAGCGGAAGTGGAGGGGCAGTGAGAAGGACCAAATCAGGGCCAAATGCCTCCAATTGGACTGCTGAAGGCAGGGCAGAAATGCAAGTGGAGAGACAGGAGGGCAAGGGGAAAAAGGGAAGTGCGGGCAAAGCGAGAAAAAATGGTGCGGCCGACGAAAAACAGGGCGAGTGAATGGGATGAGCAGAAGTGGAGAAATGAGGCCGGCAGCTTGCCAAAAGAATGCTCACTGAAATCGCAAGATTTCGTTCCCTTTCCCGAAAGGGAAAGCCTTCCCTTTCGGGAAAGGGAACGAAATCTTGCAATCGGAGAAGAAAGTGTCCCGGAGGCTGGGGAGAGGAGATAGGAGGAAAAACAGTGCGAGGGAAAAATCCCGTCAGATTTGGGCCCGGAGCGATGAGCGGCGTATGCAGGGAGAGGAGCTGAGGGGCAGTGAGAAGGAGCAAATGTGGGCCAAATGAGCGCAATTGGAGTGCTGAAAGCGGGGCAGAAATGCAAGTGGAGAGAAATGTGGGCAAGCGGAGGAAAAATTGGCAAGGCGATGGGAAAAAAATTTCCAAGTGAAGGGGATGAGCGGAAGTGGAGGGGCAGTGAGAAGGACCAAATCAGGGCCAAATGCCTCCAATTGGACTGCTGAAGGCAGGGCAGAAATGCAAGTGGAGAGACAGGAGGGCAAGGGGAAAAAGGGAAGTGCGGGCAAAGCGAGAAAAAATGGTGCGGCCGACGAAAAACAGGGCGAGTGAATGGGATGAGCAGAAGTGGAGAAAGGAGGCCGGCAGCTTGCCAAAAGAATGCTCACTGAAATCGCAAGATTTCGTTCCCTTTCCCGAAAGGGAAAGCCTTCCCTTTCGGGAAAGGGAACGAAATCTTGCAATCGGAGAAGAAAGTGTCCCGGAGGCTGGGGAGAGGAGATAGGAGGAAAAACAGTGCGAGGGAAAAATCCCGTCAGATTTGGGCCCGGAGCGATGAGCGGCGTATGCAGGGAGAGGAGCTGAGGGGCAGTGAGAAGGAGCAAATGTGGGCCAAATGAGCGCAATTGGAGTGCTGAAAGCAGGGCAGAAATGCAAGTGAAGAGAAATGTGGGCAAGCGGAGGAAAAATTGGCAAGGCGATGGGAAAAAAATTTCCAAGTGAAGGGGATGAGCGGAAGTGGAGGGGCAGTGAGAAGGACCAAATCAGGGCCAAATGCCTCCAATTGGACTGCTGAAGGCAGGGCAGAAATGCAAGTGGAGAGACAGGAGGGCAAGGGGAAAAAGGGAAGTGCGGGCAAAGCGAGAAAAAATGGTGCGGCCGACGAAAAACAGGGCGAGTGAATGGGATGAGCAGAAGTGGAGAAAGGAGGCCGGCAGCTTGCCAAAAGAATGCTCACTGAAATCGCAAGATTTCGTTCCCTTTCCCGAAAGGGAAAGCCTTCCCTTTCGGGAAAGGGAACGAAATCTTGCAATCGGAGAAGAAAGTGTCCCGGAGGCTGGGGAGAGGAGATAGGAGGAAAAACAGTGCGAGGGAAAAATCCCGTCAGATTTGGGCCCGGAGCGATGAGCGGCGTATGCAGGGAGAGGAGCTGAGGGGCAGTGAGAAGGAGCAAATGTGGGCCAAATGAGCGCAATTGGAGTGCTGAAAGCGGGGCAGAAATGCAAGTGGAGAGAAATGTGGGCAAGCGGAAGAAAAAATTGGCAAGGCGATGGGAAAAAAAATTCCAAGTGAAGGGGATGAGCGGAAGTGGAGGGGCAGTGAGAAGGACCAAATCAGGGCCAAATGCCTCCAATTGGACTGCTGAAGGCAGGGCAGAAATGCAAGTGGAGAGACAGGAGGGCAAGGGGAAAAAGGGAAGTGCGGGCAAAGCGAGAAAAAATGGTGCGGCCGACGAAAAACAGTGCGAGTGAATGGGATGAGCAGAAGTGGAGAAAGGAGGCCGGCAGCTTGCCAAAAGAATGCTCACTGAAATCGCAAGATTTCGTTCCCTTTCCCGAAAGGGAAAGCCTTCCCTTTCGGGAAAGGGAACGAAATCTTGCAATCGGAGAAGAAAGTGTCCCGGAGGCTGGGGAGAGGAGATAGGAGGAAAAACAGTGCGAGGGAAAAATCCCGTCAGATTTGGGCCCGGAGCGATGAGCGGCGTATGCAGGGAGAGGAGCTGAGGGGCAGTGAGAAGGAGCAAATGTGGGCCAAATGAGCGCAATTGGAGTGCTGAAAGCAGGGCAGAAATGCAAGTGGAGAGAAATGTGGGCAAGCGGAGGAAAAATTGGCAAGGCGATGGGAAAAAAAATTCCAAGTGAAGGGGATGAGCGGAAGTGGAGGGGCAGTGAGAAGGACCAAATCAGGGCCAAATGCCTCCAATTGGACTGCTGAAGGCAGGGCAGAAATGCAAGTGGAGAGACAGGAGGGCAAGGGGAAAAAGGGAAGTGCGGGCAAAGCGGGAAAAAATGGTGCAGCCGACGAAAAACAGTGCGAGTGAATGGGATGAGCAGAAGTGGAGAAAGGAGGCCGGCAGCTTGCCAAAAGAATGCTCACTGAAATCGCAAGATTTCGTTCCCTTTCCCGAAAGGGAAAGCCTTCCCTTTCGGGAAAGGGAACGAAATCTTGCAATCGGAGAAGAAAGTGTCCCGGAGGCTGGGGAGAGGAGATAGGAGGAAAAACAGTGCGAGGGAAAAATCCCGTCAGATTTGGGCCCGGAGCGATGAGCGGCGTATGCAGGGAGAGGAGCTGAGGGGCAGTGAGAAGGAGCAAATGTGGGCCAAATGAGCGCAATTGGAGTGCTGAAAGCAGGGCAGAAATGCAAGTGGAGAGAAATGTGGGCAAGCGGAGGAAAAATTAACAAGGCGATGGGAAAAAAAATTCCAAGTGAAGGGGATGAGCGGAAGTGGAGGGGCAGTGAGAAGGACCAAATCAGGGCCAAATGCCTCCAATTGGACTGCTGAAGGCAGGGCAGAAATGCAAGTGGAGAGACAGGAGGGCAAGGGGAAAAAGGGAAGTGCGGGCAAAGCGAGAAAAAATGGTGCGGCCGACGAAAAACAGTGCGAGTGAATGGGATGAGCAGAAGTGGAGAAAGGAGGCCGGCAGCTTGCCAAAAGAATGCTCACTGAAATCGCAAGATTTCGTTCCCTTTCCCGAAAGGGAAAGCCTTCCCTTTCGGGAAAGGGAACGAAATCTTGCAATCGGAGAAGAAAGTGTCCCGGAGGCTGGGGAGAGGAGATAGGAGGAAAAACAGTGCGAGGGAAAAATCCCGTCCGATTTGGGCCCGGAGCGATGAGCGGCGTATGCAGGGAGAGGAGCTGAGGGGCAGTGAGAAGGAGCAAATGTGGGCCAAATGAGCGCAATTGGAGTGCTGAAAGCAGGGCAGAAATGCAAGTGGAGAGAAATGTGGGCAAGCGGAGGAAAAATTGGCAAGGCGATGGGAAAAAAAATTCCAAGTGAAGGGGATGAGCGGAAGTGGAGGGGCAGTGAGAAGGACCAAATCAGGGCCAAATGCCTCCAATTGGACTGCTGAAGGCAGGGCAGAAATGCAAGTGGAGAGACAGGAGGGCAAGGGGAAAAAGGGAAGTGCGGGCAAAGCGAGAAAAAATGGTGCGGCCGACGAAAAACAGGGCGAGTGAATGGGATGAGCAGAAGTGGAGAAATGAGGCCGGCAGCTTGCCAAAAGAATGCTCACTGAAATCGCAAGATTTCGTTCCCTTTCCCGAAAGGGAAAGCCTTCCCTTTCGGGAAAGGGAACGAAATCTTGCAATCGGAGAAGAAAGTGTCCCGGAGGCTGGGGAGAGGAGATAGGAGGAAAAACAGTGCGAGGGAAAAATCCCGTCAGATTTGGGCCCGGAGCGATGAGCGGCGTATGCAGGGAGAGGAGCTGAGGGGCAGTGAGAAGGAGCAAATGTGGGCCAAATGAGCGCAATTGGAGTGCTGAAAGCGGGGCAGAAATGCAAGTGGAGAGAAATGTGGGCAAGCGGAGGAAAAATTGGCAAGGCGATGGGAAAAAAATTTCCAAGTGAAGGGGATGAGCGGAAGTGGAGGGGCAGTGAGAAGGACCAAATCAGGGCCAAATGCCTCCAATTGGACTGCTGAAGGCAGGGCAGAAATGCAAGTGGAGAGACAGGAGGGCAAGGGGAAAAAGGGAAGTGCGGGCAAAGCGAGAAAAAATGGTGCGGCCGACGAAAAACAGGGCGAGTGAATGGGATGAGCAGAAGTGGAGAAAGGAGGCCGGCAGCTTGCCAAAAGAATGCTCACTGAAATCGCAAGATTTCGTTCCCTTTCCCGAAAGGGAAAGCCTTCCCTTTCGGGAAAGGGAACGAAATCTTGCAATCGGAGAAGAAAGTGTCCCGGAGGCTGGGGAGAGGAGATAGGAGGAAAAACAGTGCGAGGGAAAAATCCCGTCAGATTTGGGCCCGGAGCGATGAGCGGCGTATGCAGGGAGAGGAGCTGAGGGGCAGTGAGAAGGAGCAAATGTGGGCCAAATGAGCGCAATTGGAGTGCTGAAAGCAGGGCAGAAATGCAAGTGAAGAGAAATGTGGGCAAGCGGAGGAAAAATTGGCAAGGCGATGGGAAAAAAATTTCCAAGTGAAGGGGATGAGCGGAAGTGGAGGGGCAGTGAGAAGGACCAAATCAGGGCCAAATGCCTCCAATTGGACTGCTGAAGGCAGGGCAGAAATGCAAGTGGAGAGACAGGAGGGCAAGGGGAAAAAGGGAAGTGCGGGCAAAGCGAGAAAAAATGGTGCGGCCGACGAAAAACAGGGCGAGTGAATGGGATGAGCAGAAGTGGAGAAAGGAGGCCGGCAGCTTGCCAAAAGAATGCTCACTGAAATCGCAAGATTTCGTTCCCTTTCCCGAAAGGGAAAGCCTTCCCTTTCGGGAAAGGGAACGAAATCTTGCAATCGGAGAAGAAAGTGTCCCGGAGGCTGGGGAGAGGAGATAGGAGGAAAAACAGTGCGAGGGAAAAATCCCGTCAGATTTGGGCCCGGAGCGATGAGCGGCGTATGCAGGGAGAGGAGCTGAGGGGCAGTGAGAAGGAGCAAATGTGGGCCAAATGAGCGCAATTGGAGTGCTGAAAGCGGGGCAGAAATGCAAGTGGAGAGAAATGTGGGCAAGCGGAAGAAAAAATTGGCAAGGCGATGGGAAAAAAAATTCCAAGTGAAGGGGATGAGCGGAAGTGGAGGGGCAGTGAGAAGGACCAAATCAGGGCCAAATGCCTCCAATTGGACTGCTGAAGGCAGGGCAGAAATGCAAGTGGAGAGACAGGAGGGCAAGGGGAAAAAGGGAAGTGCGGGCAAAGCGAGAAAAAATGGTGCGGCCGACGAAAAACAGTGCGAGTGAATGGGATGAGCAGAAGTGGAGAAAGGAGGCCGGCAGCTTGCCAAAAGAATGCTCACTGAAATCGCAAGATTTCGTTCCCTTTCCCGAAAGGGAAAGCCTTCCCTTTCGGGAAAGGGAACGAAATCTTGCAATCGGAGAAGAAAGTGTCCCGGAGGCTGGGGAGAGGAGATAGGAGGAAAAACAGTGCGAGGGAAAAATCCCGTCAGATTTGGGCCCGGAGCGATGAGCGGCGTATGCAGGGAGAGGAGCTGAGGGGCAGTGAGAAGGAGCAAATGTGGGCCAAATGAGCGCAATTGGAGTGCTGAAAGCAGGGCAGAAATGCAAGTGGAGAGAAATGTGGGCAAGCGGAGGAAAAATTGGCAAGGCGATGGGAAAAAAAATTCCAAGTGAAGGGGATGAGCGGAAGTGGAGGGGCAGTGAGAAGGACCAAATCAGGGCCAAATGCCTCCAATTGGACTGCTGAAGGCAGGGCAGAAATGCAAGTGGAGAGACAGGAGGGCAAGGGGAAAAAGGGAAGTGCGGGCAAAGCGGGAAAAAATGGTGCAGCCGACGAAAAACAGTGCGAGTGAATGGGATGAGCAGAAGTGGAGAAAGGAGGCCGGCAGCTTGCCAAAAGAATGCTCACTGAAATCGCAAGATTTCGTTCCCTTTCCCGAAAGGGAAAGCCTTCCCTTTCGGGAAAGGGAACGAAATCTTGCAATCGGAGAAGAAAGTGTCCCGGAGGCTGGGGAGAGGAGATAGGAGGAAAAACAGTGCGAGGGAAAAATCCCGTCAGATTTGGGCCCGGAGCGATGAGCGGCGTATGCAGGGAGAGGAGCTGAGGGGCAGTGAGAAGGAGCAAATGTGGGCCAAATGAGCGCAATTGGAGTGCTGAAAGCAGGGCAGAAATGCAAGTGGAGAGAAATGTGGGCAAGCGGAGGAAAAATTAACAAGGCGATGGGAAAAAAAATTCCAAGTGAAGGGGATGAGCGGAAGTGGAGGGGCAGTGAGAAGGACCAAATCAGGGCCAAATGCCTCCAATTGGACTGCTGAAGGCAGGGCAGAAATGCAAGTGGAGAGACAGGAGGGCAAGGGGAAAAAGGGAAGTGCGGGCAAAGCGAGAAAAAATGGTGCGGCCGACGAAAAACAGTGCGAGTGAATGGGATGAGCAGAAGTGGAGAAAGGAGGCCGGCAGCTTGCCAAAAGAATGCTCACTGAAATCGCAAGATTTCGTTCCCTTTCCCGAAAGGGAAAGCCTTCCCTTTCGGGAAAGGGAACGAAATCTTGCAATCGGAGAAGAAAGTGTCCCGGAGGCTGGGGAGAGGAGATAGGAGGAAAAACAGTGCGAGGGAAAAATCCCGTCAGATTTGGGCCCGGAGCGATGAGCGGCGTATGCAGGGAGAGGAGCTGAGGGGCAGTGAGAAGGAGCAAATGTGGGCCAAATGAGCGCAATTGGAGTGCTGAAAGCAGGGCAGAAATGCAAGTGGAGAGAAATGTGGGCAAGCGGAGGAAAAATTGGCAAGGCGATGGGAAAAAAAATTCCAAGTGAAGGGGATGAGCGGAAGTGGAGGGGCAGTGAGAAGGACCAAATCAGGGCCAAATGCCTCCAATTGGACTGCTGAAGGCAGGGCAGAAATGCAAGTGGAGAGACAGGAGGGCAAGGGGAAAAAGGGAAGTGCGGGCAAAGCGGGAAAAAATGGTGCAGCCGACGAAAAACAGTGCGAGTGAATGGGATGAGCAGAAGTGGAGAAAGGAGGCCGGCAGCTTGCCAAAAGAATGCTCACTGAAATCGCAAGATTTCGTTCCCTTTCCCGAAAGGGAAAGCCTTCCCTTTCGGGAAAGGGAACGAAATCTTGCAATCGGAGAAGAAAGTGTCCCGGAGGCTGGGGAGAGGAGATAGGAGGAAAAACAGTGCGAGGGAAAAATCCCGTCAGATTTGGGCCCGGAGCGATGAGCGGCGTATGCAGGGAGAGGAGCTGAGGGGCAGTGAGAAGGAGCAAATGTGGGCCAAATGAGCGCAATTGGAGTGCTGAAAGCAGGGCAGAAATGCAAGTGGAGAGAAATGTGGGCAAGCGGAGGAAAAATTAACAAGGCGATGGGAAAAAAAATTCCAAGTGAAGGGGATGAGCGGAAGTGGAGGGGCAGTGAGAAGGACCAAATCAGGGCCAAATGCCTCCAATTGGACTGCTGAAGGCAGGGCAGAAATGCAAGTGGAGAGACAGGAGGGCAAGGGGAAAAAGGGAAGTGCGGGCAAAGCGAGAAAAAATGGTGCGGCCGACGAAAAACAGTGCGAGTGAATGGGATGAGCAGAAGTGGAGAAAGGAGGCCGGCAGCTTGCCAAAAGAATGCTCACTGAAATCGCAAGATTTCGTTCCCTTTCCCGAAAGGGAAAGCGAACGAAATCTTGCAATCGGAGAAGAAAGTGTCACGGAGGCTGGGGAGAGGAGATAGGAGGAAAAACAGTGCGAGGGAAAAATCCCGGCAGATTTGGGCCCGGAGCGATGAGCGGCGTATGCAGGGAGAGGAGCTGAGGGGCAGTGAGAAGGAGCAAATGTGGGCCAAATGAGCGCAATTGGAGTGCTGAAAGCAGGGCAGAAATGCAAGTGGAGAGAAATGTGGGCAAGCGGAGGAAAAATTGGCAAGGCGATGGGAAAAAAAATTCCAAGTGAAGGGGATGAGCGGAAGTGGAGGGGCAGTGAGAAGGACCAAATCAGGGCCAAATGCCTCCAATTGGACTGCTGAAGGCAGGGCAGAAATGCAAGTGGAGAGACAGGAGGGCAAGGGGGAAAAGGGAAGTGCGGGCAAAGCGAGAAAAAATGGTGCGGCCGACGAAAAACAGTGCGAGTGAATGGGATGAGCAGAAGTGGAGAAAGGAGGCCGGCAGCTTGCCAAAAGAATGCTCACTGAAATCGCAAGATTTCGTTCCCTTTCCCGAAAGGGAAAGCCTTCCCTTTCGGGAAAGGGAACGAAATCTTGCAATCGGAGAAGAAAGTGTCCCGGAGGCTGGGGAGAGGAGATAGGAGGAAAAACAGTGCGAGGGAAAAATCCCGTCAGATTTGGGCCCGGAGCGATGAGCGGCGTATGCAGGGAGAGGAGCTGAGGGGCAGTGAGAAGGAGCAAATGTGGGCCAAATGAGCGCAATTGGAGTGCTGAAAGCAGGGCAGAAATGCAAGTGGAGAGAAATGTGGGCAAGCGGAGGAAAAATTGGCAAGGCGATGGGAAAAAAATTTCCAAGTGAAGGGGATGAGCGGAAGTGGAGGGGCAGTGAGAAGGACCAAATCAGGGCCAAATGCCTCCAATTGGACTGCTGAAGGCAGGGCAGAAATGCAAGTGGAGAGACAGGAGGGCAAGGGGAAAAAGGGAAGTGCGGGCAAAGCGAGAAAAAATGGTGCGGCCGACGAAAAACAGTGCGAGTGAATGGGATGAGCAGAAGTGGAGAAAGGAGGCCGGCAGCTTGCCAAAAGAATGCTCACTGAAATCGCAAGATTTCGTTCCCTTTCCCGAAAGGGAAAGCCTTCCCTTTCGGGAAAGGGAACGAAATCTTGCAATCGGAGAAGAAAGTGTCCCGGAGGCTGGGGAGAGGAGATAGGAGGAAAAACAGTGCGAGGGAAAAATCCCGTCAGATTTGGGCCCGGAGCGATGAGCGGCGTATGCAGGGAGAGGAGCTGAGGGGCAGTGAGAAGGAGCAAATGTGGGCCAAATGAGCGCAATTGGAGTGCTGAAAGCGGGGCAGAAATGCAAGTGGAGAGAAATGTGGGCAAGCGGAGGAAAAATTGGCAAGGCGATGGGAAAAAAAATTCCAAGTGAAGGGGATGAGCGGAAGTGGAGGGGCAGTGAGAAGGACCAAATCAGGGCCAAATGCCTCCAATTGGACTGCTGAAGGCAGGGCAGAAATGCAAGTGGAGAGACAGGAGGGCAAGGGGAAAAAGGGAAGTGCGGGCAAAGCGAGAAAAAATGGTGCGGCCGACGAAAAACAGTGCGAGTGAATGGGATGAGCAGAAGTGGAGAAAGGAGGCCGGCAGCTTGCCAAAAGAATGCTCACTGAAATCGCAAGATTTCGTTCCCTTTCCCGAAAGGGAAAGCCTTCCCTTTCGGGAAAGGGAACGAAATCTTGCAATCGGAGAAGAAAGTGTCCCGGAGGCTGGGGAGAGGAGATAGGAGGAAAAACAGTGCGAGGGAAAAATCCCGTCCGATTTGGGCCCGGAGCGATGAGCGGCGTATGCAGGGAGAGGAGCTGAGGGGCAGTGAGAAGGAGCAAATGTGGGCCAAATGAGCGCAATTGGAGTGCTGAAAGCAGGGCAGAAATGCAAGTGGAGAGAAATGTGGGCAAGCGGAGGAAAAATTGGCAAGGCGATGGGAAAAAAAATTCCAAGTGAAGGGGATGAGCGGAAGTGGAGGGGCAGTGAGAAGGACCAAATCAGGGCCAAATGCCTCCAATTGGACTGCTGAAGGCAGGGCAGAAATGCAAGTGGAGAGACAGGAGGGCAAGGGGAAAAAGGGAAGTGCGGGCAAAGCGAGAAAAAATGGTGCGGCCGACGAAAAACAGGGCGAGTGAATGGGATGAGCAGAAGTGGAGAAATGAGGCCGGCAGCTTGCCAAAAGAATGCTCACTGAAATCGCAAGATTTCGTTCCCTTTCCCGAAAGGGAAAGCCTTCCCTTTCGGGAAAGGGAACGAAATCTTGCAATCGGAGAAGAAAGTGTCCCGGAGGCTGGGGAGAGGAGATAGGAGGAAAAACAGTGCGAGGGAAAAATCCCGTCAGATTTGGGCCCGGAGCGATGAGCGGCGTATGCAGGGAGAGGAGCTGAGGGGCAGTGAGAAGGAGCAAATGTGGGCCAAATGAGCGCAATTGGAGTGCTGAAAGCGGGGCAGAAATGCAAGTGGAGAGAAATGTGGGCAAGCGGAGGAAAAATTGGCAAGGCGATGGGAAAAAAATTTCCAAGTGAAGGGGATGAGCGGAAGTGGAGGGGCAGTGAGAAGGACCAAATCAGGGCCAAATGCCTCCAATTGGACTGCTGAAGGCAGGGCAGAAATGCAAGTGGAGAGACAGGAGGGCAAGGGGAAAAAGGGAAGTGCGGGCAAAGCGAGAAAAAATGGTGCGGCCGACGAAAAACAGGGCGAGTGAATGGGATGAGCAGAAGTGGAGAAAGGAGGCCGGCAGCTTGCCAAAAGAATGCTCACTGAAATCGCAAGATTTCGTTCCCTTTCCCGAAAGGGAAAGCCTTCCCTTTCGGGAAAGGGAACGAAATCTTGCAATCGGAGAAGAAAGTGTCCCGGAGGCTGGGGAGAGGAGATAGGAGGAAAAACAGTGCGAGGGAAAAATCCCGTCAGATTTGGGCCCGGAGCGATGAGCGGCGTATGCAGGGAGAGGAGCTGAGGGGCAGTGAGAAGGAGCAAATGTGGGCCAAATGAGCGCAATTGGAGTGCTGAAAGCAGGGCAGAAATGCAAGTGAAGAGAAATGTGGGCAAGCGGAGGAAAAATTGGCAAGGCGATGGGAAAAAAATTTCCAAGTGAAGGGGATGAGCGGAAGTGGAGGGGCAGTGAGAAGGACCAAATCAGGGCCAAATGCCTCCAATTGGACTGCTGAAGGCAGGGCAGAAATGCAAGTGGAGAGACAGGAGGGCAAGGGGAAAAAGGGAAGTGCGGGCAAAGCGAGAAAAAATGGTGCGGCCGACGAAAAACAGGGCGAGTGAATGGGATGAGCAGAAGTGGAGAAAGGAGGCCGGCAGCTTGCCAAAAGAATGCTCACTGAAATCGCAAGATTTCGTTCCCTTTCCCGAAAGGGAAAGCCTTCCCTTTCGGGAAAGGGAACGAAATCTTGCAATCGGAGAAGAAAGTGTCCCGGAGGCTGGGGAGAGGAGATAGGAGGAAAAACAGTGCGAGGGAAAAATCCCGTCAGATTTGGGCCCGGAGCGATGAGCGGCGTATGCAGGGAGAGGAGCTGAGGGGCAGTGAGAAGGAGCAAATGTGGGCCAAATGAGCGCAATTGGAGTGCTGAAAGCGGGGCAGAAATGCAAGTGGAGAGAAATGTGGGCAAGCGGAAGAAAAAATTGGCAAGGCGATGGGAAAAAAAATTCCAAGTGAAGGGGATGAGCGGAAGTGGAGGGGCAGTGAGAAGGACCAAATCAGGGCCAAATGCCTCCAATTGGACTGCTGAAGGCAGGGCAGAAATGCAAGTGGAGAGACAGGAGGGCAAGGGGAAAAAGGGAAGTGCGGGCAAAGCGAGAAAAAATGGTGCGGCCGACGAAAAACAGTGCGAGTGAATGGGATGAGCAGAAGTGGAGAAAGGAGGCCGGCAGCTTGCCAAAAGAATGCTCACTGAAATCGCAAGATTTCGTTCCCTTTCCCGAAAGGGAAAGCCTTCCCTTTCGGGAAAGGGAACGAAATCTTGCAATCGGAGAAGAAAGTGTCCCGGAGGCTGGGGAGAGGAGATAGGAGGAAAAACAGTGCGAGGGAAAAATCCCGTCAGATTTGGGCCCGGAGCGATGAGCGGCGTATGCAGGGAGAGGAGCTGAGGGGCAGTGAGAAGGAGCAAATGTGGGCCAAATGAGCGCAATTGGAGTGCTGAAAGCAGGGCAGAAATGCAAGTGGAGAGAAATGTGGGCAAGCGGAGGAAAAATTGGCAAGGCGATGGGAAAAAAAATTCCAAGTGAAGGGGATGAGCGGAAGTGGAGGGGCAGTGAGAAGGACCAAATCAGGGCCAAATGCCTCCAATTGGACTGCTGAAGGCAGGGCAGAAATGCAAGTGGAGAGACAGGAGGGCAAGGGGAAAAAGGGAAGTGCGGGCAAAGCGGGAAAAAATGGTGCAGCCGACGAAAAACAGTGCGAGTGAATGGGATGAGCAGAAGTGGAGAAAGGAGGCCGGCAGCTTGCCAAAAGAATGCTCACTGAAATCGCAAGATTTCGTTCCCTTTCCCGAAAGGGAAAGCCTTCCCTTTCGGGAAAGGGAACGAAATCTTGCAATCGGAGAAGAAAGTGTCCCGGAGGCTGGGGAGAGGAGATAGGAGGAAAAACAGTGCGAGGGAAAAATCCCGTCAGATTTGGGCCCGGAGCGATGAGCGGCGTATGCAGGGAGAGGAGCTGAGGGGCAGTGAGAAGGAGCAAATGTGGGCCAAATGAGCGCAATTGGAGTGCTGAAAGCAGGGCAGAAATGCAAGTGGAGAGAAATGTGGGCAAGCGGAGGAAAAATTAACAAGGCGATGGGAAAAAAAATTCCAAGTGAAGGGGATGAGCGGAAGTGGAGGGGCAGTGAGAAGGACCAAATCAGGGCCAAATGCCTCCAATTGGACTGCTGAAGGCAGGGCAGAAATGCAAGTGGAGAGACAGGAGGGCAAGGGGAAAAAGGGAAGTGCGGGCAAAGCGAGAAAAAATGGTGCGGCCGACGAAAAACAGTGCGAGTGAATGGGATGAGCAGAAGTGGAGAAAGGAGGCCGGCAGCTTGCCAAAAGAATGCTCACTGAAATCGCAAGATTTCGTTCCCTTTCCCGAAAGGGAAAGCCTTCCCTTTCGGGAAAGGGAACGAAATCTTGCAATCGGAGAAGAAAGTGTCCCGGAGGCTGGGGAGAGGAGATAGGAGGAAAAACAGTGCGAGGGAAAAATCCCGTCAGATTTGGGCCCGGAGCGATGAGCGGCGTATGCAGGGAGAGGAGCTGAGGGGCAGTGAGAAGGAGCAAATGTGGGCCAAATGAGCGCAATTGGAGTGCTGAAAGCAGGGCAGAAATGCAAGTGGAGAGAAATGTGGGCAAGCGGAGGAAAAATTGGCAAGGCGATGGGAAAAAAAATTCCAAGTGAAGGGGATGAGCGGAAGTGGAGGGGCAGTGAGAAGGACCAAATCAGGGCCAAATGCCTCCAATTGGACTGCTGAAGGCAGGGCAGAAATGCAAGTGGAGAGACAGGAGGGCAAGGGGAAAAAGGGAAGTGCGGGCAAAGCGGGAAAAAATGGTGCAGCCGACGAAAAACAGTGCGAGTGAATGGGATGAGCAGAAGTGGAGAAAGGAGGCCGGCAGCTTGCCAAAAGAATGCTCACTGAAATCGCAAGATTTCGTTCCCTTTCCCGAAAGGGAAAGCCTTCCCTTTCGGGAAAGGGAACGAAATCTTGCAATCGGAGAAGAAAGTGTCCCGGAGGCTGGGGAGAGGAGATAGGAGGAAAAACAGTGCGAGGGAAAAATCCCGTCAGATTTGGGCCCGGAGCGATGAGCGGCGTATGCAGGGAGAGGAGCTGAGGGGCAGTGAGAAGGAGCAAATGTGGGCCAAATGAGCGCAATTGGAGTGCTGAAAGCAGGGCAGAAATGCAAGTGGAGAGAAATGTGGGCAAGCGGAGGAAAAATTAACAAGGCGATGGGAAAAAAAATTCCAAGTGAAGGGGATGAGCGGAAGTGGAGGGGCAGTGAGAAGGACCAAATCAGGGCCAAATGCCTCCAATTGGACTGCTGAAGGCAGGGCAGAAATGCAAGTGGAGAGACAGGAGGGCAAGGGGAAAAAGGGAAGTGCGGGCAAAGCGAGAAAAAATGGTGCGGCCGACGAAAAACAGTGCGAGTGAATGGGATGAGCAGAAGTGGAGAAAGGAGGCCGGCAGCTTGCCAAAAGAATGCTCACTGAAATCGCAAGATTTCGTTCCCTTTCCCGAAAGGGAAAGCCTTCCCTTTCGGGAAAGGGAACGAAATCTTGCAATCGGAGAAGAAAGTGTCCCGGAGGCTGGGGAGAGGAGATAGGAGGAAAAACAGTGCGAGGGAAAAATCCCGTCAGATTTGGGCCCGGAGCGATGAGCGGCGTATGCAGGGAGAGGAGCTGAGGGGCAGTGAGAAGGAGCAAATGTGGGCCAAATGAGCGCAATTGGAGTGCTGAAAGCGGGGCAGAAATGCAAGTGGAGAGAAATGTGGGCAAGCGGAGGAAAACTTGGCAAGGCGATGGGAAAAAAAATTCCAAGTGAAGGGGATGAGCGGAAGTGGAGGGGCAGTGAGAAGGACCAAATCAGGGCCAAATGCCTCCAATTGGACTGCTGAAGGCAGGGCAGAAATGCAAGTGGAGAGACAGGAGGGCAAGGGGAAAAAGGGAAGTGCGGGCAAAGCGAGAAAAAATGGTGCGGCCGACGAAAAACAGTGCGAGTGAATGGGATGAGCAGAAGTGGAGAAAGGAGGCCGGCAGCTTGCCAAAAGAATGCTCACTGAAATCGCAAGATTTCGTTCCCTTTCCCGAAAGGGAAAGCCTTCCCTTTCGGGAAAGGGAACGAAATCTTGCAATCGGAGAAGAAAGTGTCCCGGAGGCTGGGGAGAGGAGATAGGAGGAAAAACAGTGCGAGGGAAAAATCCCGTCAGATTTGGGCCCGGAGCGATGAGCGGCGTATGCAGGGAGAGGAGCTGAGGGGCAGTGAGAAGGAGCAAATGTGGGCCAAATGAGCGCAATTGGAGTGCTGAAAGCAGGGCAGAAATGCAAGTGGAGAGAAATGTGGGCAAGCGGAGGAAAAATTGGCAAGGCGATGGGAAAAAAAATTCCAAGTGAAGGGGATGAGCGGAAGTGGAGGGGCAGTGAGAAGGACCAAATCAGGGCCAAATGCCTCCAATTGGACTGCTGAAGGCAGGGCAGAAATGCAAGTGGAGAGACAGGAGGGCAAGGGGAAAAAGGGAAGTGCGGGCAAAGCGGGAAAAAATGGTGCGGCCGACGAAAAACAGTGCGAGTGAATGGGATGAGCAGAAGTGGAGAAAGGAGGCCGGCAGCTTGCCAAAAGAATGCTCACTGAAATCGCAAGATTTCGTTCCCTTTCCCGAAAGGGAAAGCCTTCCCTTTCGGGAAAGGGAACGAAATCTTGCAATCGGAGAAGAAAGTGTCCCGGAGGCTGGGAGGGGAGATAGGAGGAAAAACAGTGCGAGGGAAAAATCCCGTCAGATTTGGGCCCGGAGCGATGAGCGGCGTATGCAGGGAGAGGAGCTGAGGGGCAGTGAGAAGGAGCAAATGTGGGCCAAATGAGCGCAATTGGAGTGCTGAAAGCAGGGCAGAAATGCAAGTGGAGAGAAATGTGGGCAAGCGGAGGAAAAATTGGCAAGGCGATGGGAAAAAAAATTCCAAGTGAAGGGGATGAGCGGAAGTGGAGGGGCAGTGAGAAGGACCAAATCAGGGCCAAATGCCTCCAATTGGACTGCTGAAGGCAGGGCAGAAATGCAAGTGGAGAGACAGGAGGGCAAGGGGAAAAAGGGAAGTGCGGGCAAAGCGAGAAAAAATGGTGCGGCCGACGAAAAACAGTGCGAGTGAATGGGATGAGCAGAAGTGGAGAAAGGAGGCCGGCAGCTTGCCAAAAGAATGCTCACTGAAATCGCAAGATTTCGTTCCCTTTCCCGAAAGGGAAAGCCTTCCCTTTCGGGAAAGGGAACGAAATCTTGCAATCGGAGAAGAAAGTGTCCCGGAGGCTGGGGAGAGGAGATAGGAGGAAAAACAGTGCGAGGGAAAAATCCCGTCAGATTTGGGCCCGGAGCGATGAGCGGCGTATGCAGGGAGAGGAGCTGAGGGGCAGTGAGAAGGAGCAAATGTGGGCCAAATGAGCGCAATTGGAGTGCTGAAAGCGGGGCAGAAATGCAAGTGGAGAGAAATGTGGGCAAGCGGAGGAAAAATTGGCAAGGCGATGGGAAAAAAAATTCCAAGTGAAGGGGATGAGCGGAAGTGGAGGGGCAGTGAGAAGGACCAAATCAGGGCCAAATGCCTCCAATTGGACTGCTGAAGGCAGGGCAGAAATGCAAGTGGAGAGACAGGAGGGCAAGGGGAAAAAGGGAAGTGCGGGCAAAGCGAGAAAAAATGGTGCGGCCGACGAAAAACAGTGCGAGTGAATGGGATGAGCAGAAGTGGAGAAAGGAGGCCGGCAGCTTGCCAAAAGAATGCTCACTGAAATCTTGCAATCGGAGAAGAAAGTGTCACGGAGGCTGGGGAGAGGAGATAGGAGGAAAAACAGTGCGAGGGAAAAATCCCGTCAGATTTGGGCCCGGAGCGATGAGCGGCGTATGCAGGGAGAGGAGCTGAGGGGCAGTGAGAAGGAGCAAATGTGGGCCAAATGAGCGCAATTGGAGTGCTGAAAGCAGGGCAGAAATGCAAGTGGAGAGAAATGTGGGCAAGCGGAGGAAAAATTGGCAAGGCGATGGGAAAAAAAATTCCAAGTGAAGGGGATGAGCGGAAGTGGAGGAGCAGTGAGAAGGACCAAATCAGGGCCAAATGCCTCCAATTGGACTGCTGAAGGCAGGGCAGAAATGCAAGTGGAGAGACAGGAGGGCAAGGGGAAAAAGGGAAGTGCGGGCAAAGCGAGAAAAAATGGTGCGGCCGACGAAAAACAGTGCGAGTGAATGGGATGAGCAGAAGTGGAGAAAGGAGGCCGGCAGCTTGCCAAAAGAATGCTCACTGAAATCGCAAGATTTCGTTCCCTTTCCCGAAAGGGAAAGCGAACGAAATCTTGCAATCGGAGAAGAAAGTGTCCCGGAGGCTGGGGAGAGGAGATAGGAGGAAAAACAGTGCGAGGGAAAAATCCCGTCAGATTTGGGCCCGGAGCGATGAGCGGCGTATGCAGGGAGAGGAGCTGAGGGGCAGTGAGAAGGAGCAAATGTGGGCCAAATGAGCGCAATTGGAGTGCTGAAAGCAGGGCAGAAATGCAAGTGGAGAGAAATGTGGGCAAGCGGAGGAAAAATTGGCAAGGCGATGGGAAAAAAAATTCCAAGTGAAGGGGATGAGCGGAAGTGGAGGGGCAGTGAGAAGGACCAAATCAGGGCCAAATGCCTCCAATTGGACTGCTGAAGGCAGGGCAGAAATGCAAGTGGAGAGACAGGAGGGCAAGGGGAAAAAGGGAAGTGCGGGCAAAGCGAGAAAAAATGGTGCGGCCGACGAAAAACAGGGCGAGTGAATGGGATGAGCAGAAGTGGAGAAATGAGGCCGGCAGCTTGCCAAAAGAATGCTCACTGAAATCGCAAGATTTCGTTCCCTTTCCCGAAAGGGAAAGCCTTCCCTTTCGGGAAAGGGAACGAAATCTTGCAATCGGAGAAGAAAGTGTCCCGGAGGCTGGGGAGAGGAGATAGGAGGAAAAACAGTGCGAGGGAAAAATCCCGTCAGATTTGGGCCCGGAGCGATGAGCGGCGTATGCAGGGAGAGGAGCTGAGGGGCAGTGAGAAGGAGCAAATGTGGGCCAAATGAGCGCAATTGGAGTGCTGAAAGCGGGGCAGAAATGCAAGTGGAGAGAAATGTGGGCAAGCGGAGGAAAAATTGGCAAGGCGATGGGAAAAAAATTTCCAAGTGAAGGGGATGAGCGGAAGTGGAGGGGCAGTGAGAAGGACCAAATCAGGGCCAAATGCCTCCAATTGGACTGCTGAAGGCAGGGCAGAAATGCAAGTGGAGAGACAGGAGGGCAAGGGGAAAAAGGGAAGTGCGGGCAAAGCGAGAAAAAATGGTGCGGCCGACGAAAAACAGGGCGAGTGAATGGGATGAGCAGAAGTGGAGAAAGGAGGCCGGCAGCTTGCCAAAAGAATGCTCACTGAAATCGCAAGATTTCGTTCCCTTTCCCGAAAGGGAAAGCCTTCCCTTTCGGGAAAGGGAACGAAATCTTGCAATCGGAGAAGAAAGTGTCCCGGAGGCTGGGGAGAGGAGATAGGAGGAAAAACAGTGCGAGGGAAAAATCCCGTCAGATTTGGGCCCGGAGCGATGAGCGGCGTATGCAGGGAGAGGAGCTGAGGGGCAGTGAGAAGGAGCAAATGTGGGCCAAATGAGCGCAATTGGAGTGCTGAAAGCAGGGCAGAAATGCAAGTGAAGAGAAATGTGGGCAAGCGGAGGAAAAATTGGCAAGGCGATGGGAAAAAAATTTCCAAGTGAAGGGGATGAGCGGAAGTGGAGGGGCAGTGAGAAGGACCAAATCAGGGCCAAATGCCTCCAATTGGACTGCTGAAGGCAGGGCAGAAATGCAAGTGGAGAGACAGGAGGGCAAGGGGAAAAAGGGAAGTGCGGGCAAAGCGAGAAAAAATGGTGCGGCCGACGAAAAACAGGGCGAGTGAATGGGATGAGCAGAAGTGGAGAAAGGAGGCCGGCAGCTTGCCAAAAGAATGCTCACTGAAATCGCAAGATTTCGTTCCCTTTCCCGAAAGGGAAAGCCTTCCCTTTCGGGAAAGGGAACGAAATCTTGCAATCGGAGAAGAAAGTGTCCCGGAGGCTGGGGAGAGGAGATAGGAGGAAAAACAGTGCGAGGGAAAAATCCCGTCAGATTTGGGCCCGGAGCGATGAGCGGCGTATGCAGGGAGAGGAGCTGAGGGGCAGTGAGAAGGAGCAAATGTGGGCCAAATGAGCGCAATTGGAGTGCTGAAAGCGGGGCAGAAATGCAAGTGGAGAGAAATGTGGGCAAGCGGAAGAAAAAATTGGCAAGGCGATGGGAAAAAAAATTCCAAGTGAAGGGGATGAGCGGAAGTGGAGGGGCAGTGAGAAGGACCAAATCAGGGCCAAATGCCTCCAATTGGACTGCTGAAGGCAGGGCAGAAATGCAAGTGGAGAGACAGGAGGGCAAGGGGAAAAAGGGAAGTGCGGGCAAAGCGAGAAAAAATGGTGCGGCCGACGAAAAACAGTGCGAGTGAATGGGATGAGCAGAAGTGGAGAAAGGAGGCCGGCAGCTTGCCAAAAGAATGCTCACTGAAATCGCAAGATTTCGTTCCCTTTCCCGAAAGGGAAAGCCTTCCCTTTCGGGAAAGGGAACGAAATCTTGCAATCGGAGAAGAAAGTGTCCCGGAGGCTGGGGAGAGGAGATAGGAGGAAAAACAGTGCGAGGGAAAAATCCCGTCAGATTTGGGCCCGGAGCGATGAGCGGCGTATGCAGGGAGAGGAGCTGAGGGGCAGTGAGAAGGAGCAAATGTGGGCCAAATGAGCGCAATTGGAGTGCTGAAAGCAGGGCAGAAATGCAAGTGGAGAGAAATGTGGGCAAGCGGAGGAAAAATTGGCAAGGCGATGGGAAAAAAAATTCCAAGTGAAGGGGATGAGCGGAAGTGGAGGGGCAGTGAGAAGGACCAAATCAGGGCCAAATGCCTCCAATTGGACTGCTGAAGGCAGGGCAGAAATGCAAGTGGAGAGACAGGAGGGCAAGGGGAAAAAGGGAAGTGCGGGCAAAGCGAGAAAAAATGGTGCGGCCGACGAAAAACAGTGCGAGTGAATGGGATGAGCAGAAGTGGAGAAAGGAGGCCGGCAGCTTGCCAAAAGAATGCTCACTGAAATCGCAAGATTTCGTTCCCTTTCCCGAAAGGGAAAGCCTTCCCTTTCGGGAAAGGGAACGAAATCTTGCAATCGGAGAAGAAAGTGTCCCGGAGGCTGGGGAGAGGAGATAGGAGGAAAAACAGTGCGAGGGAAAAATCCCGTCAGATTTGGGCCCGGAGCGATGAGCGGCGTATGCAGGGAGAGGAGCTGAGGGGCAGTGAGAAGGAGCAAATGTGGGCCAAATGAGCGCAATTGGAGTGCTGAAAGCAGGGCAGAAATGCAAGTGGAGAGAAATGTGGGCAAGCGGAGGAAAAATTGGCAAGGCGATGGGAAAAAAAATTCCAAGTGAAGGGGATGAGCGGAAGTGGAGGGGCAGTGAGAAGGACCAAATCAGGGCCAAATGCCTCCAATTGGACTGCTGAAGGCAGGGCAGAAATGCAAGTGGAGAGACAGGAGGGCAAGGGGAAAACGGGAAGTGCGGGCAAAGCGGGAAAAAATGGTGCGGCCGACGAAAAACAGTGCGAGTGAATGGGATGAGCAGAAGTGGAGAAAGGAGGCCGGCAGCTTGCCAAAAGAATGCTCACTGAAATCGCAAGATTTCGTTCCCTTTCCCGAAAGGGAAAGCCTTCCCTTTCGGGAAAGGGAACGAAATCTTGCAATCGGAGAAGAAAGTGTCCCGGAGGCTGGGGAGAGGAGATAGGAGGAAAAACAGTGCGAGGGAAAAATCCCGTCAGATTTGGGCCCGGAGCGATGAGCGGCGTATGCAGGGAGAGGAGCTGAGGGGCAGTGAGAAGGAGCAAATGTGGGCCAAATGAGCGCAATTGGAGTGCTGAAAGCAGGGCAGAAATGCAAGTGGAGAGAAATGTGGGCAAGCGGAGGAAAAATTGGCAAGGCGATGGGAAAAAAAATTCCAAGTGAAGGGGATGAGCGGAAGTGGAGGGGCAGTGAGAAGGACCAAATCAGGGCCAAATGCCTCCAATTGGACTGCTGAAGGCAGGGCAGAAATGCAAGTGGAGAGACAGGAGGGCAAGGGGAAAAAGGGAAGTGCGGGCGAAGCGGGAAAAAATGGTGCGGCCGACGAAAAACAGTGCGAGTGAATGGGATGAGCAGAAGTGGAGAAAGGAGGCCGGCAGCTTGCCAAAAGAATGCTCACTGAAATCGCAAGATTTCGTTCCCTTTCCCGAAAGGGAAAGCCTTCCCTTTCGGGAAAGGGAACGAAATCTTGCAATCGGAGAAGAAAGTGTCCCGGAGGCTGGGGAGAGGAGATAGGAGGAAAAACAGTGCGAGGGAAAAATCCCGTCAGATTTGGGCCCGGAGCGATGAGCGGCGTATGCAGGGAGAGGAGCTGAGGGGCAGTGAGAAGGAGCAAATGTGGGCCAAATGAGCGCAATTGGAGTGCTGAAAGCAGGGCAGAAATGCAAGTGGAGAGAAATGTGGGCAAGCGGAGGAAAAATTGGCAAGGCGATGGGAAAAAAAATTCCAAGTGAAGGGGATGAGCGGAAGTGGAGGGGCAGTGAGAAGGACCAAATCAGGGCCAAATGCCTCCAATTGGACTGCTGAAGGCAGGGCAGAAATGCAAGTGGAGAGACAGGAGGGCAAGGGGAAAAAGGGAAGTGCGGGCAAAGCGAGAAAAAATGGTGCGGCCGACGAAAAACAGGGCGAGTGAATGGGATGAGCAGAAGTGGAGAAAGGAGGCCGGCAGCTTGCCAAAAGAATGCTCACTGAAATCGCAAGATTTCGTTCCCTTTCCCGAAAGGGAAAGCCTTCCCTTTCGGGAAAGGGAACGAAATCTTGCAATCGGAGAAGAAAGTGTCCCGGAGGCTGGGGAGAGGAGATAGGAGGAAAAACAGTGCGAGGGAAAAATCCCGTCAGATTTGGGCCCGGAGCGATGAGCGGCGTATGCAGGGAGAGGAGCTGAGGGGCAGTGAGAAGGAGCAAATGTGGGCCAAATGAGCGCAATTGGAGTGCTGAAAGCAGGGCAGAAATGCAAGTGGAGAGAAATGTGGGCAAGCGGAGGAAAACTTGGCAAGGCGATGGGAAAAAAAATTCCAAGTGAAGGGGATGAGCGGAAGTGGAGGGGCAGTGAGAAGGACCAAATCAGGGCCAAATGCCTCCAATTGGACTGCTGAAGGCAGGGCAGAAATGCAAGTGGAGAGACAGGAGGGCAAGGGGAAAAAGGGAAGTGCGGGCAAAGCGAGAAAAAATGGTGCGGCCGACGAAAAACAGTGCGAGTGAATGGGATGAGCAGAAGTGGAGAAAGGAGGCCGGCAGCTTGCCAAAAGAATGCTCACTGAAATCGCAAGATTTCGTTCCCTTTCCCGAAAGGGAAAGCCTTCCCTTTCGGGAAAGGGAACGAAATCTTGCAATCGGAGAAGAAAGTGTCCCGGAGGCTGGGGAGAGGAGATAGGAGGAAAAACAGTGCGAGGGAAAAATCCCGTCAGATTTGGGCCCGGAGCGATGAGCGGCGTATGCAGGGAGAGGAGCTGAGGGGCAGTGAGAAGGAGCAAATGTGGGCCAAATGAGCGCAATTGGAGTGCTGAAAGCAGGGCAGAAATGCAAGTGGAGAGAAATGTGGGCAAGCGGAGGAAAAATTGGCAAGGCGATGGGAAAAAAAATTCCAAGTGAAGGGGATGAGCGGAAGTGGAGGGGCAGTGAGAAGGACCAAATCAGGGCCAAATGCCTCCAATTGGACTGCTGAAGGCAGGGCAGAAATGCAAGTGGAGAGACAGGAGGGCAAGGGGAAAAAGGGAAGTGCGGGCAAAGCGAGAAAAAATGGTGCGGCCGACGAAAAACAGTGCGAGTGAATGGGATGAGCAGAAGTGGAGAAAGGAGGCCGGCAGCTTGCCAAAAGAATGCTCACTGAAATCGCAAGATTTCGTTCCCTTTCCCGAAAGGGAAAGCCTTCCCTTTCGGGAAAGGGAACGAAATCTTGCAATCGGAGAAGAAAGTGTCCCGGAGGCTGGGGAGAGGAGATAGGAGGAAAAACAGTGCGAGGGAAAAATCCCGTCAGATTTGGGCCCGGAGCGATGAGCGGCGTATGCAGGGAGAGGAGCTGAGGGGCAGTGAGAAGGAGCAAATGTGGGCCAAATGAGCGCAATTGGAGTGCTGAAAGCAGGGCAGAAATGCAAGTGGAGAGAAATGTGGGCAAGCGGAGGAAAAATTGGCAAGGCGATGGGAAAAAAAATTCCAAGTGAAGGGGATGAGCGGAAGTGGAGGGGCAGTGAGAAGGACCAAATCAGGGCCAAATGCCTCCAATTGGACTGCTGAAGGCAGGGCAGAAATGCAAGTGGAGAGACAGGAGGGCAAGGGGAAAAAGGGAAGTGCGGGCAAAGCGAGAAAAAATGGTGCGGCCGACGAAAAACAGTGCGAGTGAATGGGATGAGCAGAAGTGGAGAAAGGAGGCCGGCAGCTTGCCAAAAGAATGCTCACTGAAATCGCAAGATTTCGTTCCCTTTCCCGAAAGGGAAAGCCTTCCCTTTCGGGAAAGGGAACGAAATCTTGCAATCGGAGAAGAAAGTGTCCCGGAGGCTGGGGAGAGGAGATAGGAGGAAAAACAGTGCGAGGGAAAAATCCCGTCAGATTTGGGCCCGGAGCGATGAGCGGCGTATGCAGGGAGAGGAGCTGAGGGGCAGTGAGAAGGAGCAAATGTGGGCCAAATGAGCACAATTGGAGTGCTGAAAGCGGGGCAGAAATGGAAGTGGAGAGAAATGTGGGCAAGCGGAGGAAAAATTGGCAAGGCGATGGGAAAAAAAATTCCAAGTGAAGGGGATGAGCGGAAGTGGAGGGGCAGTGAGAAGGACCAAATCAGGGCCAAATGCCTCCAATTGGACTGCTGAAGGCAGGGCAGAAATGCAAGTGGAGAGACAGGAGGGCAAGGGGAAAAAGGGAAGTGCGGGCAAAGCGAGAAAAAATGGTGCGGCCGACGAAAAACAGTGCGAGTGAATGGGATGAGCAGAAGTGGAGAAAGGAGGCCGGCAGCTTGCCAAAAGAATGCTCACTGAAATCGCAAGATTTCGTTCCCTTTCCCGAAAGGGAAAGGGAACGAAATCTTGCAATCGGAGAAGAAAGTGTCACGGAGGCTGGGGAGAGGAGATAGGAGGAAAAACAGTGCGAGGGAAAAATCCCGTCAGATTTGGGCCCGGAGCGATGAGCGGCGTATGCAGGGAGAGGAGCTGAGGGGCAGTGAGAAGGAGCAAATGTGGGCCAAATGAGCGCAATTGGAGTGCTGAAAGCAGGGCAGAAATGCAAGTGGAGAGAAATGTGGGCAAGCGGAGGAAAAATTGGCAAGGCGATGGGAAAAAAAATTCCAAGTGAAGGGGATGAGCGGAAGTGGAGGAGCAGTGAGAAGGACCAAATCAGGGCCAAATGCCTCCAATTGGACTGCTGAAGGCAGGGCAGAAATGCAAGTGGAGAGACAGGAGGGCAAGGGGAAAAAGGGAAGTGCGGGCAAAGCGAGAAAAAATGGTGCGGCCGACGAAAAACAGTGCGAGTGAATGGGATGAGCAGAAGTGGAGAAAGGAGGCCGGCAGCTTGCCAAAAGAATGCTCACTGAAATCGCAAGATTTCGTTCCCTTTCCCGAAAGGGAAAGCCTTCCCTTTCGGGAAAGGGAACGAAATCTTGCAATCGGAGAAGAAAGTGTCCCGGAGGCTGGGGAGAGGAGATAGGAGGAAAAACAGTGCGAGGGAAAAATCCCGTCAGATTTGGGCCCGGAGCGATGAGCGGCGTATGCAGGGAGAGGAGCTGAGGGGCAGTGAGAAGGAGCAAATGTGGGCCAAATGAGCGCAATTGGAGTGCTGAAAGCAGGGCAGAAATGCAAGTGGAGAGAAATGTGGGCAAGCGGAGGAAAAATTGGCAAGGCGATGGGAAAAAAAATTCCAAGTGAAGGGGATGAGCGGAAGTGGAGGGGCAGTGAGAAGGACCAAATCAGGGCCAAATGCCTCCAATTGGACTGCTGAAGGCAGGGCAGAAATGCAAGTGGAGAGACAGGAGGGCAAGGGGAAAAAGGGAAGTGCGGGCAAAGCGAGAAAAAATGGTGCGGCCGACGAAAAACAGTGCGAGTGAATGGGATGAGCAGAAGTGGAGAAAGGAGGCCGGCAGCTTGCCAAAAGAATGCTCACTGAAATCGCAAGATTTCGTTGCCTTCCCTTTCGGGAAAGGGAACGAAATCTTGCAATCGGAGAAGAAAGTGTCCCGGAGGCTGGGGAGAGGAGATAGGAGGAAAAACAGTGCGAGGGAAAAATCCCGTCAGATTTGGGCCCGGAGCGATGAGCGGCGTATGCAGGGAGAGGAGCTGAGGGGCAGTGAGAAGGAGCAAATGTGGGCCAAATGAGCGCAATTGGAGTGCTGAAAGCAGGGCAGAAATGCAAGTGGAGAGAAATGTGGGCAAGCGGAGGAAAAATTGGCAAGGCGATGGGAAAAAAAATTCCAAGTGAAGGGGATGAGCGGAAGTGGAGGGGCAGTGAGAAGGACCAAATCAGGGCCAAATGCCTCCAATTGGACTGCTGAAGGCAGGGCAGAAATGCAAGTGGAGAGACAGGAGGGCAAGGGGAAAAAGGGAAGTGCGGGCAAAGCGAGAAAAAATGGTGCGGCCGACGAAAAACAGTGCGAGTGAATGGGATGAGCAGAAGTGGAGAAAGGAGGCCGGCAGCTTGCCAAAAGAATGCTCACTGAAATCGCAAGATTTCGTTCCCTTTCCCGAAAGGGAAAGCCTTCCCTTTCGGGAAAGGGAACGAAATCTTGCAATCGGAGAAGAAAGTGTCCCGGAGGCTGGGGAGAGGAGATAGGAGGAAAAACAGTGCGAGGGAAAAATCCCGTCAGATTTGGGCCCGGAGCGATGAGCGGCGTATGCAGGGAGAGGAGCTGAGGGGCAGTGAGAAGGAGCAAATGTGGGCCAAATGAGCGCAATTGGAGTGCTGAAAGCGGGGCAGAAATGGAAGTGGAGAGAAATGTGGGCAAGCGGAGGAAAAATTGGCAAGGCGATGGGAAAAAAAATTCCAAGTGAAGGGGATGAGCGGAAGTGGAGGGGCAGTGAGAAGGACCAAATCAGGGCCAAATGCCTCCAATTGGACTGCTGAAGGCAGGGCAGAAATGCAAGTGGAGAGACAGGAGGGCAAGGGGAAAAAGGGAAGTGCGGGCAAAGCGAGAAAAAATGGTGCGGCCGACGAAAAACAGTGCGAGTGAATGGGATGAGCAGAAGTGGAGAAAGGAGGCCGGCAGCTTGCCAAAAGAATGCTCACTGAAATCTTGCAATCGGAGAAGAAAGTGTCACGGAGGCTGGGGAGAGGAGATAGGAGGAAAAACAGTGCGAGGGAAAAATCCCGTCAGATTTGGGCCCGGAGCGATGAGCGGCGTATGCAGGGAGAGGAGCTGAGGGGCAGTGAGAAGGAGCAAATGTGGGCCAAATGAGCGCAATTGGAGTGCTGAAAGCAGGGCAGAAATGCAAGTGGAGAGAAATGTGGGCAAGCGGAGGAAAAATTGGCAAGGCGATGGGAAAAAAAATTCCAAGTGAAGGGGATGAGCGGAAGTGGAGGAGCAGTGAGAAGGACCAAATCAGGGCCAAATGCCTCCAATTGGACTGCTGAAGGCAGGGCAGAAATGCAAGTGGAGAGACAGGAGGGCAAGGGGAAAAAGGGAAGTGCGGGCAAAGCGAGAAAAAATGGTGCGGCCGACGAAAAACAGTGCGAGTGAATGGGATGAGCAGAAGTGGAGAAAGGAGGCCGGCAGCTTGCCAAAAGAATGTTAACTGAAATCGCAAGATTTCGTTCCCTTTCCCGAAAGGGAAAGCGAACGAAATCTTGCAATCGGAGAAGAAAGTGTCCCGGAGGCTGGGGAGAGGAGATAGGAGGAAAAACAGTGCGAGGGAAAAATCCCGTCAGATTTGGGCCCGGAGCGATGAGCGGCGTATGCAGGGAGAGGAGCTGAGGGGCAGTGAGAAGGAGCAAATGTGGGCCAAATGAGCGCAATTGGAGTGCTGAAAGCAGGGCAGAAATGCAAGTGGAGAGAAATGTGGGCAAGCGGAGGAAAAATTGGCAAGGCGATGGGAAAAAAAATTCCAAGTGAAGGGGATGAGCGGAAGTGGAGGGGCAGTGAGAAGGACCAAATCAGGGCCAAATGCCTCCAATTGGACTGCTGAAGGCAGGGCAGAAATGCAAGTGGAGAGACAGGAGGGCAAGGGGAAAAAGGGAAGTGCGGGCGAAGCGGGAAAAAATGGTGCGGCCGACGAAAAACAGTGCGAGTGAATGGGATGAGCAGAAGTGGAGAAAGGAGGCCGGCAGCTTGCCAAAAGAATGCTCACTGAAATCGCAAGATTTCGTTCCCTTTCCCGAAAGGGAAAGCCTTCCCTTTCGGGAAAGGGAACGAAATCTTGCAATCGGAGAAGAAAGTGTCCCGGAGGCTGGGGAGAGGAGATAGGAGGAAAAACAGTGCGAGGGAAAAATCCCGTCCGATTTGGGCCCGGAGCGATGAGCGGCGTATGCAGGGAGAGGAGCTGAGGGGCAGTGAGAAGGAGCAAATGTGGGCCAAATGAGCGCAATTGGAGTGCTGAAAGCAGGGCAGAAATGCAAGTGGAGAGAAATGTGGGCAAGCGGAGGAAAAATTGGCAAGGCGATGGGAAAAAAAATTCCAAGTGAAGGGGATGAGCGGAAGTGGAGGGGCAGTGAGAAGGACCAAATCAGGGCCAAATGCCTCCAATTGGACTGCTGAAGGCAGGGCAGAAATGCAAGTGGAGAGACAGGAGGGCAAGGGGAAAAAGGGAAGTGCGGGCAAAGCGAGAAAAAATGGTGCGGCCGACGAAAAACAGTGCGAGTGAATGGGATGAGCAGAAGTGGAGAAAGGAGGCCGGCAGCTTGCCAAAAGAATGCTCACTGAAATCGCAAGATTTCGTTCCCTTTCCCGAAAGGGAAAGCCTTCCCTTTCGGGAAAGGGAACGAAATCTTGCAATCGGAGAAGAAAGTGTCCCGGAGGCTGGGGAGAGGAGATAGGAGGAAAAACAGTGCGAGGGAAAAATCCCGTCAGATTTGGGCCCGGAGCGATGAGCGGCGTATGCAGGGAGAGGAGCTGAGGGGCAGTGAGAAGGAGCAAATGTGGGCCAAATGAGCGCAATTGGAGTGCTGAAAGCAGGGCAGAAATGCAAGTGGAGAGAAATGTGGGCAAGCGGAGGAAAAATTGGCAAGGCGATGGGAAAAAAAATTCCAAGTGAAGGGGATGAGCGGAAGTGGAGGGGCAGTGAGAAGGACCAAATCAGGGCCAAATGCCTCCAATTGGACTGCTGAAGGCAGGGCAGAAATGCAAGTGGAGAGACAGGAGGGCAAGGGGAAAAAGGGAAGTGCGGGCAAAGCGAGAAAAAATGGTGCGGCCGACGAAAAACAGGGCGAGTGAATGGGATGAGCAGAAGTGGAGAAAGGAGGCCGGCAGCTTGCCAAAAGAATGCTCACTGAAATCGCAAGATTTCGTTCCCTTTCCCGAAAGGGAAAGCCTTCCCTTTCGGGAAAGGGAACGAAATCTTGCAATCGGAGAAGAAAGTGTCCCGGAGGCTGGGGAGAGGAGATAGGAGGAAAAACAGTGCGAGGGAAAAATCCCGTCAGATTTGGGCCCGGAGCGATGAGCGGCGTATGCAGGGAGAGGAGCTGAGGGGCAGTGAGAAGGAGCAAATGTGGGCCAAATGAGCGCAATTGGAGTGCTGAAAGCAGGGCAGAAATGCAAGTGGAGAGAAATGTGGGCAAGCGGAGGAAAAATTGGCAAGGCGATGGGAAAAAAAATTCCAAGTGAAGGGGATGAGCGGAAGTGGAGGGGCAGTGAGAAGGACCAAATCAGGGCCAAATGCCTCCAATTGGACTGCTGAAGGCAGGGCAGAAATGCAAGTGGAGAGACAGGAGGGCAAGGGGAAAAAGGGAAGTGCGGGCGAAGCGGGAAAAAATGGTGCGGCCGACGAAAAACAGTGCGAGTGAATGGGATGAGCAGAAGTGGAGAAAGGAGGCCGGCAGCTTGCCAAAAGAATGCTCACTGAAATCGCAAGATTTCGTTCCCTTTCCCGAAAGGGAAAGCCTTCCCTTTCGGGAAAGGGAACGAAATCTTGCAATCGGAGAAGAAAGTGTCCCGGAGGCTGGGGAGAGGAGATAGGAGGAAAAACAGTGCGAGGGAAAAATCCCGTCCGATTTGGGCCCGGAGCGATGAGCGGCGTATGCAGGGAGAGGAGCTGAGGGGCAGTGAGAAGGAGCAAATGTGGGCCAAATGAGCGCAATTGGAGTGCTGAAAGCAGGGCAGAAATGCAAGTGGAGAGAAATGTGGGCAAGCGGAGGAAAAATTGGCAAGGCGATGGGAAAAAAAATTCCAAGTGAAGGGGATGAGCGGAAGTGGAGGGGCAGTGAGAAGGACCAAATCAGGGCCAAATGCTTCCAATTGGACTGCTGAAGGCAGGGCAGAAATGCAAGTGGAGAGACAGGAGGGCAAGGGGAAAAAGGGAAGTGCGGGCAAAGCGAGAAAAAATGGTGCGGCCGACGAAAAACAGTGCGAGTGAATGGGATGAGCAGAAGTGGAGAAAGGAGGCCGGCAGCTTGCCAAAAGAATGCTCACTGAAATCGCAAGATTTCGTTCCCTTTCCCGAAAGGGAAAGCCTTCCCTTTCGGGAAAGGGAACGAAATCTTGCAATCGGAGAAGAAAGTGTCCCGGAGGCTGGGGAGAGGAGATAGGAGGAAAAACAGTGCGAGGGAAAAATCCCGTCAGATTTGGGCCCGGAGCGATGAGCGGCGTATGCAGGGAGAGGAGCTGAGGGGCAGTGAGAAGGAGCAAATGTGGGCCAAATGAGCACAATTGGAGTGCTGAAAGCAGGGCAGAAATGCAAGTGGAGAGAAATGTGGGCAAGCGGAGGAAAAATTGGCAAGGCGATGGGAAAAAAAATTCCAAGTGAAGGGGATGAGCGGAAGTGGAGGGGCAGTGAGAAGGACCAAATCAGGGCCAAATGCCTCCAATTGGACTGCTGAAGGCAGGGCAGAAATGCAAGTGGAGAGACAGGAGGGCAAGGGGAAAAAGGGAAGTGCGGGCAAAGCGAGAAAAAATGGTGCGGCCGACGAAAAACAGTGCGAGTGAATGGGATGAGCAGAAGTGGAGAAAGGAGGCCGGCAGCTTGCCAAAAGAATGCTCACTGAAATCGCAAGATTTCGTTCCCTTTCCCGAAAGGGAAAGCCTTCCCTTTCGGGAAAGGGAACGAAATCTTGCAATCGGAGAAGAAAGTGTCCCGGAGGCTGGGGAGAGGAGATAGGAGGAAAAACAGTGCGAGGGAAAAATCCCGTCAGATTTGGGCCCGGAGCGATGAGCGGCGTATGCAGGGAGAGGAGCTGAGGGGCAGTGAGAAGGAGCAAATGTGGGCCAAATGAGCGCAATTGGAGTGCTGAAAGCAGGGCAGAAATGCAAGTGGAGAGAAATGTGGGCAAGCGGAGGAAAAATTGGCAAGGCGATGGGAAAAAAAATTCCAAGTGAAGGGGATGAGCGGAAGTGGAGGGGCAGTGAGAAGGACCAAATCAGGGCCAAATGCCTCCAATTGGACTGCTGAAGGCAGGGCAGAAATGCAAGTGGAGAGACAGGAGGGCAAGGGGAAAAAGGGAAGTGCGGGCAAAGCGAGAAAAAATGGTGCGGCCGACGAAAAACAGTGCGAGTGAATGGGATGAGCAGAAGTGGAGAAAGGAGGCCGGCAGCTTGCCAAAAGAATGCTCACTGAAATCGCAAGATTTCGTTCCCTTTCCCGAAAGGGAAAGCCTTCCCTTTCGGGAAAGGGAACGAAATCTTGCAATCGGAGAAGAAAGTGTCCCGGAGGCTGGGGAGAGGAGATAGGAGGAAAAACAGTGCGAGGGAAAAATCCCGTCAGATTTGGGCCCGGAGCGATGAGCGGCGTATGCAGGGAGAGGAGCTGAGGGGCAGTGAGAAGGAGCAAATGTGGGCCAAATGAGCGCAATTGGAGTGCTGAAAGCAGGGCAGAAATGCAAGTGGAGAGAAATGTGGGCAAGCGGAGGAAAAATTGGCAAGGCGATGGGAAAAAAAATTCCAAGTGAAGGGGATGAGCGGAAGTGGAGGGGCAGTGAGAAGGACCAAATCAGGGCCAAATGCCTCCAATTGGACTGCTGAAGGCAGGGCAGAAATGCAAGTGGAGAGACAGGAGGGCAAGGGGAAAAAGGGAAGTGCGGGCAAAGCGAGAAAAAATGGTGCGGCCGACGAAAAACAGGGCGAGTGAATGGGATGAGCAGAAGTGGAGAAAGGAGGCCGGCAGCTTGCCAAAAGAATGCTCACTGAAATCGCAAGATTTCGTTCCCTTTCCCGAAAGGGAAAGCCTTCCCTTTCGGGAAAGGGAACGAAATCTTGCAATCGGAGAAGAAAGTGTCCCGGAGGCTGGGGAGAGGAGATAGGAGGAAAAACAGTGCGAGGGAAAAATCCCGTCAGATTTGGGCCCGGAGCGATGAGCGGCGTATGCAGGGAGAGGAGCTGAGGGGCAGTGAGAAGGAGCAAATGTGGGCCAAATGAGCGCAATTGGAGTGCTGAAAGCAGGGCAGAAATGCAAGTGGAGAGAAATGTGGGCAAGCGGAGGAAAAATTGGCAAGGCGATGGGAAAAAAAATTCCAAGTGAAGGGGATGAGCGGAAGTGGAGGGGCAGTGAGAAGGACCAAATCAGGGCCAAATGCCTCCAATTGGACTGCTGAAGGCAGGGCAGAAATGCAAGTGGAGAGACAGGAGGGCAAGGGGAAAAAGGGAAGTGCGGGCGAAGCGGGAAAAAATGGTGCGGCCGACGAAAAACAGTGCGAGTGAATGGGATGAGCAGAAGTGGAGAAAGGAGGCCGGCAGCTTGCCAAAAGAATGCTCACTGAAATCGCAAGATTTCGTTCCCTTTCCCGAAAGGGAAAGCCTTCCCTTTCGGGAAAGGGAACGAAATCTTGCAATCGGAGAAGAAAGTGTCCCGGAGGCTGGGGAGAGGAGATAGGAGGAAAAACAGTGCGAGGGAAAAATCCCGTCCGATTTGGGCCCGGAGCGATGAGCGGCGTATGCAGGGAGAGGAGCTGAGGGGCAGTGAGAAGGAGCAAATGTGGGCCAAATGAGCGCAATTGGAGTGCTGAAAGCAGGGCAGAAATGCAAGTGGAGAGAAATGTGGGCAAGCGGAGGAAAAATTGGCAAGGCGATGGGAAAAAAAATTCCAAGTGAAGGGGATGAGCGGAAGTGGAGGGGCAGTGAGAAGGACCAAATCAGGGCCAAATGCCTCCAATTGGACTGCTGAAGGCAGGGCAGAAATGCAAGTGGAGAGACAGGAGGGCAAGGGGAAAAAGGGAAGTGCGGGCAAAGCGAGAAAAAATGGTGCGGCCGACGAAAAACAGTGCGAGTGAATGGGATGAGCAGAAGTGGAGAAAGGAGGCCGGCAGCTTGCCAAAAGAATGCTCACTGAAATCGCAAGATTTCGTTCCCTTTCCCGAAAGGGAAAGCCTTCCCTTTCGGGAAAGGGAACGAAATCTTGCAATCGGAGAAGAAAGTGTCCCGGAGGCTGGGGAGAGGAGATAGGAGGAAAAACAGTGCGAGGGAAAAATCCCGTCAGATTTGGGCCCGGAGCGATGAGCGGCGTATGCAGGGAGAGGAGCTGAGGGGCAGTGAGAAGGAGCAAATGTGGGCCAAATGAGCGCAATTGGAGTGCTGAAAGCAGGGCAGAAATGCAAGTGGAGAGAAATGTGGGCAAGCGGAGGAAAAATTGGCAAGGCGATGGGAAAAAAAATTCCAAGTGAAGGGGATGAGCGGAAGTGGAGGGGCAGTGAGAAGGACCAAATCAGGGCCAAATGCCTCCAATTGGACTGCTGAAGGCAGGGCAGAAATGCAAGTGGAGAGACAGGAGGGCAAGGGGAAAAAGGGAAGTGCGGGCAAAGCGAGAAAAAATGGTGCGGCCGACGAAAAACAGGGCGAGTGAATGGGATGAGCAGAAGTGGAGAAAGGAGGCCGGCAGCTTGCCAAAAGAATGCTCACTGAAATCGCAAGATTTCGTTCCCTTTCCCGA
This sequence comes from Zosterops lateralis, assembly GCF_965231275.1. Lineage (NCBI taxonomy): Eukaryota > Metazoa > Chordata > Aves > Passeriformes > Zosteropidae > Zosterops > Zosterops lateralis. The sequence continues at coordinate 37,996,612 of NC_139766.1, forward strand.
AAGGGAAAGCCTTCCCTTTCGGGAAAGGGAACGAAATCTTGCAATCGGAGAAGAAAGTGTCCCGGAGGCTGGGGAGAGGAGATAGGAGGAAAAACAGTGCGAGGGAAAAATCCCGTCAGATTTGGGCCCGGAGCGATGAGCGGCGTATGCAGGGAGAGGAGCTGAGGGGCAGTGAGAAGGAGCAAATGTGGGCCAAATGAGCGCAATTGGAGTGCTGAAAGCAGGGCAGAAATGCAAGTGGAGAGAAATGTGGGCAAGCGGAGGAAAAATTGGCAAGGCGATGGGAAAAAAAATTCCAAGTGAAGGGGATGAGCGGAAGTGGAGGGGCAGTGAGAAGGACCAAATCAGGGCCAAATGCCTCCAATTGGACTGCTGAAGGCAGGGCAGAAATGCAAGTGGAGAGACAGGAGGGCAAGGGGAAAAAGGGAAGTGCGGGCAAAGCGAGAAAAAATGGTGCGGCCGACGAAAAACAGTGCGAGTGAATGGGATGAGCAGAAGTGGAGAAAGGAGGCCGGCAGCTTGCCAAAAGAATGCTCACTGAAATCGCAAGATTTCGTTCCCTTTCCCGAAAGGGAAAGCCTTCCCTTTCGGGAAAGGGAACGAAATCTTGCAATCGGAGAAGAAAGTGTCCCGGAGGCTGGGGAGAGGAGATAGGAGGAAAAACAGTGCGAGGGAAAAATCCCGGCAGATTTGGGCCCGGAGCGATGAGCGGCGTATGCAGGGAGAGGAGCTGAGGGGCAGTGAGAAGGAGCAAATGTGGGCCAAATGAGCACAATTGGAGTGCTGAAAGCAGGGCAGAAATGCAAGTGGAGAGAAATGTGGGCAAGCGGAGGAAAAATTGGCAAGGCGATGGGAAAAAAAATTCCAAGTGAAGGGGATGAGCGGAAGTGGAGGGGCAGTGAGAAGGACCAAATCAGGGCCAAATGCCTCCAATTGGACTGCTGAAGGCAGGGCAGAAATGCAAGTGGAGAGACAGGAGGGCAAGGGGAAAAAGGGAAGTGCGGGCAAAGCGAGAAAAAATGGTGCGGCCGACGAAAAACAGTGCGAGTGAATGGGATGAGCAGAAGTGGAGAAAGGAGGCCGGCAGCTTGCCAAAAGAATGCTCACTGAAATCGCAAGATTTCGTTCCCTTTCCCGAAAGGGAAAGCCTTCCCTTTCGGGAAAGGGAACGAAATCTTGCAATCGGAGAAGAAAGTGTCCCGGAGGCTGGGGAGAGGAGATAGGAGGAAAAACAGTGCGAGGGAAAAATCCCGTCAGATTTGGGCCCGGAGCGATGAGCGGCGTATGCAGGGAGAGGAGCTGAGGGGCAGTGAGAAGGAGCAAATGTGGGCCAAATGAGCACAATTGGAGTGCTGAAAGCAGGGCAGAAATGCAAGTGGAGAGAAATGTGGGCAAGCGGAGGAAAAATTGGCAAGGCGATGGGAAAAAAAATTCCAAGTGAAGGGGATGAGCGGAAGTGGAGGGGCAGTGAGAAGGACCAAATCAGGGCCAAATGCCTCCAATTGGACTGCTGAAGGCAGGGCAGAAATGCAAGTGGAGAGACAGGAGGGCAAGGGGAAAAAGGGAAGTGCGGGCAAAGCGAGAAAAAATGGTGCGGCCGACGAAAAACAGTGCGAGTGAATGGGATGAGCAGAAGTGGAGAAAGGAGGCCGGCAGCTTGCCAAAAGAATGCTCACTGAAATCGCAAGATTTCGTTCCCTTTCCCGAAAGGGAAAGCCTTCCCTTTCGGGAAAGGGAACGAAATCTTGCAATCGGAGAAGAAAGTGTCCCGGAGGCTGGGGAGAGGAGATAGGAGGAAAAACAGTGCGAGGGAAAAATCCCGTCAGATTTGGGCCCGGAGCGATGAGCGGCGTATGCAGGGAGAGGAGCTGAGGGGCAGTGAGAAGGAGCAAATGTGGGCCAAATGAGCGCAATTGGAGTGCTGAAAGCAGGGCAGAAATGCAAGTGGAGAGAAATGTGGGCAAGCGGAGGAAAAATTGGCAAGGCGATGGGAAAAAAAATTCCAAGTGAAGGGGATGAGCGGAAGTGGAGGGGCAGTGAGAAGGACCAAATCAGGGCCAAATGCCTCCAATTGGACTGCTGAAGGCAGGGCAGAAATGCAAGTGGAGAGACAGGAGGGCAAGGGGAAAAAGGGAAGTGCGGGCAAAGCGAGAAAAAATGGTGCGGCCGACGAAAAACAGTGCGAGTGAATGGGATGAGCAGAAGTGGAGAAAGGAGGCCGGCAGCTTGCCAAAAGAATGCTCACTGAAATCGCAAGATTTCGTTCCCTTTCCCGAAAGGGAAAGCCTTCCCTTTCGGGAAAGGGAACGAAATCTTGCAATCGGAGAAGAAAGTGTCCCGGAGGCTGGGGAGAGGAGATAGGAGGAAAAACAGTGCGAGGGAAAAATCCCGTCAGATTTGGGCCCGGAGCGATGAGCGGCGTATGCAGGGAGAGGAGCTGAGGGGCAGTGAGAAGGAGCAAATGTGGGCCAAATGAGCGCAATTGGAGTGCTGAAAGCAGGGCAGAAATGCAAGTGGAGAGAAATGTGGGCAAGCGGAGGAAAAATTGGCAAGGCGATGGGAAAAAAAATTCCAAGTGAAGGGGATGAGCGGAAGTGGAGGGGCAGTGAGAAGGACCAAATCAGGGCCAAATGCCTCCAATTGGACTGCTGAAGGCAGGGCAGAAATGCAAGTGGAGAGACAGGAGGGCAAGGGGAAAAAGGGAAGTGCGGGCAAAGCGAGAAAAAATGGTGCGGCCGACGAAAAACAGTGCGAGTGAATGGGATGAGCAGAAGTGGAGAAAGGAGGCCGGCAGCTTGCCAAAAGAATGCTCACTGAAATCGCAAGATTTCGTTCGCCTTCCCTTTCGGGAAAGGGAACGAAATCTTGCAATCGGAGAAGAAAGTGTCCCGGAGGCTGGGGAGAGGAGATAGGAGGAAAAACAGTGCGAGGGAAAAATCCCGTCAGATTTGGGCCCGGAGCGATGAGCGGCGTATGCAGGGAGAGGAGCTGAGGGGCAGTGAGAAGGAGCAAATGTGGGCCAAATGAGCGCAATTGGAGTGCTGAAAGCAGGGCAGAAATGCAAGTGGAGAGAAATGTGGGCAAGCGGAGGAAAAATTGGCAAGGCGATGGGAAAAAAAATTCCAAGTGAAGGGGATGAGCGGAAGTGGAGGGGCAGTGAGAAGGACCAAATCAGGGCCAAATGCCTCCAATTGGACTGCTGAAGGCAGGGCAGAAATGCAAGTGGAGAGACAGGAGGGCAAGGGGAAAAAGGGAAGTGCGGGCAAAGCGAGAAAAAATGGTGCGGCCGACGAAAAACAGTGCGAGTGAATGGGATGAGCAGAAGTGGAGAAAGGAGGCCGGCAGCTTGCCAAAAGAATGCTCACTGAAATCGCAAGATTTCGTTCCCTTTCCCGAAAGGGAAAGCCTTCCCTTTCGGGAAAGGGAACGAAATCTTGCAATCGGAGAAGAAAGTGTCCCGGAGGCTGGGGAGAGGAGATAGGAGGAAAAACAGTGCGAGGGAAAAATCCCGTCAGATTTGGGCCCGGAGCGATGAGCGGCGTATGCAGGGAGAGGAGCTGAGGGGCAGTGAGAAGGAGCAAATGTGGGCCAAATGAGCGCAATTGGAGTGCTGAAAGCAGGGCAGAAATGCAAGTGGAGAGAAATGTGGGCAAGCGGAGGAAAACTTGGCAAGGCGATGGGAAAAAAAATTCCAAGTGAAGGGGATGAGCGGAAGTGGAGGGGCAGTGAGAAGGACCAAATCAGGGCCAAATGCCTCCAATTGGACTGCTGAAGGCAGGGCAGAAATGCAAGTGGAGAGACAGGAGGGCAAGGGGAAAAAGGGAAGTGCGGGCAAAGCGAGAAAAAATGGTGCGGCCGACGAAAAACAGTGCGAGTGAATGGGATGAGCAGAAGTGGAGAAAGGAGGCCGGCAGCTTGCCAAAAGAATGCTCACTGAAATCGCAAGATTTCGTTCCCTTTCCCGAAAGGGAAAGCCTTCCCTTTCGGGAAAGGGAACGAAATCTTGCAATCGGAGAAGAAAGTGTCCCGGAGGCTGGGGAGAGGAGATAGGAGGAAAAACAGTGCGAGGGAAAAATCCCGTGAGATTTGGGCCCGGAGCGATGAGCGGCGTATGCAGGGAGAGGAGCTGAGGGGCAGTGAGAAGGAGCAAATGTGGGCCAAATGAGCGCAATTGGAGTGCTGAAAGCAGGGCAGAAATGCAAGTGGAGAGAAATGTGGGCAAGCGGAGGAAAAATTGGCAAGGCGATGGGAAAAAAAATTCCAAGTGAAGGGGATGAGCGGAAGTGGAGGGGCAGTGAGAAGGACCAAATCAGGGCCAAATGCCTCCAATTGGACTGCTGAAGGCAGGGCAGAAATGCAAGTGGAGAGACAGGAGGGCAAGGGGAAAAAGGGAAGTGCGGGCAAAGCGAGAAAAAATGGTGCGGCCGACGAAAAACAGTGCGAGTGAATGGGATGAGCAGAAGTGGAGAAAGGAGGCCGGCAGCTTGCCAAAAGAATGCTCACTGAAATCGCAAGATTTCGTTCCCTTTCCCGAAAGGGAAAGCGAACGAAATCTTGCAATCGGAGAAGAAAGTGTCCCGGAGGCTGGGGAGAGGAGATAGGAGGAAAAACAGTGCGAGGGAAAAATCCCGTCCGATTTGGGCCCGGAGCGATGAGCGGCGTATGCAGGGAGAGGAGCTGAGGGGCAGTGAGAAGGAGCAAATGTGGGCCAAATGAGCGCAATTGGAGTGCTGAAAGCAGGGCAGAAATGCAAGTGGAGAGAAATGTGGGCAAGCGGAGGAAAAATTGGCAAGGCGATGGGAAAAAAAATTCCAAGTGAAGGGGATGAGCGGAAGTGGAGGGGCAGTGAGAAGGACCAAATCAGGGCCAAATGCCTCCAATTGGACTGCTGAAGGCAGGGCAGAAATGCAAGTGGAGAGACAGGAGGGCAAGGGGAAAAAGGGAAGTGCGGGCAAAGCGAGAAAAAATGGTGCGGCCGACGAAAAACAGGGCGAGTGAATGGGATGAGCAGAAGTGGAGAAAGGAGGCCGGCAGCTTGCCAAAAGAATGCTCACTGAAATCGCAAGATTTCGTTCCCTTTCCCGAAAGGGAAAGCGAACGAAATCTTGCAATCGGAGAAGAAAGTGTCACGGAGGCTGGGGAGAGGAGATAGGAGGAAAAACAGTGCGAGGGAAAAATCCCGTCAGATTTGGGCCCGGAGCGATGAGCGGCGTATGCAGGGAGAGGAGCTGAGGGGCAGTGAGAAGGAGCAAATGTGGGCCAAATGAGCGCAATTGGAGTGCTGAAAGCAGGGCAGAAATGCAAGTGGAGAGAAATGTGGGCAAGCGGAGGAAAAATTGGCAAGGCGATGGGAAAAAAAATTCCAAGTGAAGGGGATGAGCGGAAGTGGAGGGGCAGTGAGAAGGACCAAATCAGGGCCAAATGCCTCCAATTGGACTGCTGAAGGCAGGGCAGAAATGCAAGTGGAGAGACAGGAGGGCAAGGGGAAAAAGGGAAGTGCGGGCAAAGCGAGAAAAAATGGTGCGGCCGACGAAAAACAGTGCGAGTGAATGGGATGAGCAGAAGTGGAGAAAGGAGGCCGGCAGCTTGCCAAAAGAATGCTCACTGAAATCGCAAGATTTCGTTCCCTTTCCCGAAAGGGAAAGCCTTCCCTTTCGGGAAAGGGAACGAAATCTTGCAATCGGAGAAGAAAGTGTCCCGGAGGCTGGGGAGAGGAGATAGGAGGAAAAACAGTGCGAGGGAAAAATCCCGTCAGATTTGGGCCCGGAGCGATGAGCGGCGTATGCAGGGAGAGGAGCTGAGGGGCAGTGAGAAGGAGCAAATGTGGGCCAAATGAGCGCAATTGGAGTGCTGAAAGCAGGGCAGAAATGCAAGTGGAGAGAAATGTGGGCAAGCGGAGGAAAAATTGGCAAGGCGATGGGAAAAAAAATTCCAAGTGAAGGGGATGAGCGGAAGTGGAGGGGCAGTGAGAAGGACCAAATCAGGGCCAAATGCCTCCAATTGGACTGCTGAAGGCAGGGCAGAAATGCAAGTGGAGAGACAGGAGGGCAAGGGGAAAAAGGGAAGTGCGGGCAAAGCGAGAAAAAATGGTGCGGCCGACGAAAAACAGGGCGAGTGAATGGGATGAGCAGAAGTGGAGAAAGGAGGCCGGCAGCTTGCCAAAAGAATGCTCACTGAAATCGCAAGATTTCGTTCCCTTTCCCGAAAGGGAAAGCCTTCCCTTTCGGGAAAGGGAACGAAATCTTGCAATCGGAGAAGAAAGTGTCCCGGAGGCTGGGGAGAGGAGATAGGAGGAAAAACAGTGCGAGGGAAAAATCCCGTCAGATTTGGGCCCGGAGCGATGAGCGGCGTATGCAGGGAGAGGAGCTGAGGGGCAGTGAGAAGGAGCAAATGTGGGCCAAATGAGCGCAATTGGAGTGCTGAAAGCAGGGCAGAAATGCAAGTGGAGAGAAATGTGGGCAAGCGGAGGAAAAATTGGCAAGGCGATGGGAAAAAAAATTCCAAGTGAAGGGGATGAGCGGAAGTGGAGGGGCAGTGAGAAGGACCAAATCAGGGCCAAATGCCTCCAATTGGACTGCTGAAGGCAGGGCAGAAATGCAAGTGGAGAGACAGGAGGGCAAGGGGAAAAAGGGAAGTGCGGGCAAAGCGAGAAAAAATGGTGCGGCCGACGAAAAACAGTGCGAGTGAATGGGATGAGCAGAAGTGGAGAAAGGAGGCCGGCAGCTTGCCAAAAGAATGCTCACTGAAATCTTGCAATCGGAGAAGAAAGTGTCCCGGAGGCTGGGGAGAGGAGATAGGAGGAAAAACAGTGCGAGGGAAAAATCCCGTCAGATTTGGGCCCGGAGCGATGAGCGGCGTATGCAGGGAGAGGAGCTGAGGGGCAGTGAGAAGGAGCAAATGTGGGCCAAATGAGCGCAATTGGAGTGCTGAAAGCAGGGCAGAAATGCAAGTGGAGAGAAATGTGGGCAAGCGGAGGAAAAATTGGCAAGGCGATGGGAAAAAAAATTCCAAGTGAAGGGGATGAGCGGAAGTGGAGGGGCAGTGAGAAGGACCAAATCAGGGCCAAATGCCTCCAATTGGACTGCTGAAGGCAGGGCAGAAATGCAAGTGGAGAGACAGGAGGGCAAGGGGAAAAAGGGAAGTGCGGGCAAAGCGAGAAAAAATGGTGCGGCCGACGAAAAACAGTGCGAGTGAATGGGATGAGCAGAAGTGGAGAAAGGAGGCCGGCAGCTTGCCAAAAGAATGCTCACTGAAATCGCAAGATTTCGTTCCCTTTCCCGAAAGGGAAAGCGAACGAAATCTTGCAATCGGAGAAGAAAGTGTCCCGGAGGCTGGGGAGAGGAGATAGGAGGAAAAACAGTGCGAGGGAAAAATCCCGTCAGATTTGGGCCCGGAGCGATGAGCGGCGTATGCAGGGAGAGGAGCTGAGGGGCAGTGAGAAGGAGCAAATGTGGGCCAAATGAGCGCAATTGGAGTGCTGAAAGCAGGGCAGAAATGCAAGTGGAGAGAAATGTGGGCAAGCGGAGGAAAAATTGGCAAGGCGATGGGAAAAAAAATTCCAAGTGAAGGGGATGAGCGGAAGTGGAGGGGCAGTGAGAAGGACCAAATCAGGGCCAAATGCCTCCAATTGGACTGCTGAAGGCAGGGCAGAAATGCAAGTGGAGAGACAGGAGGGCAAGGGGAAAAAGGGAAGTGCGGGCAAAGCGAGAAAAAATGGTGCGGCCGACGAAAAACAGTGCGAGTGAATGGGATGAGCAGAAGTGGAGAAAGGAGGCCGGCAGCTTGCCAAAAGAATGCTCACTGAAATCGCAAGATTTCGTTCCCTTTCCCGAAAGGGAAAGCCTTCCCTTTCGGGAAAGGGAACGAAATCTTGCAATCGGAGAAGAAAGTGTCCCGGAGGCTGGGGAGAGGAGATAGGAGGAAAAACAGTGCGAGGGAAAAATCCCGTCAGATTTGGGCCCGGAGCGATGAGCGGCGTATGCAGGGAGAGGAGCTGAGGGGCAGTGAGAAGGAGCAAATGTGGGCCAAATGAGCGCAATTGGAGTGCTGAAAGCAGGGCAGAAATGCAAGTGGAGAGAAATGTGGGCAAGCGGAGGAAAAATTGGCAAGGCGATGGGAAAAAAATTTCCAAGTGAAGGGGATGAGCGGAAGTGGAGGGGCAGTGAGAAGGACCAAATCAGGGCCAAATGCCTCCAATTGGACTGCTGAAGGCAGGGCAGAAATGCAAGTGGAGAGACAGGAGGGCAAGGGGAAAAAGGGAAGTGCGGGCAAAGCGAGAAAAAATGGTGCGGCCGACGAAAAACAGTGCGAGTGAATGGGATGAGCAGAAGTGGAGAAAGGAGGCCGGCAGCTTGCCAAAAGAATGCTCACTGAAATCTTGCAATCGGAGAAGAAAGTGTCCCGGAGGCTGGGGAGAGGAGATAGGAGGAAAAACAGTGCGAGGGAAAAATCCCGTCAGATTTGGGCCCGGAGCGATGAGCGGCGTATGCAGGGAGAGGAGCTGAGGGGCAGTGAGAAGGAGCAAATGTGGGCCAAATGAGCGCAATTGGAGTGCTGAAAGCAGGGCAGAAATGCAAGTGGAGAGAAATGTGGGCAAGCGGAGGAAAAATTGGCAAGGCGATGGGAAAAAAAATTCCAAGTGAAGGGGATGAGCGGAAGTGGAGGGGCAGTGAGAAGGACCAAATCAGGGCCAAATGCCTCCAATTGGACTGCTGAAGGCAGGGCAGAAATGCAAGTGGAGAGACAGGAGGGCAAGGGGAAAAAGGGAAGTGCGGGCAAAGCGAGAAAAAATGGTGCGGCCGACGAAAAACAGGGCGAGTGAATGGGATGAGCAGAAGTGGAGAAAGGAGGCCGGCAGCTTGCCAAAAGAATGCTCACTGAAATCGCAAGATTTCGTTCCCTTTCCCGAAAGGGAAAGCCTTCCCTTTCGGGAAAGGGAACGAAATCTTGCAATCGGAGAAGAAAGTGTCCCGGAGGCTGGGGAGAGGAGATAGGAGGAAAAACAGTGCGAGGGAAAAATCCCGTCAGATTTGGGCCCGGAGCGATGAGCGGCGCATGCAGGGAGAGGAGCTGAGGGGCAGTGAGAAGGAGCAAATGTGGGCCAAATGAGCGCAATTGGAGTGCTGAAAGCAGGGCAGAAATGCAAGTGGAGAGAAATGTGGGCAAGCGGAGGAAAAATTGGCAAGGCGATGGGAAAAAAAATTCCAAGTGAAGGGGATGAGCGGAAGTGGAGGGGCAGTGAGAAGGACCAAATCAGGGCCAAATGCCTCCAATTGGACTGCTGAAGGCAGGGCAGAAATGCAAGTGGAGAGACAGGAGGGCAAGGGGAAAAAGGGAAGTGCGGGCAAAGCGAGAAAAAATGGTGCGGCCGACGAAAAACAGTGCGAGTGAATGGGATGAGCAGAAGTGGAGAAAGGAGGCCGGCAGCTTGCCAAAAGAATGCTCACTGAAATCGCAAGATTTCGTTCCCTTTCCCGAAAGGGAAAGCCTTCCCTTTCGGGAAAGGGAACGAAATCTTGCAATCGGAGAAGAAAGTGTCCCGGAGGCTGGGGAGAGGAGATAGGAGGAAAAACAGTGCGAGGGAAAAATCCCGTCCGATTTGGGCCCGGAGCGATGAGCGGCGTATGCAGGGAGAGGAGCTGAGGGGCAGTGAGAAGGAGCAAATGTGGGCCAAATGAGCGCAATTGGAGTGCTGAAAGCAGGGCAGAAATGCAAGTGGAGAGAAATGTGGGCAAGCGGAGGAAAAATTGGCAAGGCGATGGGAAAAAAAATTCCAAGTGAAGGGGATGAGCGGAAGTGGAGGGGCAGTGAGAAGGACCAAATCAGGGCCAAATGCCTCCAATTGGACTGCTGAAGGCAGGGCAGAAATGCAAGTGGAGAGACAGGAGGGCAAGGGGAAAAAGGGAAGTGCGGGCAAAGCGAGAAAAAATGGTGCGGCCGACGAAAAACAGTGCGAGTGAATGGGATGAGCAGAAGTGGAGAAAGGAGGCCGGCAGCTTGCCAAAAGAATGCTCACTGAAATCGCAAGATTTCGTTCCCTTTCCCGAAAGGGAAAGCCTTCCCTTTCGGGAAAGGGAACGAAATCTTGCAATCGGAGAAGAAAGTGTCCCGGAGGCTGGGGAGAGGAGATAGGAGGAAAAACAGTGCGAGGGAAAAATCCCGTCAGATTTGGGCCCGGAGCGATGAGCGGCGTATGCAGGGAGAGGAGCTGAGGGGCAGTGAGAAGGAGCAAATGTGGGCCAAATGAGCGCAATTGGAGTGCTGAAAGCAGGGCAGAAATGCAAGTGGAGAGAAATGTGGGCAAGCGGAGGAAAAATTGGCAAGGCGATGGGAAAAAAAATTCCAAGTGAAGGGGATGAGCGGAAGTGGAGGGGCAGTGAGAAGGACCAAATCAGGGCCAAATGCCTCCAATTGGACTGCTGAAGGCAGGGCAGAAATGCAAGTGGAGAGACAGGAGGGCAAGGGGAAAAAGGGAAGTGCGGGCAAAGCGAGAAAAAATGGTGCGGCCGACGAAAAACAGTGCGAGTGAATGGGATGAGCAGAAGTGGAGAAAGGAGGCCGGCAGCTTGCCAAAAGAATGCTCACTGAAATCGCAAGATTTCGTTCCCTTTCCCGAAAGGGAAAGCCTTCCCTTTCGGGAAAGGGAACGAAATCTTGCAATCGGAGAAGAAAGTGTCCCGGAGGCTGGGGAGAGGAGATAGGAGGAAAAACAGTGCGAGGGAAAAATCCCGTCAGATTTGGGCCCGGAGCGATGAGCGGCGTATGCAGGGAGAGGAGCTGAGGGGCAGTGAGAAGGAGCAAATGTGGGCCAAATGAGCGCAATTGGAGTGCTGAAAGCAGGGCAGAAATGCAAGTGGAGAGAAATGTGGGCAAGCGGAGGAAAAATTGGCAAGGCGATGGGAAAAAAAATTCCAAGTGAAGGGGATGAGCGGAAGTGGAGGGGCAGTGAGAAGGACCAAATCAGGGCCAAATGCCTCCAATTGGACTGCTGAAGGCAGGGCAGAAATGCAAGTGGAGAGACAGGAGGGCAAGGGGAAAAAGGGAAGTGCGGGCAAAGCGAGAAAAAATGGTGCGGCCGACGAAAAACAGTGCGAGTGAATGGGATGAGCAGAAGTGGAGAAAGGAGGCCGGCAGCTTGCCAAAAGAATGCTCACTGAAATCGCAAGATTTCGTTCCCTTTCCCGAAAGGGAAAGCCTTCCCTTTCGGGAAAGGGAACGAAATCTTGCAATCGGAGAAGAAAGTGTCCCGGAGGCTGGGGAGAGGAGATAGGAGGAAAAACAGTGCGAGGGAAAAATCCCGTCAGATTTGGGCCCGGAGCGATGAGCGGCGTATGCAGGGAGAGGAGCTGAGGGGCAGTGAGAAGGAGCAAATGTGGGCCAAATGAGCGCAATTGGAGTGCTGAAAGCAGGGCAGAAATGCAAGTGGAGAGAAATGTGGGCAAGCGGAGGAAAAATTGGCAAGGCGATGGGAAAAAAAATTCCAAGTGAAGGGGATGAGCGGAAGTGGAGGGGCAGTGAGAAGGACCAAATCAGGGCCAAATGCCTCCAATTGGACTGCTGAAGGCAGGGCAGAAATGCAAGTGGAGAGACAGGAGGGCAAGGGGAAAAAGGGAAGTGCGGGCAAAGCGAGAAAAAATGGTGCGGCCGACGAAAAACAGGGCGAGTGAATGGGATGAGCAGAAGTGGAGAAAGGAGGCCGGCAGCTTGCCAAAAGAATGCTCACTGAAATCGCAAGATTTCGTTCCCTTTCCCGAAAGGGAAAGCCTTCCCTTTCGGGAAAGGGAATGAAATCTTGCAATCGGAGAAGAAAGTGTCCCGGAGGCTGGGGAGAGGAGATAGGAGGAAAAACAGTGCGAGGGAAAAATCCCGTCAGATTTGGGCCCGGAGCGATGAGCGGCGTATGCAGGGAGAGGAGCTGAGGGGCAGTGAGAAGGAGCAAATGTGGGCCAAATGAGCGCAATTGGAGTGCTGAAAGCAGGGCAGAAATGCAAGTGGAGAGAAATGTGGGCAAGCGGAGGAAAAATTGGCAAGGCGATGGGAAAAAAAATTCCAAGTGAAGGGGATGAGCGGAAGTGGAGGGGCAGTGAGAAGGACCAAATCAGGGCCAAATGCCTCCAATTGGACTGCTGAAGGCAGGGCAGAAATGCAAGTGGAGAGACAGGAGGGCAAGGGGAAAAAGGGAAGTGCGGGCAAAGCGAGAAAAAATGGTGCGGCCGACGAAAAACAGTGCGAGTGAATGGGATGAGCAGAAGTGGAGAAAGGAGGCCGGCAGCTTGCCAAAAGAATGCTCACTGAAATCGCAAGATTTCGTTCCCTTTCCCGAAAGGGAAAGCCTTCCCTTTCGGGAAAGGGAACGAAATCTTGCAATCGGAGAAGAAAGTGTCCCGGAGGCTGGGGAGAGGAGATAGGAGGAAAAACAGTGCGAGGGAAAAATCCCGTCAGATTTGGGCCCGGAGCGATGAGCGGCGTATGCAGGGAGAGGAGCTGAGGGGCAGTGAGAAGGAGCAAATGTGGGCCAAATGAGCGCAATTGGAGTGCTGAAAGCAGGGCAGAAATGCAAGTGGAGAGAAATGTGGGCAAGCGGAGGAAAAATTGGCAAGGCGATGGGAAAAAAAATTCCAAGTGAAGGGGATGAGCGGAAGTGGAGGGGCAGTGAGAAGGACCAAATCAGGGCCAAATGCCTCCAATTGGACTGCTGAAGGCAGGGCAGAAATGCAAGTGGAGAGACAGGAGGGCAAGGGGAAAAAGGGAAGTGCGGGCAAAGCGAGAAAAAATGGTGCGGCCGACGAAAAACAGTGCGAGTGAATGGGATGAGCAGAAGTGGAGAAAGGAGGCCGGCAGCTTGCCAAAAGAATGCTCACTGAAATCGCAAGATTTCGTTCCCTTTCCCGAAAGGGAAAGCCTTCCCTTTCGGGAAAGGGAACGAAATCTTGCAATCGGAGAAGAAAGTGTCCCGGAGGCTGGGGAGAGGAGATAGGAGGAAAAACAGTGCGAGGGAAAAATCCCGGCAGATTTGGGCCCGGAGCGATGAGCGGCGTATGCAGGGAGAGGAGCTGAGGGGCAGTGAGAAGGAGCAAATGTGGGCCAAATGAGCGCAATTGGAGTGCTGAAAGCAGGGCAGAAATGCAAGTGGAGAGAAATGTGGGCAAGCGGAGGAAAAATTGGCAAGGCGATGGGAAAAAAAATTCCAAGTGAAGGGGATGAGCGGAAGTGGAGGGGCAGTGAGAAGGACCAAATCAGGGCCAAATGCCTCCAATTGGACTGCTGAAGGCAGGGCAGAAATGCAAGTGGAGAGACAGGAGGGCAAGGGGAAAAAGGGAAGTGCGGGCAAAGCGAGAAAAAATGGTGCGGCCGACGAAAAACAGTGCGAGTGAATGGGATGAGCAGAAGTGGAGAAAGGAGGCCGGCAGCTTGCCAAAAGAATGCTCACTGAAATCGCAAGATTTCGTTCCCTTTCCCGAAAGGGAAAGCCTTCCCTTTCGGGAAAGGGAACGAAATCTTGCAATCGGAGAAGAAAGTGTCCCGGAGGCTGGGGAGAGGAGATAGGAGGAAAAACAGTGCGAGGGAAAAATCCCGTCAGATTTGGGCCCGGAGCGATGAGCGGCGTATGCAGGGAGAGGAGCTGAGGGGCAGTGAGAAGGAGCAAATGTGGGCCAAATGAGCGCAATTGGAGTGCTGAAAGCAGGGCAGAAATGCAAGTGGAGAGAAATGTGGGCAAGCGGAGGAAAAATTGGCAAGGCGATGGGAAAAAAAATTCCAAGTGAAGGGGATGAGCGGAAGTGGAGGGGCAGTGAGAAGGACCAAATCAGGGCCAAATGCCTCCAATTGGACTGCTGAAGGCAGGGCAGAAATGCAAGTGGAGAGACAGGAGGGCAAGGGGAAAAAGGGAAGTGCGGGCAAAGCGAGAAAAAATGGTGCGGCCGACGAAAAACAGTGCGAGTGAATGGGATGAGCAGAAGTGGAGAAAGGAGGCCGGCAGCTTGCCAAAAGAATGCTCACTGAAATCGCAAGATTTCGTTCCCTTTCCCGAAAGGGAAAGCCTTCCCTTTCGGGAAAGGGAACGAAATCTCGCAATCGGAGAAGAAAGTGTCCCGGAGGCTGGGGAGAGGAGATAGGAGGAAAAACAGTGCGAGGGAAAAATCCCGTCAGATTTGGGCCCGGAGCGATGAGCGGCGTATGCAGGGAGAGGAGCTGAGGGGCAGTGAGAAGGAGCAAATGTGGGCCAAATGAGCGCAATTGGAGTGCTGAAAGCAGGGCAGAAATGCAAGTGGAGAGAAATGTGGGCAAGCGGAGGAAAAATTGGCAAGGCGATGGGAAAAAAAATTCCAAGTGAAGGGGATGAGCGGAAGTGGAGGGGCAGTGAGAAGGACCAAATCAGGGCCAAATGCCTCCAATTGGACTGCTGAAGGCAGGGCAGAAATGCAAGTGGAGAGACAGGAGGGCAAGGGGAAAACGGGAAGTGCGGGCAAAGCGAGAAAAAATGGTGCGGCCGACGAAAAACAGTGCGAGTGAATGGGATGAGCAGAAGTGGAGAAAGGAGGCCGGCAGCTTGCCAAAAGAATGCTCACTGAAATCGCAAGATTTCGTTCCCTTTCCCGAAAGGGAAAGCCTTCCCTTTCGGGAAAGGGAACGAAATCTTGCAATCGGAGAAGAAAGTGTCCCGGAGGCTGGGGAGAGGAGATAGGAGGAAAAACAGTGCGAGGGAAAAATCCCGGCAGATTTGGGCCCGGAGCGATGAGCGGCGCATGCAGGGAGAGGAGCTGAGGGGCAGTGAGAAGGAGCAAATGTGGGCCAAATGAGCGCAATTGGAGTGCTGAAAGCAGGGCAGAAATGCAAGTGGAGAGAAATGTGGGCAAGCGGAGGAAAAATTGGCAAGGCGATGGGAAAAAAAATTCCAAGTGAAGGGGATGAGCGGAAGTGGAGGGGCAGTGAGAAGGACCAAATCAGGGCCAAATGCCTCCAATTGGACTGCTGAAGGCAGGGCAGAAATGCAAGTGGAGAGACAGGAGGGCAAGGGGAAAAAGGGAAGTGCGGGCAAAGCGAGAAAAAATGGTGCGGCCGACGAAAAACAGTGCGAGTGAATGGGATGAGCAGAAGTGGAGAAAGGAGGCCGGCAGCTTGCCAAAAGAATGCTCACTGAAATCGCAAGATTTCGTTCCCTTTCCCGAAAGGGAAAGCCTTCCCTTTCGGGAAAGGGAACGAAATCTTGCAATCGGAGAAGAAAGTGTCCCGGAGGCTGGGGAGAGGAGATAGGAGGAAAAACAGTGCGAGGGAAAAATCCCGTCAGATTTGGGCCCGGAGCGATGAGCGGCGTATGCAGGGAGAGGAGCTGAGGGGCAGTGAGAAGGAGCAAATGTGGGCCAAATGAGCGCAATTGGAGTGCTGAAAGCAGGGCAGAAATGCAAGTGGAGAGAAATGTGGGCAAGCGGAGGAAAAATTGGCAAGGCGATGGGAAAAAAAATTCCAAGTGAAGGGGATGAGCGGAAGTGGAGGGGCAGTGAGAAGGACCAAATCAGGGCCAAATGCCTCCAATTGGACTGCTGAAGGCAGGGCAGAAATGCAAGTGGAGAGACAGGAGGGCAAGGGGAAAAAGGGAAGTGCGGGCAAAGCGAGAAAAAATGGTGCGGCCGACGAAAAACAGTGCGAGTGAATGGGATGAGCAGAAGTGGAGAAAGGAGGCCGGCAGCTTGCCAAAAGAATGCTCACTGAAATCGCAAGATTTCGTTCCCTTTCCCGAAAGGGAAAGCCTTCCCTTTCGGGAAAGGGAACGAAATCTTGCAATCGGAGAAGAAAGTGTCCCGGAGGCTGGGGAGAGGAGATAGGAGGAAAAACAGTGCGAGGGAAAAATCCCGTCAGATTTGGGCCCGGAGCGATGAGCGGCGTATGCAGGGAGAGGAGCTGAGGGGCAGTGAGAAGGAGCAAATGTGGGCCAAATGAGCGCAATTGGAGTGCTGAAAGCAGGGCAGAAATGCAAGTGGAGAGAAATGTGGGCAAGCGGAGGAAAAATTGGCAAGGCGATGGGAAAAAAAATTCCAAGTGAAGGGGATGAGCGGAAGTGGAGGGGCAGTGAGAAGGACCAAATCAGGGCCAAATGCCTCCAATTGGACTGCTGAAGGCAGGGCAGAAATGCAAGTGGAGAGACAGGAGGGCAAGGGGAAAAAGGGAAGTGCGGGCAAAGCGAGAAAAAATGGTGCGGCCGACGAAAAACAGTGCGAGTGAATGGGATGAGCAGAAGTGGAGAAAGGAGGCCGGCAGCTTGCCAAAAGAATGCTCACTGAAATCGCAAGATTTCGTTCCCTTTCCCGAAAGGGAAAGCCTTCCCTTTCGGGAAAGGGAACGAAATCTTGCAATCGGAGAAGAAAGTGTCCCGGAGGCTGGGGAGAGGAGATAGGAGGAAAAACAGTGCGAGGGAAAAATCCCGTCAGATTTGGGCCCGGAGCGATGAGCGGCGTATGCAGGGAGAGGAGCTGAGGGGCAGTGAGAAGGAGCAAATGTGGGCCAAATGAGCGCAATTGGAGTGCTGAAAGCAGGGCAGAAATGCAAGTGGAGAGAAATGTGGGCAAGCGGAGGAAAAATTGGCAAGGCGATGGGAAAAAAAATTCCAAGTGAAGGGGATGAGCGGAAGTGGAGGGGCAGTGAGAAGGACCAAATCAGGGCCAAATGCCTCCAATTGGACTGCTGAAGGCAGGGCAGAAATGCAAGTGGAGAGACAGGAGGGCAAGGGGAAAAAGGGAAGTGCGGGCAAAGCGAGAAAAAATGGTGCGGCCGACAAAAAACAGTGCGAGTGAATGGGATGAGCAGAAGTGGAGAAAGGAGGCCGGCAGCTTGCCAAAAGAATGCTCACTGAAATCGCAAGATTTCGTTCCCTTTCCCGAAAGGGAAAGCCTTCCCTTTCGGGAAAGGGAACGAAATCTTGCAATCGGAGAAGAAAGTGTCCCGGAGGCTGGGGAGAGGAGATAGGAGGAAAAACAGTGCGAGGGAAAAATCCCGTCAGATTTGGGCCCGGAGCGATGAGCGGCGTATGCAGGGAGAGGAGCTGAGGGGCAGTGAGAAGGAGCAAATGTGGGCCAAATGAGCGCAATTGGAGTGCTGAAAGCAGGGCAGAAATGCAAGTGGAGAGAAATGTGGGCAAGCGGAGGAAAAATTGGCAAGGCGATGGGAAAAAAAATTCCAAGTGAAGGGGATGAGCGGAAGTGGAGGGGCAGTGAGAAGGACCAAATCAGGGCCAAATGCCTCCAATTGG
Source organism: Zosterops lateralis (assembly GCF_965231275.1). Taxonomy (NCBI): domain Eukaryota; kingdom Metazoa; phylum Chordata; class Aves; order Passeriformes; family Zosteropidae; genus Zosterops; species Zosterops lateralis. Next base: position 38,013,854 of record NC_139766.1, read on the forward strand.
ACTGCTGAAGGCAGGGCAGAAATGCAAGTGGAGAGACAGGAGGGCAAGGGGAAAACGGGAAGTGCGGGCAAAGCGAGAAAAAATGGTGCGGCCGACGAAAAACAGTGCGAGTGAATGGGATGAGCAGAAGTGGAGAAAGGAGGCCGGCAGCTTGCCAAAAGAATGCTCACTGAAATCGCAAGATTTCGTTCCCTTTCCCGAAAGGGAAAGCCTTCCCTTTCGGGAAAGGGAACGAAATCTTGCAATCGGAGAAGAAAGTGTCCCGGAGGCTGGGGAGAGGAGATAGGAAGAAAAACAGTGCGAGGGAAAAATCCCGTCAGATTTGGGCCCGGAGCGATGAGCGGCGTATGCAGGGAGAGGAGCTGAGGGGCAGTGAGAAGGAGCAAATGTGGGCCAAATGAGCGCAATTGGAGTGCTGAAAGCAGGGCAGAAATGCAAGTGGAGAGAAATGTGGGCAAGCGGAGGAAAAATTGGCAAGGCGATGGGAAAAAAAATTCCAAGTGAAGGGGATGAGCGGAAGTGGAGGGGCAGTGAGAAGGACCAAATCAGGGCCAAATGCCTCCAATTGGACTGCTGAAGGCAGGGCAGAAATGCAAGTGGAGAGACAGGAGGGCAAGGGGAAAAAGGGAAGTGCGGGCAAAGCGAGAAAAAATGGTGCGGCCGACGAAAAACAGTGCGAGTGAATGGGATGAGCAGAAGTGGAGAAAGGAGGCCGGCAGCTTGCCAAAAGAATGCTCACTGAAATCGCAAGATTTCGTTCCCTTTCCCGAAAGGGAAAGCCTTCCCTTTCGGGAAAGGGAACGAAATCTTGCAATCGGAGAAGAAAGTGTCCCGGAGGCTGGGGAGAGGAGATAGGAGGAAAAACAGTGCGAGGGAAAAATCCCGTCAGATTTGGGCCCGGAGCGATGAGCGGCGTATGCAGGGAGAGGAGCTGAGGGGCAGTGAGAAGGAGCAAATGTGGGCCAAATGAGCGCAATTGGAGTGCTGAAAGCAGGGCAGAAATGCAAGTGGAGAGAAATGTGGGCAAGCGGAGGAAAAATTGGCAAGGCGATGGGAAAAAAAATTCCAAGTGAAGGGGATGAGCGGAAGTGGAGGGGCAGTGAGAAGGACCAAATCAGGGCCAAATGCCTCCAATTGGACTGCTGAAGGCAGGGCAGAAATGCAAGTGGAGAGACAGGAGGGCAAGGGGAAAAAGGGAAGTGCGGGCAAAGCGAGAAAAAATGGTGCGGCCGACGAAAAACAGTGCGAGTGAATGGGATGAGCAGAAGTGGAGAAAGGAGGCCGGCAGCTTGCCAAAAGAATGCTCACTGAAATCGCAAGATTTCGTTCCCTTTCCCGAAAGGGAAAGCCTTCCCTTTCGGGAAAGGGAACGAAATCTTGCAATCGGAGAAGAAAGTGTCCCGGAGGCTGGGGAGAGGAGATAGGAGGAAAAACAGTGCGAGGGAAAAATCCCGTCAGATTTGGGCCCGGAGCGATGAGCGGCGTATGCAGGGAGAGGAGCTGAGGGGCAGTGAGAAGGAGCAAATGTGGGCCAAATGAGCGCAATTGGAGTGCTGAAAGCAGGGCAGAAATGCAAGTGGAGAGAAATGTGGGCAAGCGGAGGAAAAATTGGCAAGGCGATGGGAAAAAAAATTCCAAGTGAAGGGGATGAGCGGAAGTGGAGGGGCAGTGAGAAGGACCAAATCAGGGCCAAATGCCTCCAATTGGACTGCTGAAGGCAGGGCAGAAATGCAAGTGGAGAGACAGGAGGGCAAGGGGAAAAAGGGAAGTGCGGGCAAAGCGAGAAAAAATGGTGCGGCCGACGAAAAACAGTGCGAGTGAATGGGATGAGCAGAAGTGGAGAAAGGAGGCCGGCAGCTTGCCAAAAGAATGCTCACTGAAATCGCAAGATTTCGTTCCCTTTCCCGAAAGGGAAAGCCTTCCCTTTCGGGAAAGGGAACGAAATCTTGCAATCGGAGAAGAAAGTGTCCCGGAGGCTGGGGAGAGGAGATAGGAGGAAAAACAGTGCGAGGGAAAAATCCCGTCAGATTTGGGCCCGGAGCGATGAGCGGCGTATGCAGGGAGAGGAGCTGAGGGGCAGTGAGAAGGAGCAAATGTGGGCCAAATGAGCGCAATTGGAGTGCTGAAAGCAGGGCAGAAATGCAAGTGGAGAGAAATGTGGGCAAGCGGAGGAAAAATTGGCAAGGCGATGGGAAAAAAAATTCCAAGTGAAGGGGATGAGCGGAAGTGGAGGGGCAGTGAGAAGGACCAAATCAGGGCCAAATGCCTCCAATTGGACTGCTGAAGGCAGGGCAGAAATGCAAGTGGAGAGACAGGAGGGCAAGGGGAAAAAGGGAAGTGCGGGCAAAGCGAGAAAAAATGGTGCGGCCGACGAAAAACAGTGCGAGTGAATGGGATGAGCAGAAGTGGAGAAAGGAGGCCGGCAGCTTGCCAAAAGAATGCTCACTGAAATCGCAAGATTTCGTTCCCTTTCCCGAAAGGGAAAGCCTTCCCTTTCGGGAAAGGGAACGAAATCTTGCAATCGGAGAAGAAAGTGTCCCGGAGGCTGGGGAGAGGAGATAGGAGGAAAAACAGTGCGAGGGAAAAATCCCGTCAGATTTGGGCCCGGAGCGATGAGCGGCGTATGCAGGGAGAGGAGCTGAGGGGCAGTGAGAAGGAGCAAATGTGGGCCAAATGAGCGCAATTGGAGTGCTGAAAGCAGGGCAGAAATGCAAGTGGAGAGAAATGTGGGCAAGCGGAGGAAAAATTGGCAAGGCGATGGGAAAAAAAATTCCAAGTGAAGGGGATGAGCGGAAGTGGAGGGGCAGTGAGAAGGACCAAATCAGGGCCAAATGCCTCCAATTGGACTGCTGAAGGCAGGGCAGAAATGCAAGTGGAGAGACAGGAGGGCAAGGGGAAAAAGGGAAGTGCGGGCAAAGCGAGAAAAAATGGTGCGGCCGACGAAAAACAGTGCGAGTGAATGGGATGAGCAGAAGTGGAGAAAGGAGGCCGGCAGCTTGCCAAAAGAATGCTCACTGAAATCGCAAGATTTCGTTCCCTTTCCCGAAAGGGAAAGCCTTCCCTTTCGGGAAAGGGAACGAAATCTTGCAATCGGAGAAGAAAGTGTCCCGGAGGCTGGGGAGAGGAGATAGGAGGAAAAACAGTGCGAGGGAAAAATCCCGTCAGATTTGGGCCCGGAGCGATGAGCGGCGTATGCAGGGAGAGGAGCTGAGGGGCAGTGAGAAGGAGCAAATGTGGGCCAAATGAGCGCAATTGGAGTGCTGAAAGCAGGGCAGAAATGCAAGTGGAGAGAAATGTGGGCAAGCGGAGGAAAAATTGGCAAGGCGATGGGAAAAAAAATTCCAAGTGAAGGGGATGAGCGGAAGTGGAGGGGCAGTGAGAAGGACCAAATCAGGGCCAAATGCCTCCAATTGGACTGCTGAAGGCAGGGCAGAAATGCAAGTGGAGAGACAGGAGGGCAAGGGGAAAAAGGGAAGTGCGGGCAAAGCGAGAAAAAATGGTGCGGCCGACGAAAAACAGTGCGAGTGAATGGGATGAGCAGAAGTGGAGAAAGGAGGCCGGCAGCTTGCCAAAAGAATGCTCACTGAAATCGCAAGATTTCGTTCCCTTTCCCGAAAGGGAAAGCCTTCCCTTTCGGGAAAGGGAACGAAATCTTGCAATCGGAGAAGAAAGTGTCCCGGAGGCTGGGGAGAGGAGATAGGAGGAAAAACAGTGCGAGGGAAAAATCCCGTCAGATTTGGGCCCGGAGCGATGAGCGGCGTATGCAGGGAGAGGAGCTGAGGGGCAGTGAGAAGGAGCAAATGTGGGCCAAATGAGCGCAATTGGAGTGCTGAAAGCAGGGCAGAAATGCAAGTGGAGAGAAATGTGGGCAAGCGGAGGAAAAATTGGCAAGGCGATGGGAAAAAAAATTCCAAGTGAAGGGGATGAGCGGAAGTGGAGGGGCAGTGAGAAGGACCAAATCAGGGCCAAATGCCTCCAATTGGACTGCTGAAGGCAGGGCAGAAATGCAAGTGGAGAGACAGGAGGGCAAGGGGAAAAAGGGAAGTGCGGGCAAAGCGAGAAAAAATGGCGCGGCCGATGAAAAACAGTGCGAGTGAATGGGATGAGCAGAAGTGGAGAAAGGAGGCCGGCAGCTTGCCAAAAGAATGCTCACTGAAATCGCAAGATTTCGTTCCCTTTCCCGAAAGGGAAAGCCTTCCCTTTCGGGAAAGGGAACGAAATCTTGCAATCGGAGAAGAAAGTGTCCCGGAGGCTGGGGAGAGGAGATAGGAGGAAAAACAGTGCGAGGGAAAAATCCCGTCAGATTTGGGCCCGGAGCGATGAGCGGCGTATGCAGGGAGAGGAGCTGAGGGGCAGTGAGAAGGAGCAAATGTGGGCCAAATGAGCGCAATTGGAGTGCTGAAAGCAGGGCAGAAATGCAAGTGGAGAGAAATGTGGGCAAGCGGAGGAAAAATTGGCAAGGCGATGGGAAAAAAAATTCCAAGTGAAGGGGATGAGCGGAAGTGGAGGGGCAGTGAGAAGGACCAAATCAGGGCCAAATGCCTCCAATTGGACTGCTGAAGGCAGGGCAGAAATGCAAGTGGAGAGACAGGAGGGCAAGGGGAAAAAGGGAAGTGCGGGCAAAGCGAGAAAAAATGGTGCGGCCGACGAAAAACAGTGCGAGTGAATGGGATGAGCAGAAGTGGAGAAAGGAGGCCGGCAGCTTGCCAAAAGAATGCTCACTGAAATCGCAAGATTTCGTTCCCTTTCCCGAAAGGGAAAGCCTTCCCTTTCGGGAAAGGGAACGAAATCTTGCAATCGGAGAAGAAAGTGTCCCGGAGGCTGGGGAGAAGAGATAGGAGGAAAAACAGTGCGAGGGAAAAATCCCGTCCGATTTGGGCCCGGAGCGATGAGCGGCGTATGCAGGGAGAGGAGCTGAGGGGCAGTGAGAAGGAGCAAATGTGGGCCAAATGAGCGCAATTGGAGTGCTGAAAGCAGGGCAGAAATGCAAGTGGAGAGAAATGTGGGCAAGCGGAGGAAAAATTGGCAAGGCGATGGGAAAAAAAATTCCAAGTGAAGGGGATGAGCGGAAGTGGAGGGGCAGTGAGAAGGACCAAATCAGGGCCAAATGCCTCCAATTGGACTGCTGAAGGCAGGGCAGAAATGCAAGTGGAGAGACAGGAGGGCAAGGGGAAAAAGGGAAGTGCGGGCAAAGCGAGAAAAAATGGTGCGGCCGACGAAAAACAGTGCGAGTGAATGGGATGAGCAGAAGTGGAGAAAGGAGGCCGGCAGCTTGCCAAAAGAATGCTCACTGAAATCGCAAGATTTCGTTCCCTTTCCCGAAAGGGAAAGCCTTCCCTTTCGGGAAAGGGAACGAAATCTTGCAATCGGAGAAGAAAGTGTCCCGGAGGCTGGGGAGAGGAGATAGGAGGAAAAACAGTGCGAGGGAAAAATCCCGTCCGATTTGGGCCCGGAGCGATGAGCGGCGTATGCAGGGAGAGGAGCTGAGGGGCAGTGAGAAGGAGCAAATGTGGGCCAAATGAGCGCAATTGGAGTGCTGAAAGCAGGGCAGAAATGCAAGTGGAGAGAAATGTGGGCAAGCGGAGGAAAAATTGGCAAGGCGATGGGAAAAAAAATTCCAAGTGAAGGGGATGAGCGGAAGTGGAGGGGCAGTGAGAAGGACCAAATCAGGGCCAAATGCCTCCAATTGGACTGCTGAAGGCAGGGCAGAAATGCAAGTGGAGAGACAGGAGGGCAAGGGGAAAAAGGGAAGTGCGGGCAAAGCGAGAAAAAATGGTGCGGCCGACGAAAAACAGTGCGAGTGAATGGGATGAGCAGAAGTGGAGAAAGGAGGCCGGCAGCTTGCCAAAAGAATGCTCACTGAAATCGCAAGATTTCGTTCCCGAAAGGGAAAGCCTTCCCTTTCGGGAACGAAATCTTGCAATCGGAGAAGAAAGTGTCCCGGAGGCTGGGGAGAGGAGATAGGAGGAAAAACAGTGCGAGGGAAAAATCCCGTCAGATTTGGGCCCGGAGCGATGAGCGGCGTATGCAGGGAGAGGAGCTGAGGGGCAGTGAGAAGGAGCAAATGTGGGCCAAATGAGCGCAATTGGAGTGCTGAAAGCAGGGCAGAAATGCAAGTGGAGAGAAATGTGGGCAAGCGGAGGAAAAATTGGCAAGGCGATGGGAAAAAAAATTCCAAGTGAAGGGGATGAGCGGAAGTGGAGGGGCAGTGAGAAGGACCAAATCAGGGCCAAATGCCTCCAATTGGACTGCTGAAGGCAGGGCAGAAATGCAAGTGGAGAGACAGGAGGGCAAGGGGAAAAAGGGAAGTGCGGGCAAAGCGAGAAAAAATGGTGCGGCCGACGAAAAACAGGGCGAGTGAATGGGATGAGCAGAAGTGGAGAAAGGAGGCCGGCAGCTTGCCAAAAGAATGCTCACTGAAATCGCAAGATTTCGTTCCCTTTCCCGAAAGGGAAAGCCTTCCCTTTCGGGAAAGGGAACGAAATCTTGCAATCGGAGAAGAAAGTGTCCCGGAGGCTGGGGAGAGGAGATAGGAGGAAAAACAGTGCGAGGGAAAAATCCCGTCAGATTTGGGCCCGGAGCGATGAGCGGCGTATGCAGGGAGAGGAGCTGAGGGGCAGTGAGAAGGAGCAAATGTGGGCCAAATGAGCGCAATTGGAGTGCTGAAAGCAGGGCAGAAATGCAAGTGGAGAGAAATGTGGGCAAGCGGAGGAAAAATTGGCAAGGCGATGGGAAAAAAAATTCCAAGTGAAGGGGATGAGCGGAAGTGGAGGGGCAGTGAGAAGGACCAAATCAGGGCCAAATGCCTCCAATTGGACTGCTGAAGGCAGGGCAGAAATGCAAGTGGAGAGACAGGAGGGCAAGGGGAAAAAGGGAAGTGCGGGCAAAGCGAGAAAAAATGGTGCGGCCGACGAAAAACAGGGCGAGTGAATGGGATGAGCAGAAGTGGAGAAAGGAGGCCGGCAGCTTGCCAAAAGAATGCTCACTGAAATCGCAAGATTTCGTTCCCTTTCCCGAAAGGGAAAGCCTTCCCTTTCGGGAAAGGGAACGAAATCTTGCAATCGGAGAAGAAAGTGTCCCGGAGGCTGGGGAGAGGAGATAGGAGGAAAAACAGTGCGAGGGAAAAATCCCGTCAGATTTGGGCCCGGAGCGATGAGCGGCGTATGCAGGGAGAGGAGCTGAGGGGCAGTGAGAAGGAGCAAATGTGGGCCAAATGAGCGCAATTGGAGTGCTGAAAGCAGGGCAGAAATGCAAGTGGAGAGAAATGTGGGCAAGCGGCGGAAAAATTGGCAAGGCGATGGGAAAAAAAATTCCAAGTGAAGGGGATGAGCGGAAGTGGAGGGGCAGTGAGAAGGACCAAATCAGGGCCAAATGCCTCCAATTGGACTGCTGAAGGCAGGGCAGAAATGCAAGTGGAGAGACAGGAGGGCAAGGGGAAAAAGGGAAGTGCGGGCAAAGCGAGAAAAAATGGTGCGGCCGACGAAAAACAGGGCGAGTGAATGGGATGAGCAGAAGTGGAGAAAGGAGGCCGGCAGCTTGCCAAAAGAATGCTCACTGAAATCGCAAGATTTCGTTCCCTTTCCCGAAAGGGAAAGCCTTCCCTTTCGGGAAAGGGAACGAAATCTTGCAATCGGAGAAGAAAGTGTCCCGGAGGCTGGGGAGAGGAGATAGGAGGAAAAACAGTGCGAGGGAAAAATCCCGTCAGATTTGGGCCCGGAGCGATGAGCGGCGTATGCAGGGAGAGGAGCTGAGGGGCAGTGAGAAGGAGCAAATGTGGGCCAAATGAGCGCAATTGGAGTGCTGAAAGCAGGGCAGAAATGCAAGTGGAGAGAAATGTGGGCAAGCGGAGGAAAAATTGGCAAGGCGATGGGAAAAAAAATTCCAAGTGAAGGGGATGAGCGGAAGTGGAGGGGCAGTGAGAAGGACCAAATCAGGGCCAAATGCCTCCAATTGGACTGCTGAAGGCAGGGCAGAAATGCAAGTGGAGAGACAGGAGGGCAAGGGGAAAAAGGGAAGTGCGTGCGAAGCGGGAAAAAATGGTGCGGCCGACGAAAAACAGTGCGAGTGAATGGGATGAGCAGAAGTGGAGAAAGGAGGCCGGCAGCTTGCCAAAAGAATGCTCACTGAAATCGCAAGATTTCGTTCCCTTTCCCGAAAGGGAAAGCCTTCCCTTTCGGGAAAGGGAACGAAATCTTGCAATCGGAGAAGAAAGTGTCCCGGAGGCTGGGGAGAGGAGATAGGAGGAAAAACAGTGCGAGGGAAAAATCCCGTCAGATTTGGGCCCGGAGCGATGAGCGGCGTATGCAGGGAGAGGAGCTGAGGGGCAGTGAGAAGGAGCAAATGTGGGCCAAATGAGCGCAATTGGAGTGCTGAAAGCAGGGCAGAAATGCAAGTGGAGAGAAATGTGGGCAAGCGGAGGAAAAATTGGCAAGGCGATGGGAAAAAAAATTCCAAGTGAAGGGGATGAGCGGAAGTGGAGGGGCAGTGAGAAGGACCAAATCAGGGCCAAATGCCTCCAATTGGACTGCTGAAGGCAGGGCAGAAATGCAAGTGGAGAGACAGGAGGGCAAGGGGAAAAAGGGAAGTGCGGGCGAAGCGGGAAAAAATGGTGCGGCCGACGAAAAACAGTGCGAGTGAATGGGATGAGCAGAAGTGGAGAAACGAGGCCGGCAGCTTGCCAAAAGAATGCTCACTGAAATCGCAAGATTTCGTTCCCTTTCCCGAAAGGGAAAGCCTTCCCTTTCGGGAAAGGGAACGAAATCTTGCAATCGGAGAAGAAAGTGTCCCGGAGGCTGGGGAGAGGAGATAGGAGGAAAAACAGTGCGAGGGAAAAATCCCGTCCGATTTGGGCCCGGAGCGATGAGCGGCGTATGCAGGGAGAGGAGCTGAGGGGCAGTGAGAAGGAGCAAATGTGGGCCAAATGAGCGCAATTGGAGTGCTGAAAGCAGGGCAGAAATGCAAGTGGAGAGAAATGTGGGCAAGCGGAGGAAAAATTGGCAAGGCGATGGGAAAAAAAATTCCAAGTGAAGGGGATGAGCGGAAGTGGAGGGGCAGTGAGAAGGACCAAATCAGGGCCAAATGCCTCCAATTGGACTGCTGAAGGCAGGGCAGAAATGCAAGTGGAGAGACAGGAGGGCAAGGGGAAAAAGGGAAGTGCGGGCAAAGCGAGAAAAAATGGTGCGGCCGACGAAAAACAGTGCGAGTGAATGGGATGAGCAGAAGTGGAGAAAGGAGGCCGGCAGCTTGCCAAAAGAATGCTCACTGAAATCGCAAGATTTCGTTCCCTTTCCCGAAAGGGAAAGCCTTCCCTTTCGGGAAAGGGAACGAAATCTTGCAATCGGAGAAGAAAGTGTCCCGGAGGCTGGGGAGAGGAGATAGGAGGAAAAACAGTGCGAGGGAAAAATCCCGTCAGATTTGGGCCCGGAGCGATGAGCGGCGTATGCAGGGAGAGGAGCTGAGGGGCAGTGAGAAGGAGCAAATGTGGGCCAAATGAGCGCAATTGGAGTGCTGAAAGCAGGGCAGAAATGCAAGTGGAGAGAAATGTGGGCAAGCGGAGGAAAAATTGGCAAGGCGATGGGAAAAAAAATTCCAAGTGAAGGGGATGAGCGGAAGTGGAGGGGCAGTGAGAAGGACCAAATCAGGGCCAAATGCCTCCAATTGGACTGCTGAAGGCAGGGCAGAAATGCAAGTGGAGAGACAGGAGGGCAAGGGGAAAAAGGGAAGTGCGGGCAAAGCGAGAAAAAATGGTGCGGCCGACGAAAAACAGTGCGAGTGAATGGGATGAGCAGAAGTGGAGAAAGGAGGCCGGCAGCTTGCCAAAAGAATGCTCACTGAAATCGCAAGATTTCGTTCCCTTTCCCGAAAGGGAAAGCCTTCCCTTTCGGGAAAGGGAACGAAATCTTGCAATCGGAGAAGAAAGTGTCCCGGAGGCTGGGGAGAGGAGATAGGAGGAAAAACAGTGCGAGGGAAAAATCCCGTCAGATTTGGGCCCGGAGCGATGAGCGGCGTATGCAGGGAGAGGAGCTGAGGGGCAGTGAGAAGGAGCAAATGTGGGCCAAATGAGCGCAATTGGAGTGCTGAAAGCAGGGCAGAAATGCAAGTGGAGAGAAATGTGGGCAAGCGGAGGAAAAATTGGCAAGGCGATGGGAAAAAAAATTCCAAGTGAAGGGGATGAGCGGAAGTGGAGGGGCAGTGAGAAGGACCAAATCAGGGCCAAATGCCTCCAATTGGACTGCTGAAGGCAGGGCAGAAATGCAAGTGGAGAGACAGGAGGGCAAGGGGAAAAAGGGAAGTGCGGGCGAAGCGGGAAAAAATGGTGCGGCCGACGAAAAACAGTGCGAGTGAATGGGATGAGCAGAAGTGGAGAAAGGAGGCCGGCAGCTTGCCAAAAGAATGCTCACTGAAATCGCAAGATTTCGTTCCCTTTCCCGAAAGGGAAAGCCTTCCCTTTCGGGAACGAAATCTTGCAATCGGAGAAGAAAGTGTCCCGGAGGCTGGGGAGAGGAGATAGGAGGAAAAACAGTGCGAGGGAAAAATCCCGTCAGATTTGGGCCCGGAGCGATGAGCGGCGTATGCAGGGAGAGGAGCTGAGGGGCAGTGAGAAGGAGCAAATGTGGGCCAAATGAGCGCAATTGGAGTGCTGAAAGCAGGGCAGAAATGCAAGTGGAGAGAAATGTGGGCAAGCGGAGGAAAAATTGGCAAGGCGATGGGAAAAAAAATTCCAAGTGAAGGGGATGAGCGGAAGTGGAGGGGCAGTGAGAAGGACCAAATCAGGGCCAAATGCCTCCAATTGGACTGCTGAAGGCAGGGCAGAAATGCAAGTGGAGAGACAGGAGGGCAAGGGGTAAAAGGGAAGTGCGGGCAAAGCGAGAAAAAATGGTGCGGCCGACGAAAAACAGTGCGAGTGAATGGGATGAGCAGAAGTGGAGAAAGGAGGCCGGCAGCTTGCCAAAAGAATGCTCACTGAAATCGCAAGATTTCGTTCCCTTTCCCGAAAGGGAAAGCCTTCCCTTTCGGGAAAGGGAACGAAATCTTGCAATCGGAGAAGAAAGTGTCCCGGAGGCTGGGGAGAGGAGATAGGAGGAAAAACAGTGCGAGGGAAAAATCCCGGCAGATTTGGGCCCGGAGCGATGAGCGACGTATGCAGGGAGAGGAGCTGAGGGGCAGTGAGAAGGAGCAAATGTGGGCCAAATGAGCGCAATTGGAGTGCTGAAAGCAGGGCAGAAATGCAAGTGGAGAGAAATGTGGGCAAGCGGAGGAAAAATTGGCAAGGCGATGGGAAAAAAAATTCCAAGTGAAGGGGATGAGCGGAAGTGGAGGGGCAGTGAGAAGGACCAAATCAGGGCCAAATGCCTCCAATTGGACTGCTGAAGGCAGGGCAGAAATGCAAGTGGAGAGACAGGAGGGCAAGGGGAAAAAGGGAAGTGCGGGCAAAGCGAGAAAAAATGGTGCGGCCGACGAAAAACAGGGCGAGTGAATGGGATGAGCAGAAGTGGAGAAAGGAGGCCGGCAGCTTGCCAAAAGAATGCTCACTGAAATCGCAAGATTTCGTTCCCTTTCCCGAAAGGGAAAGCCTTCCCTTTCGGGAAAGGGAACGAAATCTTGCAATCGGAGAAGAAAGTGTCCCGGAGGCTGGGGAGAGGAGATAGGAGGAAAAACAGTGCGAGGGAAAAATCCCGTCAGATTTGGGCCCGGAGCGATGAGCGGCGTATGCAGGGAGAGGAGCTGAGGGGCAGTGAGAAGGAGCAAATGTGGGCCAAATGAGCGCAATTGGAGTGCTGAAAGCAGGGCAGAAATGCAAGTGGAGAGAAATGTGGGCAAGCGGAGGAAAAATTGGCAAGGCGATGGGAAAAAAAATTCCAAGTGAAGGGGATGAGCGGAAGTGGAGGGGCAGTGAGAAGGACCAAATCAGGGCCAAATGCCTCCAATTGGACTGCTGAAGGCAGGGCAGAAATGCAAGTGGAGAGACAGGAGGGCAAGGGGAAAAAGGGAAGTGCGGGCGAAGCGAGAAAAAATGGTGCGGCCGACGAAAAACAGGGCGAGTGAATGGGATGAGCAGAAGTGGAGAAAGGAGGCCGGCAGCTTGCCAAAAGAATGCTCACTGAAATCGCAAGATTTCGTTCCCTTTCCCGAAAGGGAAAGCCTTCCCTTTCGGGAAAGGGAACGAAATCTTGCAATCGGAGAAGAAAGTGTCCCGGAGGCTGGGGAGAGGAGATAGGAGGAAAAACAGTGCGAGGGAAAAATCCCGTCAGATTTGGGCCCGGAGCGATGAGCGGCGTATGCAGGGAGAGGAGCTGAGGGGCAGTGAGAAGGAGCAAATGTGGGCCAAATGAGCGCAATTGGAGTGCTGAAAGCGGGGCAGAAATGCAAGTGGAGAGAAATGTGGGCAAGCGGAGGAAAAATTGGCAAGGCGATGGGAAAAAAAATTCCAAGTGAAGGGGATGAGCGGAAGTGGAGGGGCAGTGAGAAGGACCAAATCAGGGCCAAATGCCTCCAATTGGACTGCTGAAGGCAGGGCAGAAATGCAAGTGGAGAGACAGGAGGGCAAGGGGAAAAAGGGAAGTGCGGGCAAAGCGAGAAAAAATGGTGCGGCCGACGAAAAACAGTGCGAGTGAATGGGATGAGCAGAAGTGGAGAAAGGAGGCCGGCAGCTTGCCAAAAGAATGCTCACTGAAATCGCAAGATTTCGTTCCCTTTCCCGAAAGGGAAAGCCTTCCCTTTCGGGAAAGGGAACGAAATCTTGCAATCGGAGAAGAAAGTGTCCCGGAGGCTGGGGAGAGGAGATAGGAGGAAAAACAGTGCGAGGGAAAAATCCCGTCAGATTTGGGCCCGGAGCGATGAGCGGCGTATGCAGGGAGAGGAGCTGAGGGGCAGTGAGAAGGAGCAAATGTGGGCCAAATGAGCGCAATTGGAGTGCTGAAAGCAGGGCAGAAATGCAAGTGGAGAGAAATGTGGGCAAGCGGAGGAAAAATTGGCAAGGCGATGGGAAAAAAAATTCCAAGTGAAGGGGATGAGCGGAAGTGGAGGGGCAGTGAGAAGGACCAAATCAGGGCCAAATGCCTCCAATTGGACTGCTGAAGGCAGGGCAGAAATGCAAGTGGAGAGACAGGAGGGCAAGGGGAAAAAGGGAAGTGCGGGCAAAGCGAGAAAAAATGGTGCGGCCGACGAAAAACAGGGCGAGTGAATGGGATGAGCAGAAGTGGAGAAAGGAGGCCGGCAGCTTGCCAAAAGAATGCTCACTGAAATCGCAAGATTTCGTTCCCTTTCCCGAAAGGGAAAGCCTTCCCTTTCGGGAAAGGGAACGAAATCTTGCAATCGGAGAAGAAAGTGTCCCGGAGGCTGGGGAGAGGAGATAGGAGGAAAAACAGTGCGAGGGAAAAATCCCGTCAGATTTGGGCCCGGAGCGATGAGCGGCGTATGCAGGGAGAGGAGCTGAGGGGCAGTGAGAAGGAGCAAATGTGGGCAAAATGAGCGCAATTGGAGTGCTGAAAGCAGGGCAGAAATGCAAGTGGAGAGAAATGTGGGCAAGCGGAGGAAAAATTGGCAAGGCGATGGGAAAAAAAATTCCAAGTGAAGGGGATGAGCGGAAGTGGAGGGGCAGTGAGAAGGACCAAATCAGGGCCAAATGCCTCCAATTGGACTGCTGAAGGCAGGGCAGAAATGCAAGTGGAGAGACAGGAGGGCAAGGGGAAAAAGGGAAGTGCGGGCAAAGCGAGAAAAAATGGTGCGGCCGACGAAAAACAGTGCGAGTGAATGGGATGAGCAGAAGTGGAGAAAGGAGGCCGGCAGCTTGCCAAAAGAATGCTCACTGAAATCGCAAGATTTCGTTCCCTTTCCCGAAAGGGAAAGCCTTCCCTTTCGGGAAAGGGAACGAAATCTTGCAATCGGAGAAGAAAGTGTCCCGGAGGCTGGGGAGAGGAGATAGGAGGAAAAACAGTGCGAGGGAAAAATCCCGTCAGATTTGGGCCCGGAGCGATGAGCGGCGTATGCAGGGAGAGGAGCTGAGGGGCAGTGAGAAGGAGCAAATGTGGGCCAAATGAGCGCAATTGGAGTGCTGAAAGCAGGGCAGAAATGCAAGTGGAGAGAAATGTGGGCAAGCGGAGGAAAAATTGGCAAGGCGATGGGAAAAAAAATTCCAAGTGAAGGGGATGAGCGGAAGTGGAGGGGCAGTGAGAAGGACCAAATCAGGGCCAAATGCCTCCAATTGGACTGCTGAAGGCAGGGCAGAAATGCAAGTGGAGAGACAGGAGGGCAAGGGGAAAAAGGGAAGTGCGGGCGAAGCGGGAAAAAATGGTGCGGCCGACGAAAAACAGTGCGAGTGAATGGGATGAGCAGAAGTGGAGAAAGGAGGCCGGCAGCTTGCCAAAAGAATGCTCACTGAAATCGCAAGATTTCGTTCCCTTTCCCGAAAGGGAAAGCCTTCCCTTTCGGGAACGAAATCTTGCAATCGGAGAAGAAAGTGTCCCGGAGGCTGGGGAGAGGAGATAGGAGGAAAAACAGTGCGAGGGAAAAATCCCGTCAGATTTGGGCCCGGAGCGATGAGCGGCGTATGCAGGGAGAGGAGCTGAGGGGCAGTGAGAAGGAGCAAATGTGGGCCAAATGAGCGCAATTGGAGTGCTGAAAGCAGGGCAGAAATGCAAGTGGAGAGAAATGTGGGCAAGCGGAGGAAAAATTGGCAAGGCGATGGGAAAAAAAATTCCAAGTGAAGGGGATGAGCGGAAGTGGAGGGGCAGTGAGAAGGACCAAATCAGGGCCAAATGCCTCCAATTGGACTGCTGAAGGCAGGGCAGAAATGCAAGTGGAGAGACAGGAGGGCAAGGGGAAAAAGGGAAGTGCGGGCGAAGCGGGAAAAAATGGTGCGGCCGACGAAAAACAGTGCGAGTGAATGGGATGAGCAGAAGTGGAGAAAGGAGGCCGGCAGCTTGCCAAAAGAATGCTCACTGAAATCGCAAGATTTCGTTCCCTTTCCCGAAAGGGAAAGCCTTCCCTTTCGGGAAAGGGAACGAAATCTTGCAATCGGAGAAGAAAGTGTCCCGGAGGCTGGGGAGAGGAGATAGGAGGAAAAACAGTGCGAGGGAAAAATCCCGTCAGATTTGGGCCCGGAGCGATGAGCGGCGTATGCAGGGAGAGGAGCTGAGGGGCAGTGAGAAGGAGCAAATGTGGGCCAAATGAGCGCAATTGGAGTGCTGAAAGCAGGGCAGAAATGCAAGTGGAGAGAAATGTGGGCAAGCGGAGGAAAAATTGGCAAGGCGATGGGAAAAAAAATTCCAAGTGAAGGGGATGAGCGGAAGTGGAGGGGCAGTGAGAAGGACCAAATCAGGGCCAAATGCCTCCAATTGGACTGCTGAAGGCAGGGCAGAAATGCAAGTGGAGAGACAGGAGGGCAAGGGGAAAAAGGGAAGTGCGGGCAAAGCGAGAAAAAATGGTGCGGCCGACGAAAAACAGTGCGAGTGAATGGGATGAGCAGAAGTGGAGAAAGGAGGCCGGCAGCTTGCCAAAAGAATGCTCACTGAAATCGCAAGATTTCGTTCCCTTTCCCGAAAGGGAAAGCCTTCCCTTTCGGGAAAGGGAACGAAATCTTGCAATCGGAGAAGAAAGTGTCCCGGAGGCTGGGGAGAGGAGATAGGAGGAAAAACAGTGCGAGGGAAAAATCCCGTCAGATTTGGGCCCGGAGCGATGAGCGGCGTATGCAGGGAGAGGAGCTGAGGGGCAGTGAGAAGGAGCAAATGTGGGCCAAATGAGCGCAATTGGAGTGCTGAAAGCAGGGCAGAAATGCAAGTGGAGAGAAATGTGGGCAAGCGGAGGAAAAATTGGCAAGGCGATGGGAAAAAAAATTCCAAGTGAAGGGGATGAGCGGAAGTGGAGGGGCAGTGAGAAGGACCAAATCAGGGCCAAATGCCTCCAATTGGACTGCTGAAGGCAGGGCAGAAATGCAAGTGGAGAGACAGGAGGGCAAGGGGAAAAAGGGAAGTGCGGGCGAAGCGGGAAAAAATGGTGCGGCCGACGAAAAACAGTGCGAGTGAATGGGATGAGCAGAAGTGGAGAAAGGAGGCCGGCAGCTTGCCAAAAGAATGCTCACTGAAATCGCAAGATTTCGTTCCCTTTCCCGAAAGGGAAAGCCTTCCCTTTCGGGAAAGGGAACGAAATCTTGCAATCGGAGAAGAAAGTGTCCCGGAGGCTGGGGAGAGGAGATAGGAGGAAAAACAGTGCGAGGGAAAAATCCCGGCAGATTTGGGCCCGGAGCGATGAGCGACGTATGCAGGGAGAGGAGCTGAGGGGCAGTGAGAAGGAGCAAATGTGGGCCAAATGAGCGCAATTGGAGTGCTGAAAGCAGGGCAGAAATGCAAGTGGAGAGAAATGTGGGCAAGCGGAGGAAAAATTGGCAAGGCGATGGGAAAAAAAATTCCAAGTGAAGGGGATGAGCGGAAGTGGAGGGGCAGTGAGAAGGACCAAATCAGGGCCAAATGCCTCCAATTGGACTGCTGAAGGCAGGGCAGAAATGCAAGTGGAGAGACAGGAGGGCAAGGGGAAAAAGGGAAGTGCGGGCAAAGCGAGAAAAAATGGTGCGGCCGACGAAAAACAGGGCGAGTGAATGGGATGAGCAGAAGTGGAGAAAGGAGGCCGGCAGCTTGCCAAAAGAATGCTCACTGAAATCGCAAGATTTCGTTCCCTTTCCCGAAAGGGAAAGCCTTCCCTTTCGGGAAAGGGAACGAAATCTTGCAATCGGAGAAGAAAGTGTCCCGGAGGCTGGGGAGAGGAGATAGGAGGAAAAACAGTGCGAGGGAAAAATCCCGTCAGATTTGGGCCCGGAGCGATGAGCGGCGTATGCAGGGAGAGGAGCTGAGGGGCAGTGAGAAGGAGCAAATGTGGGCCAAATGAGCGCAATTGGAGTGCTGAAAGCAGGGCAGAAATGCAAGTGGAGAGAAATGTGGGCAAGCGGAGGAAAAATTGGCAAGGCGATGGGAAAAAAAATTCCAAGTGAAGGGGATGAGCGGAAGTGGAGGGGCAGTGAGAAGGACCAAATCAGGGCCAAATGCCTCCAATTGGACTGCTGAAGGCAGGGCAGAAATGCAAGTGGAGAGACAGGAGGGCAAGGGGAAAAAGGGAAGTGCGGGCGAAGCGAGAAAAAATGGTGCGGCCGACGAAAAACAGGGCGAGTGAATGGGATGAGCAGAAGTGGAGAAAGGAGGCCGGCAGCTTGCCAAAAGAATGCTCACTGAAATCGCAAGATTTCGTTCCCTTTCCCGAAAGGGAAAGCCTTCCCTTTCGGGAAAGGGAACGAAATCTTGCAATCGGAGAAGAAAGTGTCCCGGAGGCTGGGGAGAGGAGATAGGAGGAAAAACAGTGCGAGGGAAAAATCCCGTCAGATTTGGGCCCGGAGCGATGAGCGGCGTATGCAGGGAGAGGAGCTGAGGGGCAGTGAGAAGGAGCAAATGTGGGCCAAATGAGCGCAATTGGAGTGCTGAAAGCGGGGCAGAAATGCAAGTGGAGAGAAATGTGGGCAAGCGGAGGAAAAATTGGCAAGGCGATGGGAAAAAAAATTCCAAGTGAAGGGGATGAGCGGAAGTGGAGGGGCAGTGAGAAGGACCAAATCAGGGCCAAATGCCTCCAATTGGACTGCTGAAGGCAGGGCAGAAATGCAAGTGGAGAGACAGGAGGGCAAGGGGAAAAAGGGAAGTGCGGGCAAAGCGAGAAAAAATGGTGCGGCCGACGAAAAACAGTGCGAGTGAATGGGATGAGCAGAAGTGGAGAAAGGAGGCCGGCAGCTTGCCAAAAGAATGCTCACTGAAATCGCAAGATTTCGTTCCCTTTCCCGAAAGGGAAAGCCTTCCCTTTCGGGAAAGGGAACGAAATCTTGCAATCGGAGAAGAAAGTGTCCCGGAGGCTGGGGAGAGGAGATAGGAGGAAAAACAGTGCGAGGGAAAAATCCCGTCAGATTTGGGCCCGGAGCGATGAGCGGCGTATGCAGGGAGAGGAGCTGAGGGGCAGTGAGAAGGAGCAAATGTGGGCCAAATGAGCGCAATTGGAGTGCTGAAAGCAGGGCAGAAATGCAAGTGGAGAGAAATGTGGGCAAGCGGAGGAAAAATTGGCAAGGCGATGGGAAAAAAAATTCCAAGTGAAGGGGATGAGCGGAAGTGGAGGGGCAGTGAGAAGGACCAAATCAGGGCCAAATGCCTCCAATTGGACTGCTGAAGGCAGGGCAGAAATGCAAGTGGAGAGACAGGAGGGCAAGGGGAAAAAGGGAAGTGCGGGCAAAGCGAGAAAAAATGGTGCGGCCGACGAAAAACAGGGCGAGTGAATGGGATGAGCAGAAGTGGAGAAAGGAGGCCGGCAGCTTGCCAAAAGAATGCTCACTGAAATCGCAAGATTTCGTTCCCTTTCCCGAAAGGGAAAGCCTTCCCTTTCGGGAAAGGGAACGAAATCTTGCAATCGGAGAAGAAAGTGTCCCGGAGGCTGGGGAGAGGAGATAGGAGGAAAAACAGTGCGAGGGAAAAATCCCGTCAGATTTGGGCCCGGAGCGATGAGCGGCGTATGCAGGGAGAGGAGCTGAGGGGCAGTGAGAAGGAGCAAATGTGGGCAAAATGAGCGCAATTGGAGTGCTGAAAGCAGGGCAGAAATGCAAGTGGAGAGAAATGTGGGCAAGCGGAGGAAAAATTGGCAAGGCGATGGGAAAAAAAATTCCAAGTGAAGGGGATGAGCGGAAGTGGAGGGGCAGTGAGAAGGACCAAATCAGGGCCAAATGCCTCCAATTGGACTGCTGAAGGCAGGGCAGAAATGCAAGTGGAGAGACAGGAGGGCAAGGGGAAAAAGGGAAGTGCGGGCAAAGCGAGAAAAAATGGTGCGGCCGACGAAAAACAGTGCGAGTGAATGGGATGAGCAGAAGTGGAGAAAGGAGGCCGGCAGCTTGCCAAAAGAATGCTCACTGAAATCGCAAGATTTCGTTCCCTTTCCCGAAAGGGAAAGCCTTCCCTTTCGGGAAAGGGAACGAAATCTTGCAATCGGAGAAGAAAGTGTCCCGGAGGCTGGGGAGAGGAGATAGGAGGAAAAACAGTGCGAGGGAAAAATCCCGTCAGATTTGGGCCCGGAGCGATGAGCGGCGTATGCAGGGAGAGGAGCTGAGGGGCAGTGAGAAGGAGCAAATGTGGGCCAAATGAGCGCAATTGGAGTGCTGAAAGCAGGGCAGAAATGCAAGTGGAGAGAAATGTGGGCAAGCGGAGGAAAAATTGGCAAGGCGATGGGAAAAAAAATTCCAAGTGAAGGGGATGAGCGGAAGTGGAGGGGCAGTGAGAAGGACCAAATCAGGGCCAAATGCCTCCAATTGGACTGCTGAAGGCAGGGCAGAAATGCAAGTGGAGAGACAGGAGGGCAAGGGGAAAAAGGGAAGTGCGGGCGAAGCGGGAAAAAATGGTGCGGCCGACGAAAAACAGTGCGAGTGAATGGGATGAGCAGAAGTGGAGAAAGGAGGCCGGCAGCTTGCCAAAAGAATGCTCACTGAAATCGCAAGATTTCGTTCCCTTTCCCGAAAGGGAAAGCCTTCCCTTTCGGGAAAGGGAACGAAATCTTGCAATCGGAGAAGAAAGTGTCCCGGAGGCTGGGGAGAGGAGATAGGAGGAAAAACAGTGCGAGGGAAAAATCCCGTCAGATTTGGGCCCGGAGCGATGAGCGGCGTATGCAGGGAGAGGAGCTGAGGGGCAGTGAGAAGGAGCAAATGTGGGCCAAATGAGCGCAATTGGAGTGCTGAAAGCAGGGCAGAAATGCAAGTGGAGAGAAATGTGGGCAAGCGGAGGAAAAATTGGCAAGGCGATGGGAAAAAAAATTCCAAGTGAAGGGGATGAGCGGAAGTGGAGGGGCAGTGAGAAGGACCAAATCAGGGCCAAATGCCTCCAATTGGACTGCTGAAGGCAGGGCAGAAATGCAAGTGGAGAGACAGGAGGGCAAGGGGAAAAAGGGAAGTGCGGGCAAAGCGAGAAAAAATGGTGCGGCCGACGAAAAACAGTGCGAGTGAATGGGATGAGCAGAAGTGGAGAAAGGAGGCCGGCAGCTTGCCAAAAGAATGCTCACTGAAATCGCAAGATTTCGTTCCCTTTCCCGAAAGGGAAAGCCTTCCCTTTCGGGAAAGGGAACGAAATCTTGCAATCGGAGAAGAAAGTGTCCCGGAGGCTGGGGAGAGGAGATAGGAGGAAAAACGGTGCGAGGGAAAAATCCCGTCAGATTTGGGCCCGGAGCGATGAGCGGCGTATGCAGGGAGAGGAGCTGAGGGGCAGTGAGAAGGAGCAAATGTGGGCCAAATGAGCGCAATTGGAGTGCTGAAAGCAGGGCAGAAATGCAAGTGGAGAGAAATGTGGGCAAGCGGAGGAAAAATTGGCAAGGCGATGGGAAAAAAAATTCCAAGTGAAGGGGATGAGCGGAAGTGGAGGGGCAGTGAGAAGGACCAAATCAGGGCCAAATGCCTCCAATTGGACTGCTGAAGGCAGGGCAGAAATGCAAGTGGAGAGACAGGAGGGCAAGGGGAAAAAGGGAAGTGCGGGCAAAGCGAGAAAAAATGGTGCGGCCGACGAAAAACAGTGCGAGTGAATGGGATGAGCAGAAGTGGAGAAATGAGGCCGGCAGCTTGCCAAAAGAATGCTCACTGAAATCGCAAGATTTCGTTCCCTTTCCCGAAAGGGAACGAAATCTTGCAATCGGAGAAGAAAGTGTCCCGGAGGCTGGGGAGAGGAGATAGGAGGAAAAACAGTGCGAGGGAAAAATCCCGTCAGATTTGGGCCCGGAGCGATGAGCGGCGTATGCAGGGAGAGGAGCTGAGGGGCAGTGAGAAGGAGCAAATGTGGGCCAAATGAGCGCAATTGGAGTGCTGAAAGCAGGGCAGAAATGCAAGTGGAGAGAAATGTGGGCAAGCGGAGGAAAAATTGGCAAGGCGATGGGAAAAAAAATTCCAAGTGAAGGGGATGAGCGGAAGTGGAGGGGCAGTGAGAAGGACCAAATCAGGGCCAAATGCCTCCAATTGGACTGCTGAAGGCAGGGCAGAAATGCAAGTGGAGAGACAGGAGGGCAAGGGGAAAAAGGGAAGTGCGGGCGAAGCGAGAAAAATCGGTGCGGCCGACGAAAAACAGTGCGAGTGAATGGGATGAGCAGAAGTGGAGAAAGGAGGCCGGCAGCTTGCCAAAAGAATGCTCACTGAAATCGCAAGATTTCGTTCCCTTTCCCGAAAGGGAAAGCCTTCCCTTTCGGGAAAGGGAACGAAATCTTGCAATCGGAGAAGAAAGTGTCCCGGAGGCTGGGGAGAGGAGATAGGAGGAAAAACAGTGCGAGGGAAAAATCCCGTCAGATTTGGGCCCGGAGCGATGAGCGGCGTATGCAGGGAGAGGAGCTGAGGGGCAGTGAGAAGGAGCAAATGTGGGCCAAATGAGCGCAATTGGAGTGCTGAAAGCAGGGCAGAAATGCAAGTGGAGAGAAATGTGGGCAAGCGGAGGAAAAATTGGCAAGGCGATGGGAAAAAAAATTCCAAGTGAAGGGGATGAGCGGAAGTGGAGGGGCAGTGAGAAGGACCAAATCAGGGCCAAATGCCTCCAATTGGACTGCTGAAGGCAGGGCAGAAATGCAAGTGGAGAGACAGGAGGGCAAGGGGAAAAAGGGAAGTGCGGGCGAAGCTGGAAAAAATGGTGCGGCCGACGAAAAACAGTGCGAGTGAATGGGATGAGCAGAAGTGGAGAAAGGAGGCCGGCAGCTTGCCAAAAGAATGCTCACTGAAATCGCAAGATTTCGTTCCCTTTCCCGAAAGGGAAAGCCTTCCCTTTCGGGAAAGGGAACGAAATCTTGCAATCGGAGAAGAAAGTGTCCCGGAGGCTGGGGAGAGGAGATAGGAGGAAAAACAGTGCGAGGGAAAAATCCCGTCAGATTTGGGCCCGGAGCGATGAGCGGCGTATGCAGGGAGAGGAGCTGAGGGGCAGTGAGAAGGAGCAAATGTGGGCCAAATGAGCGCAATTGGAGTGCTGAAAGCGGGGCAGAAATGCAAGTGGAGAGAAATGTGGGCAAGCGGAGGAAAAATTGGCAAGGCGATGGGAAAAAAAATTCCAAGTGAAGGGGATGAGCGGAAGTGGAGGGGCAGTGAGAAGGACCAAATCAGGGCCAAATGCCTCCAATTGGACTGCTGAAGGCAGGGCAGAAATGCAAGTGGAGAGACAGGAGGGCAAGGGGAAAAAGGGAAGTGCGGGCAAAGCGAGAAAAAATGGTGCGGCCGACGAAAAACAGGGCGAGTGAATGGGATGAGCAGAAGTGGAGAAAGGAGGCCGGCAGCTTGCCAAAAGAATGCTCACTGAAATCGCAAGATTTCGTTCCCTTTCCCGAAAGGGAAAGCCTTCCCTTTCGGGAAAGGGAACGAAATCTTGCAATCGGAGAAGAAAGTGTCCCGGAGGCTGGGGAGAGGAGATAGGAGGAAAAACAGTGCGAGGGAAAAATCCCGCCAGATTTGGGCCCGGAGCGATGAGCGGCGTATGCAGGGAGAGGAGCTGAGGGGCAGTGAGAAGGAGCAAATGTGGGCCAAATGAGCGCAATTGGAGTGCTGAAAGCAGGGCAGAAATGCAAGTGGAGAGAAATGTGGGCAAGCGGAGGAAAAATTGGCAAGGCGATGGGAAAAAAAATTCCAAGTGAAGGGGATGAGCGGAAGTGGAGGGGCAGTGAGAAGGACCAAATCAGGGCCAAATGCCTCCAATTGGACTGCTGAAGGCAGGGCAGAAATGCAAGTGGAGAGACAGGAGGGCAAGGGGAAAACGGGAAGTGCAGGCAAAGCGAGAAAAAATGGTGCGGCCGACGAAAAACAGTGCGAGTGAATGGGATGAGCAGAAGTGGAGAAAGGAGGCCGGCAGCTTGCCAAAAGAATGCTCACTGAAATCGCAAGATTTCGTTCCCTTTCCCGAAAGGGAAAGCCTTCCCTTTCGGGAAAGGGAACGAAATCTTGCAATCGGAGAAGAAAGTGTCCCGGAGGCTGGGGAGAGGAGATAGGAGGAAAAACAGTGCGAGGGAAAAATCCCGGCAGATTTGGGCCCGGAGCGATGAGCGACGTATGCAGGGAGAGGAGCTGAGGGGCAGTGAGAAGGAGCAAATGTGGGCCAAATGAGCGCAATTGGAGTGCTGAAAGCAGGGCAGAAATGCAAGTGGAGAGAAATGTGGGCAAGCGGAGGAAAAATTGGCAAGGCGATGGGAAAAAAAATTCCAAGTGAAGGGGATGAGCGGAAGTGGAGGGGCAGTGAGAAGGACCAAATCAGGGCCAAATGCCTCCAATTGGACTGCTGAAGGCAGGGCAGAAATGCAAGTGGAGAGACAGGAGGGCAAGGGGAAAAAGGGAAGTGCGGGCAAAGCGAGAAAAAATGGTGCGGCCGACGAAAAACAGGGCGAGTGAATGGGATGAGCAGAAGTGGAGAAAGGAGGCCGGCAGCTTGCCAAAAGAATGCTCACTGAAATCGCAAGATTTCGTTCCCTTTCCCGAAAGGGAAAGCCTTCCCTTTCGGGAAAGGGAACGAAATCTTGCAATCGGAGAAGAAAGTGTCCCGGAGGCTGGGGAGAGGAGATAGGAGGAAAAACAGTGCGAGGGAAAAATCCCGTCAGATTTGGGCCCGGAGCGATGAGCGGCGTATGCAGGGAGAGGAGCTGAGGGGCAGTGAGAAGGAGCAAATGTGGGCCAAATGAGCGCAATTGGAGTGCTGAAAGCAGGGCAGAAATGCAAGTGGAGAGAAATGTGGGCAAGCGGAGGAAAAATTGGCAAGGCGATGGGAAAAAAAATTCCAAGTGAAGGGGATGAGCGGAAGTGGAGGGGCAGTGAGAAGGACCAAATCAGGGCCAAATGCCTCCAATTGGACTGCTGAAGGCAGGGCAGAAATGCAAGTGGAGAGACAGGAGGGCAAGGGGAAAAAGGGAAGTGCGGGCGAAGCGAGAAAAAATGGTGCGGCCGACGAAAAACAGGGCGAGTGAATGGGATGAGCAGAAGTGGAGAAAGGAGGCCGGCAGCTTGCCAAAAGAATGCTCACTGAAATCGCAAGATTTCGTTCCCTTTCCCGAAAGGGAAAGCCTTCCCTTTCGGGAAAGGGAACGAAATCTTGCAATCGGAGAAGAAAGTGTCCCGGAGGCTGGGGAGAGGAGATAGGAGGAAAAACAGTGCGAGGGAAAAATCCCGTCAGATTTGGGCCCGGAGCGATGAGCGGCGTATGCAGGGAGAGGAGCTGAGGGGCAGTGAGAAGGAGCAAATGTGGGCCAAATGAGCGCAATTGGAGTGCTGAAAGCGGGGCAGAAATGCAAGTGGAGAGAAATGTGGGCAAGCGGAGGAAAAATTGGCAAGGCGATGGGAAAAAAAATTCCAAGTGAAGGGGATGAGCGGAAGTGGAGGGGCAGTGAGAAGGACCAAATCAGGGCCAAATGCCTCCAATTGGACTGCTGAAGGCAGGGCAGAAATGCAAGTGGAGAGACAGGAGGGCAAGGGGAAAAAGGGAAGTGCGGGCAAAGCGAGAAAAAATGGTGCGGCCGACGAAAAACAGTGCGAGTGAATGGGATGAGCAGAAGTGGAGAAAGGAGGCCGGCAGCTTGCCAAAAGAATGCTCACTGAAATCGCAAGATTTCGTTCCCTTTCCCGAAAGGGAAAGCCTTCCCTTTCGGGAAAGGGAACGAAATCTTGCAATCGGAGAAGAAAGTGTCCCGGAGGCTGGGGAGAGGAGATAGGAGGAAAAACAGTGCGAGGGAAAAATCCCGTCAGATTTGGGCCCGGAGCGATGAGCGGCGTATGCAGGGAGAGGAGCTGAGGGGCAGTGAGAAGGAGCAAATGTGGGCCAAATGAGCGCAATTGGAGTGCTGAAAGCAGGGCAGAAATGCAAGTGGAGAGAAATGTGGGCAAGCGGAGGAAAAATTGGCAAGGCGATGGGAAAAAAAATTCCAAGTGAAGGGGATGAGCGGAAGTGGAGGGGCAGTGAGAAGGACCAAATCAGGGCCAAATGCCTCCAATTGGACTGCTGAAGGCAGGGCAGAAATGCAAGTGGAGAGACAGGAGGGCAAGGGGAAAAAGGGAAGTGCGGGCAAAGCGAGAAAAAATGGTGCGGCCGACGAAAAACAGGGCGAGTGAATGGGATGAGCAGAAGTGGAGAAAGGAGGCCGGCAGCTTGCCAAAAGAATGCTCACTGAAATCGCAAGATTTCGTTCCCTTTCCCGAAAGGGAAAGCCTTCCCTTTCGGGAAAGGGAACGAAATCTTGCAATCGGAGAAGAAAGTGTCCCGGAGGCTGGGGAGAGGAGATAGGAGGAAAAACAGTGCGAGGGAAAAATCCCGTCAGATTTGGGCCCGGAGCGATGAGCGGCGTATGCAGGGAGAGGAGCTGAGGGGCAGTGAGAAGGAGCAAATGTGGGCAAAATGAGCGCAATTGGAGTGCTGAAAGCAGGGCAGAAATGCAAGTGGAGAGAAATGTGGGCAAGCGGAGGAAAAATTGGCAAGGCGATGGGAAAAAAAATTCCAAGTGAAGGGGATGAGCGGAAGTGGAGGGGCAGTGAGAAGGACCAAATCAGGGCCAAATGCCTCCAATTGGACTGCTGAAGGCAGGGCAGAAATGCAAGTGGAGAGACAGGAGGGCAAGGGGAAAAAGGGAAGTGCGGGCAAAGCGAGAAAAAATGGTGCGGCCGACGAAAAACAGTGCGAGTGAATGGGATGAGCAGAAGTGGAGAAAGGAGGCCGGCAGCTTGCCAAAAGAATGCTCACTGAAATCGCAAGATTTCGTTCCCTTTCCCGAAAGGGAAAGCCTTCCCTTTCGGGAAAGGGAACGAAATCTTGCAATCGGAGAAGAAAGTGTCCCGGAGGCTGGGGAGAGGAGATAGGAGGAAAAACAGTGCGAGGGAAAAATCCCGTCAGATTTGGGCCCGGAGCGATGAGCGGCGTATGCAGGGAGAGGAGCTGAGGGGCAGTGAGAAGGAGCAAATGTGGGCCAAATGAGCGCAATTGGAGTGCTGAAAGCAGGGCAGAAATGCAAGTGGAGAGAAATGTGGGCAAGCGGAGGAAAAATTGGCAAGGCGATGGGAAAAAAAATTCCAAGTGAAGGGGATGAGCGGAAGTGGAGGGGCAGTGAGAAGGACCAAATCAGGGCCAAATGCCTCCAATTGGACTGCTGAAGGCAGGGCAGAAATGCAAGTGGAGAGACAGGAGGGCAAGGGGAAAAAGGGAAGTGCGGGCGAAGCGGGAAAAAATGGTGCGGCCGACGAAAAACAGTGCGAGTGAATGGGATGAGCAGAAGTGGAGAAAGGAGGCCGGCAGCTTGCCAAAAGAATGCTCACTGAAATCGCAAGATTTCGTTCCCTTTCCCGAAAGGGAAAGCCTTCCCTTTCGGGAAAGGGAACGAAATCTTGCAATCGGAGAAGAAAGTGTCCCGGAGGCTGGGGAGAGGAGATAGGAGGAAAAACAGTGCGAGGGAAAAATCCCGTCAGATTTGGGCCCGGAGCGATGAGCGGCGTATGCAGGGAGAGGAGCTGAGGGGCAGTGAGAAGGAGCAAATGTGGGCCAAATGAGCGCAATTGGAGTGCTGAAAGCAGGGCAGAAATGCAAGTGGAGAGAAATGTGGGCAAGCGGAGGAAAAATTGGCAAGGCGATGGGAAAAAAAATTCCAAGTGAAGGGGATGAGCGGAAGTGGAGGGGCAGTGAGAAGGACCAAATCAGGGCCAAATGCCTCCAATTGGACTGCTGAAGGCAGGGCAGAAATGCAAGTGGAGAGACAGGAGGGCAAGGGGAAAAAGGGAAGTGCGGGCGAAGCGGGAAAAAATGGTGCGGCCGACGAAAAACAGTGCGAGTGAATGGGATGAGCAGAAGTGGAGAAAGGAGGCCGGCAGCTTGCCAAAAGAATGCTCACTGAAATCGCAAGATTTCGTTCCCTTTCCCGAAAGGGAAAGCCTTCCCTTTCGGGAAAGGGAACGAAATCTTGCAATCGGAGAAGAAAGTGTCCCGGAGGCTGGGGAGAGGAGATAGGAGGAAAAACAGTGCGAGGGAAAAATCCCGTCAGATTTGGGCCCGGAGCGATGAGCGGCGTATGCAGGGAGAGGAGCTGAGGGGCAGTGAGAAGGAGCAAATGTGGGCCAAATGAGCGCAATTGGAGTGCTGAAAGCAGGGCAGAAATGCAAGTGGAGAGAAATGTGGGCAAGCGGAGGAAAAATTGGCAAGGCGATGGGAAAAAAAATTCCAAGTGAAGGGGATGAGCGGAAGTGGAGGGGCAGTGAGAAGGACCAAATCAGGGCCAAATGCCTCCAATTGGACTGCTGAAGGCAGGGCAGAAATGCAAGTGGAGAGACAGGAGGGCAAGGGGAAAAAGGGAAGTGCGGGCAAAGCGAGAAAAAATGGTGCGGCCGACGAAAAACAGTGCGAGTGAATGGGATGAGCAGAAGTGGAGAAAGGAGGCCGGCAGCTTGCCAAAAGAATGCTCACTGAAATCGCAAGATTTCGTTCCCTTTCCCGAAAGGGAAAGCCTTCCCTTTCGGGAAAGGGAACGAAATCTTGCAATCGGAGAAGAAAGTGTCCCGGAGGCTGGGGAGAGGAGATAGGAGGAAAAACAGTGCGAGGGAAAAATCCCGTCAGATTTGGGCCCGGAGCGATGAGCGGCGTATGCAGGGAGAGGAGCTGAGGGGCAGTGAGAAGGAGCAAATGTGGGCCAAATGAGCGCAATTGGAGTGCTGAAAGCAGGGCAGAAATGCAAGTGGAGAGAAATGTGGGCAAGCGGAGGAAAAATTGGCAAGGCGATGGGAAAAAAAATTCCAAGTGAAGGGGATGAGCGGAAGTGGAGGGGCAGTGAGAAGGACCAAATCAGGGCCAAATGCCTCCAATTGGACTGCTGAAGGCAGGGCAGAAATGCAAGTGGAGAGACAGGAGGGCAAGGGGAAAAAGGGAAGTGCGGGCGAAGCGGGAAAAAATGGTGCGGCCGACGAAAAACAGTGCGAGTGAATGGGATGAGCAGAAGTGGAGAAAGGAGGCCGGCAGCTTGCCAAAAGAATGCTCACTGAAATCGCAAGATTTCGTTCCCTTTCCCGAAAGGGAAAGCCTTCCCTTTCGGGAAAGGGAACGAAATCTTGCAATCGGAGAAGAAAGTGTCCCGGAGGCTGGGGAGAGGAGATAGGAGGAAAAACAGTGCGAGGGAAAAATCCCGGCAGATTTGGGCCCGGAGCGATGAGCGACGTATGCAGGGAGAGGAGCTGAGGGGCAGTGAGAAGGAGCAAATGTGGGCCAAATGAGCGCAATTGGAGTGCTGAAAGCAGGGCAGAAATGCAAGTGGAGAGAAATGTGGGCAAGCGGAGGAAAAATTGGCAAGGCGATGGGAAAAAAAATTCCAAGTGAAGGGGATGAGCGGAAGTGGAGGGGCAGTGAGAAGGACCAAATCAGGGCCAAATGCCTCCAATTGGACTGCTGAAGGCAGGGCAGAAATGCAAGTGGAGAGACAGGAGGGCAAGGGGAAAAAGGGAAGTGCGGGCAAAGCGAGAAAAAATGGTGCGGCCGACGAAAAACAGGGCGAGTGAATGGGATGAGCAGAAGTGGAGAAAGGAGGCCGGCAGCTTGCCAAAAGAATGCTCACTGAAATCGCAAGATTTCGTTCCCTTTCCCGAAAGGGAAAGCCTTCCCTTTCGGGAAAGGGAACGAAATCTTGCAATCGGAGAAGAAAGTGTCCCGGAGGCTGGGGAGAGGAGATAGGAGGAAAAACAGTGCGAGGGAAAAATCCCGTCAGATTTGGGCCCGGAGCGATGAGCGGCGTATGCAGGGAGAGGAGCTGAGGGGCAGTGAGAAGGAGCAAATGTGGGCCAAATGAGCGCAATTGGAGTGCTGAAAGCAGGGCAGAAATGCAAGTGGAGAGAAATGTGGGCAAGCGGAGGAAAAATTGGCAAGGCGATGGGAAAAAAAATTCCAAGTGAAGGGGATGAGCGGAAGTGGAGGGGCAGTGAGAAGGACCAAATCAGGGCCAAATGCCTCCAATTGGACTGCTGAAGGCAGGGCAGAAATGCAAGTGGAGAGACAGGAGGGCAAGGGGAAAAAGGGAAGTGCGGGCGAAGCGAGAAAAAATGGTGCGGCCGACGAAAAACAGGGCGAGTGAATGGGATGAGCAGAAGTGGAGAAAGGAGGCCGGCAGCTTGCCAAAAGAATGCTCACTGAAATCGCAAGATTTCGTTCCCTTTCCCGAAAGGGAAAGCCTTCCCTTTCGGGAAAGGGAACGAAATCTTGCAATCGGAGAAGAAAGTGTCCCGGAGGCTGGGGAGAGGAGATAGGAGGAAAAACAGTGCGAGGGAAAAATCCCGTCAGATTTGGGCCCGGAGCGATGAGCGGCGTATGCAGGGAGAGGAGCTGAGGGGCAGTGAGAAGGAGCAAATGTGGGCCAAATGAGCGCAATTGGAGTGCTGAAAGCGGGGCAGAAATGCAAGTGGAGAGAAATGTGGGCAAGCGGAGGAAAAATTGGCAAGGCGATGGGAAAAAAAATTCCAAGTGAAGGGGATGAGCGGAAGTGGAGGGGCAGTGAGAAGGACCAAATCAGGGCCAAATGCCTCCAATTGGACTGCTGAAGGCAGGGCAGAAATGCAAGTGGAGAGACAGGAGGGCAAGGGGAAAAAGGGAAGTGCGGGCAAAGCGAGAAAAAATGGTGCGGCCGACGAAAAACAGTGCGAGTGAATGGGATGAGCAGAAGTGGAGAAAGGAGGCCGGCAGCTTGCCAAAAGAATGCTCACTGAAATCGCAAGATTTCGTTCCCTTTCCCGAAAGGGAAAGCCTTCCCTTTCGGGAAAGGGAACGAAATCTTGCAATCGGAGAAGAAAGTGTCCCGGAGGCTGGGGAGAGGAGATAGGAGGAAAAACAGTGCGAGGGAAAAATCCCGTCAGATTTGGGCCCGGAGCGATGAGCGGCGTATGCAGGGAGAGGAGCTGAGGGGCAGTGAGAAGGAGCAAATGTGGGCCAAATGAGCGCAATTGGAGTGCTGAAAGCAGGGCAGAAATGCAAGTGGAGAGAAATGTGGGCAAGCGGAGGAAAAATTGGCAAGGCGATGGGAAAAAAAATTCCAAGTGAAGGGGATGAGCGGAAGTGGAGGGGCAGTGAGAAGGACCAAATCAGGGCCAAATGCCTCCAATTGGACTGCTGAAGGCAGGGCAGAAATGCAAGTGGAGAGACAGGAGGGCAAGGGGAAAAAGGGAAGTGCGGGCAAAGCGAGAAAAAATGGTGCGGCCGACGAAAAACAGGGCGAGTGAATGGGATGAGCAGAAGTGGAGAAAGGAGGCCGGCAGCTTGCCAAAAGAATGCTCACTGAAATCGCAAGATTTCGTTCCCTTTCCCGAAAGGGAAAGCCTTCCCTTTCGGGAAAGGGAACGAAATCTTGCAATCGGAGAAGAAAGTGTCCCGGAGGCTGGGGAGAGGAGATAGGAGGAAAAACAGTGCGAGGGAAAAATCCCGTCAGATTTGGGCCCGGAGCGATGAGCGGCGTATGCAGGGAGAGGAGCTGAGGGGCAGTGAGAAGGAGCAAATGTGGGCAAAATGAGCGCAATTGGAGTGCTGAAAGCAGGGCAGAAATGCAAGTGGAGAGAAATGTGGGCAAGCGGAGGAAAAATTGGCAAGGCGATGGGAAAAAAAATTCCAAGTGAAGGGGATGAGCGGAAGTGGAGGGGCAGTGAGAAGGACCAAATCAGGGCCAAATGCCTCCAATTGGACTGCTGAAGGCAGGGCAGAAATGCAAGTGGAGAGACAGGAGGGCAAGGGGAAAAAGGGAAGTGCGGGCAAAGCGAGAAAAAATGGTGCGGCCGACGAAAAACAGTGCGAGTGAATGGGATGAGCAGAAGTGGAGAAAGGAGGCCGGCAGCTTGCCAAAAGAATGCTCACTGAAATCGCAAGATTTCGTTCCCTTTCCCGAAAGGGAAAGCCTTCCCTTTCGGGAAAGGGAACGAAATCTTGCAATCGGAGAAGAAAGTGTCCCGGAGGCTGGGGAGAGGAGATAGGAGGAAAAACAGTGCGAGGGAAAAATCCCGTCAGATTTGGGCCCGGAGCGATGAGCGGCGTATGCAGGGAGAGGAGCTGAGGGGCAGTGAGAAGGAGCAAATGTGGGCCAAATGAGCGCAATTGGAGTGCTGAAAGCAGGGCAGAAATGCAAGTGGAGAGAAATGTGGGCAAGCGGAGGAAAAATTGGCAAGGCGATGGGAAAAAAAATTCCAAGTGAAGGGGATGAGCGGAAGTGGAGGGGCAGTGAGAAGGACCAAATCAGGGCCAAATGCCTCCAATTGGACTGCTGAAGGCAGGGCAGAAATGCAAGTGGAGAGACAGGAGGGCAAGGGGAAAAAGGGAAGTGCGGGCGAAGCGGGAAAAAATGGTGCGGCCGACGAAAAACAGTGCGAGTGAATGGGATGAGCAGAAGTGGAGAAAGGAGGCCGGCAGCTTGCCAAAAGAATGCTCACTGAAATCGCAAGATTTCGTTCCCTTTCCCGAAAGGGAACGAAATCTTGCAATCGGAGAAGAAAGTGTCCCGGAGGCTGGGGAGAGGAGATAGGAGGAAAAACAGTGCGAGGGAAAAATCCCGTCAGATTTGGGCCCGGAGCGATGAGCGGCGTATGCAGGGAGAGGAGCTGAGGGGCAGTGAGAAGGAGCAAATGTGGGCCAAATGAGCGCAATTGGAGTGCTGAAAGCAGGGCAGAAATGCAAGTGGAGAGAAATGTGGGCAAGCGGAGGAAAAATTGGCAAGGCGATGGGAAAAAAAATTCCAAGTGAAGGGGATGAGCGGAAGTGGAGGGGCAGTGAGAAGGACCAAATCAGGGCCAAATGCCTCCAATTGGACTGCTGAAGGCAGGGCAGAAATGCAAGTGGAGAGACAGGAGGGCAAGGGGAAAAAGGGAAGTGCGGGCGAAGCGAGAAAAATCGGTGCGGCCGACGAAAAACAGTGCGAGTGAATGGGATGAGCAGAAGTGGAGAAAGGAGGCCGGCAGCTTGCCAAAAGAATGCTCACTGAAATCGCAAGATTTCGTTCCCTTTCCCGAAAGGGAAAGCCTTCCCTTTCGGGAAAGGGAACGAAATCTTGCAATCGGAGAAGAAAGTGTCCCGGAGGCTGGGGAGAGGAGATAGGAGGAAAAACAGTGCGAGGGAAAAATCCCGTCAGATTTGGGCCCGGAGCGATGAGCGGCGTATGCAGGGAGAGGAGCTGAGGGGCAGTGAGAAGGAGCAAATGTGGGCCAAATGAGCGCAATTGGAGTGCTGAAAGCAGGGCAGAAATGCAAGTGGAGAGAAATGTGGGCAAGCGGAGGAAAAATTGGCAAGGCGATGGGAAAAAAAATTCCAAGTGAAGGGGATGAGCGGAAGTGGAGGGGCAGTGAGAAGGACCAAATCAGGGCCAAATGCCTCCAATTGGACTGCTGAAGGCAGGGCAGAAATGCAAGTGGAGAGACAGGAGGGCAAGGGGAAAAAGGGAAGTGCGGGCGAAGCTGGAAAAAATGGTGCGGCCGACGAAAAACAGTGCGAGTGAATGGGATGAGCAGAAGTGGAGAAAGGAGGCCGGCAGCTTGCCAAAAGAATGCTCACTGAAATCGCAAGATTTCGTTCCCTTTCCCGAAAGGGAAAGCCTTCCCTTTCGGGAAAGGGAACGAAATCTTGCAATCGGAGAAGAAAGTGTCCCGGAGGCTGGGGAGAGGAGATAGGAGGAAAAACAGTGCGAGGGAAAAATCCCGTCAGATTTGGGCCCGGAGCGATGAGCGGCGTATGCAGGGAGAGGAGCTGAGGGGCAGTGAGAAGGAGCAAATGTGGGCCAAATGAGCGCAATTGGAGTGCTGAAAGCGGGGCAGAAATGCAAGTGGAGAGAAATGTGGGCAAGCGGAGGAAAAATTGGCAAGGCGATGGGAAAAAAAATTCCAAGTGAAGGGGATGAGCGGAAGTGGAGGGGCAGTGAGAAGGACCAAATCAGGGCCAAATGCCTCCAATTGGACTGCTGAAGGCAGGGCAGAAATGCAAGTGGAGAGACAGGAGGGCAAGGGGAAAAAGGGAAGTGCGGGCAAAGCGAGAAAAAATGGTGCGGCCGACGAAAAACAGGGCGAGTGAATGGGATGAGCAGAAGTGGAGAAAGGAGGCCGGCAGCTTGCCAAAAGAATGCTCACTGAAATCGCAAGATTTCGTTCCCTTTCCCGAAAGGGAAAGCCTTCCCTTTCGGGAAAGGGAACGAAATCTTGCAATCGGAGAAGAAAGTGTCCCGGAGGCTGGGGAGAGGAGATAGGAGGAAAAACAGTGCGAGGGAAAAATCCCGCCAGATTTGGGCCCGGAGCGATGAGCGGCGTATGCAGGGAGAGGAGCTGAGGGGCAGTGAGAAGGAGCAAATGTGGGCCAAATGAGCGCAATTGGAGTGCTGAAAGCAGGGCAGAAATGCAAGTGGAGAGAAATGTGGGCAAGCGGAGGAAAAATTGGCAAGGCGATGGGAAAAAAAATTCCAAGTGAAGGGGATGAGCGGAAGTGGAGGGGCAGTGAGAAGGACCAAATCAGGGCCAAATGCCTCCAATTGGACTGCTGAAGGCAGGGCAGAAATGCAAGTGGAGAGACAGGAGGGCAAGGGGAAAAAGGGAAGTGCGGGCGAAGCGGGAAAAAATGGTGCGGCCGACGAAAAACAGTGCGAGTGAATGGGATGAGCAGAAGTGGAGAAAGGAGGCCGGCAGCTTGCCAAAAGAATGCTCACTGAAATCGCAAGATTTCGTTCCCTTTCCCGAAAGGGAAAGCCTTCCCTTTCGGGAAAGGGAACGAAATCTTGCAATCGGAGAAGAAAGTGTCCCGGAGGCTGGGGAGAGGAGATAGGAGGAAAAACAGTGCGAGGGAAAAATCCCGTCAGATTTGGGCCCGGAGCGATGAGCGGCGTATGCAGGGAGAGGAGCTGAGGGGCAGTGAGAAGGAGCAAATGTGGGCCAAATGAGCGCAATTGGAGTGCTGAAAGCAGGGCAGAAATGCAAGTGGAGAGAAATGTGGGCAAGCGGAGGAAAAATTGGCAAGGCGATGGGAAAAAAAATTCCAAGTGAAGGGGATGAGCGGAAGTGGAGGGGCAGTGAGAAGGACCAAATCAGGGCCAAATGCCTCCAATTGGACTGCTGAAGGCAGGGCAGAAATGCAAGTGGAGAGACAGGAGGGCAAGGGGAAAAAGGGAAGTGCGGGCGAAGCGGGAAAAAATGGTGCGGCCGACGAAAAACAGTGCGAGTGAATGGGATGAGCAGAAGTGGAGAAACGAGGCCGGCAGCTTGCCAAAAGAATGCTCACTGAAATCGCAAGATTTCGTTCCCTTTCCCGAAAGGGAAAGCCTTCCCGGAAAGGGAACGAAATCTTGCAATCGGAGAAGAAAGTGTCCCGGAGGCTGGGGAGAGGAGATAGGAGGAAAAACAGTGCGAGGGAAAAATCCCGTCCGATTTGGGCCCGGAGCGATGAGCGGCGTATGCAGGGAGAGGAGCTGAGGGGCAGTGAGAAGGAGCAAATGTGGGCCAAATGAGCGCAATTGGAGTGCTGAAAGCAGGGCAGAAATGCAAGTGGAGAGAAATGTGGGCAAGCGGAGGAAAAATTGGCAAGGCGATGGGAAAAAAAATTCCAAGTGAAGGGGATGAGCGGAAGTGGAGGGGCAGTGAGAAGGACCAAATCAGGGCCAAATGCCTCCAATTGGACTGCTGAAGGCAGGGCAGAAATGCAAGTGGAGAGACAGGAGGGCAAGGGGAAAAAGGGAAGTGCGGGCAAAGCGAGAAAAAATGGTGCGGCCGACGAAAAACAGTGCGAGTGAATGGGATGAGCAGAAGTGGAGAAATGAGGCCGGCAGCTTGCCAAAAGAATGCTCACTGAAATCGCAAGATTTCGTTCCCTTTCCCGAAAGGGAAAGCCTTCCCTTTCGGGAAAGGGAACGAAATCTTGCAATCGGAGAAGAAAGTGTCCCGGAGGCTGGGGAGAGGAGATAGGAGGAAAAACAGTGCGAGGGAAAAATCCCGTCAGATTTGGGCCCGGAGCGATGAGCGGCGTATGCAGGGAGAGGAGCTGAGGGGCAGTGAGAAGGAGCAAATGTGGGCCAAATGAGCGCAATTGGAGTGCTGAAAGCAGGGCAGAAATGCAAGTGGAGAGAAATGTGGGCAAGCGGAGGAAAAATTGGCAAGGCGATGGGAAAAAAAATTCCAAGTGAAGGGGATGAGCGGAAGTGGAGGGGCAGTGAGAAGGACCAAATCAGGGCCAAATGCCTCCAATTGGACTGCTGAAGGCAGGGCAGAAATGCAAGTGGAGAGACAGGAGGGCAAGGGGAAAAAGGGAAGTGCGGGCAAAGCGAGAAAAAATGGTGCGGCCGACGAAAAACAGTGCGAGTGAATGGGATGAGCAGAAGTGGAGAAATGAGGCCGGCAGCTTGCCAAAAGAATGCTCACTGAAATCGCAAGATTTCGTTCCCTTTCCCGAAAGGGAAAGCCTTCCCTTTCGGGAAAGGGAACGAAATCTTGCAATCGGAGAAGAAAGTGTCCCGGAGGCTGGGGAGAGGAGATAGGAGGAAAAACAGTGCGAGGGAAAAATCCCGTCCGATTTGGGCCCGGAGCGATGAGCGGCGTATGCAGGGAGAGGAGCTGAGGGGCAGTGAGAAGGAGCAAATGTGGGCCAAATGAGCGCAATTGGAGTGCTGAAAGCGGGGCAGAAATGCAAGTGGAGAGAAATGTGGGCAAGCGGAGGAAAAATTGGCAAGGCGATGGGAAAAAAAATTCCAAGTGAAGGGGATGAGCGGAAGTGGAGGGGCAGTGAGAAGGACCAAATCAGGGCCAAATGCCTCCAATTGGACTGCTGAAGGCAGGGCAGAAATGCAAGTGGAGAGACAGGAGGGCAAGGGGAAAAAGGGAAGTGCGGGCAAAGCGAGAAAAAATGGTGCGGCCGACGAAAAACAGGGCGAGTGAATGGGATGAGCAGAAGTGGAGAAAGGAGGCCGGCAGCTTGCCAAAAGAATGCTCACTGAAATCGCAAGATTTCGTTCCCT
Source organism: Zosterops lateralis (assembly GCF_965231275.1). Classification (NCBI taxonomy): domain Eukaryota; kingdom Metazoa; phylum Chordata; class Aves; order Passeriformes; family Zosteropidae; genus Zosterops; species Zosterops lateralis. Next base: position 38,049,818 of record NC_139766.1, read on the forward strand.
TTCCCGAAAGGGAAAGCCTTCCCTTTCGGGAAAGGGAACGAAATCTTGCAATCGGAGAAGAAAGTGTCCCGGAGGCTGGGGAGAGGAGATAGGAGGAAAAACAGTGCGAGGGAAAAATCCCGTCCGATTTGGGCCCGGAGCGATGAGCGGCGTATGCAGGGAGAGGAGCTGAGGGGCAGTGAGAAGGAGCAAATGTGGGCCAAATGAGCGCAATTGGAGTGCTGAAAGCAGGGCAGAAATGCAAGTGGAGAGAAATGTGGGCAAGCGGAGGAAAAATTGGCAAGGCGATGGGAAAAAAAATTCCAAGTGAAGGGGATGAGCGGAAGTGGAGGGGCAGTGAGAAGGACCAAATCAGGGCCAAATGCCTCCAATTGGACTGCTGAAGGCAGGGCAGAAATGCAAGTGGAGAGACAGGAGGGCAAGGGGAAAAAGGGAAGTGCGGGCGAAGCGGGAAAAAATGGTGCGGCCGACGAAAAACAGTGCGAGTGAATGGGATGAGCAGAAGTGGAGAAAGGAGGCCGGCAGCTTGCCAAAAGAATGCTCACTGAAATCGCAAGATTTCGTTCCCTTTCCCGAAAGGGAAAGCCTTCCCTTTCGGGAAAGGGAACGAAATCTTGCAATCGGAGAAGAAAGTGTCCCGGAGGCTGGGGAGAGGAGATAGGAGGAAAAACAGTGCGAGGGAAAAATCCCGTCCGATTTGGGCCCGGAGCGATGAGCGGCGTATGCAGGGAGAGGAGCTGAGGGGCAGTGAGAAGGAGCAAATGTGGGCCAAATGAGCGCAATTGGAGTGCTGAAAGCGGGGCAGAAATGCAAGTGGAGAGAAATGTGGGCAAGCGGAGGAAAAATTGGCAAGGCGATGGGAAAAAAAATTCCAAGTGAAGGGGATGAGCGGAAGTGGAGGGGCAGTGAGAAGGACCAAATCAGGGCCAAATGCCTCCAATTGGACTGCTGAAGGCAGGGCAGAAATGCAAGTGGAGAGACAGGAGGGCAAGGGGAAAAAGGGAAGTGCGGGCAAAGCGAGAAAAAATGGTGCGGCCGACGAAAAGCAGTGCGAGTGAATGGGATGAGCAGAAGTGGAGAAAGGAGGCCGGCAGCTTGCCAAAAGAATGCTCACTGAAATCGCAAGATTTCGTTCCCTTTCCCGAAAGGGAAAGCCTTCCCTTTCGGGAAAGGGAACGAAATCTTGCAATCGGAGAAGAAAGTGTCCCGGAGGCTGGGGAGAGGAGATAGGAGGAAAAACAGTGCGAGGGAAAAATCCCGTCAGATTTGGGCCCGGAGCGATGAGCGGCGTATGCAGGGAGAGGAGCTGAGGGGCAGTGAGAAGGAGCAAATGTGGGCCAAATGAGCGCAATTGGAGTGCTGAAAGCAGGGCAGAAATGCAAGTGGAGAGAAATGTGGGCAAGCGGAGGAAAAATTGGCAAGGCGATGGGAAAAAAAATTCCAAGTGAAGGGGATGAGCGGAAGTGGAGGGGCAGTGAGAAGGACCAAATCAGGGCCAAATGCCTCCAATTGGACTGCTGAAGGCAGGGCAGAAATGCAAGTGGAGAGACAGGAGGGCAAGGGGAAAAAGGGAAGTGCGGGCGAAGCGGGAAAAAATGGTGCGGCCGACGAAAAACAGTGCGAGTGAATGGGATGAGCAGAAGTGGAGAAAGGAGGCCGGCAGCTTGCCAAAAGAATGCTCACTGAAATCGCAAGATTTCGTTCCCTTTCCCGAAAGGGAAAGCCTTCCCGGAAAGGGAACGAAATCTTGCAATCGGAGAAGAAAGTGTCCCGGAGGCTGGGGAGAGGAGATAGGAGGAAAAACAGTGCGAGGGAAAAATCCCGTCAGATTTGGGCCCGGAGCGATGAGCGGCGTATGCAGGGAGAGGAGCTGAGGGGCAGTGAGAAGGAGCAAATGTGGGCCAAATGAGCGCAATTGGAGTGCTGAAAGCAGGGCAGAAATGCAAGTGGAGAGAAATGTGGGCAAGCGGAGGAAAAATTGGCAAGGCGATGGGAAAAAAAATTCCAAGTGAAGGGGATGAGCGGAAGTGGAGGGGCAGTGAGAAGGACCAAATCAGGGCCAAATGCCTCCAATTGGACTGCTGAAGGCAGGGCAGAAATGCAAGTGGAGAGACAGGAGGGCAAGGGGAAAAAGGGAAGTGCGGGCAAAGCGAGAAAAAATGGTGCGGCCGACGAAAAACAGTGCGAGTGAATGGGATGAGCAGAAGTGGAGAAAGGAGGCCGGCAGCTTGCCAAAAGAATGCTCACTGAAATCGCAAGATTTCGTTCCCTTTCCCGAAAGGGAAAGCCTTCCCTTTCGGGAAAGGGAACGAAATCTTGCAATCGGAGAAGAAAGTGTCCCGGAGGCTGGGGAGAGGAGATAGGAGGAAAAACAGTGCGAGGGAAAAATCCCGTCAGATTTGGGCCCGGAGCGATGAGCGGCGTATGCAGGGAGAGGAGCTGAGGGGCAGTGAGAAGGAGCAAATGTGGGCCAAATGAGCGCAATTGGAGTGCTGAAAGCAGGGCAGAAATGCAAGTGGAGAGAAATGTGGGCAAGCAGAGGAAAAATTGGCAAGGCGATGGGAAAAAAAATTCCAAGTGAAGGGGATGAGCGGAAGTGGAGGGGCAGTGAGAAGGACCAAATCAGGGCCAAATGCCTCCAATTGGACTGCTGAAGGCAGGGCAGAAATGCAAGTGGAGACAGGAGGGCAAGGGGAAAAAGGGAAGTGCGGGCAAAGCGAGAAAAAATGGTGCGGCCGACGAAAAACAGTGCGAGTGAATGGGATGAGCAGAAGTGGAGAAAGGAGGCCGGCAGCTTGCCAAAAGAATGCTCACTGAAATCGCAAGATTTCGTTCCCTTTCCCGAAAGGGAAAGCCTTCCCTTTCGGGAAAGGGAACGAAATCTTGCAATCGGAGAAGAAAGTGTCCCGGAGGCTGGGGAGAGGAGATAGGAGGAAAAACAGTGCGAGGGAAAAATCCCGGCAGATTTGGGCCCGGAGCGATGAGCGACGTATGCAGGGAGAGGAGCTGAGGGGCAGTGAGAAGGAGCAAATGTGGGCCAAATGAGCGCAATTGGAGTGCTGAAAGCAGGGCAGAAATGCAAGTGGAGAGAAATGTGGGCAAGCGGAGGAAAAATTGGCAAGGCGATGGGAAAAAAAATTCCAAGTGAAGGGGATGAGCGGAAGTGGAGGGGCAGTGAGAAGGACCAAATCAGGGCCAAATGCCTCCAATTGGACTGCTGAAGGCAGGGCAGAAATGCAAGTGGAGAGACAGGAGGGCAAGGGGAAAAAGGGAAGTGCGGGCAAAGCGAGAAAAAATGGTGCGGCCGACGAAAAACAGGGCGAGTGAATGGGATGAGCAGAAGTGGAGAAAGGAGGCCGGCAGCTTGCCAAAAGAATGCTCACTGAAATCGCAAGATTTCGTTCCCTTTCCCGAAAGGGAAAGCCTTCCCTTTCGGGAAAGGGAACGAAATCTTGCAATCGGAGAAGAAAGTGTCCCGGAGGCTGGGGAGAGGAGATAGGAGGAAAAACAGTGCGAGGGAAAAATCCCGTCAGATTTGGGCCCGGAGCGATGAGCGGCGTATGCAGGGAGAGGAGCTGAGGGGCAGTGAGAAGGAGCAAATGTGGGCCAAATGAGCGCAATTGGAGTGCTGAAAGCAGGGCAGAAATGCAAGTGGAGAGAAATGTGGGCAAGCGGAGGAAAAATTGGCAAGGCGATGGGAAAAAAAATTCCAAGTGAAGGGGATGAGCGGAAGTGGAGGGGCAGTGAGAAGGACCAAATCAGGGCCAAATGCCTCCAATTGGACTGCTGAAGGCAGGGCAGAAATGCAAGTGGAGAGACAGGAGGGCAAGGGGAAAAAGGGAAGTGCGGGCAAAGCGAGAAAAAATGGTGCGGCCGACGAAAAACAGGGCGAGTGAATGGGATGAGCAGAAGTGGAGAAAGGAGGCCGGCAGCTTGCCAAAAGAATGCTCACTGAAATCGCAAGATTTCGTTCCCTTTCCCGAAAGGGAAAGCCTTCCCTTTCGGGAAAGGGAACGAAATCTTGCAATCGGAGAAGAAAGTGTCCCGGAGGCTGGGGAGAGGAGATAGGAGGAAAAACAGTGCGAGGGAAAAATCCCGTCAGATTTGGGCCCGGAGCGATGAGCGGCGTATGCAGGGAGAGGAGCTGAGGGGCAGTGAGAAGGAGCAAATGTGGGCCAAATGAGCGCAATTGGAGTGCTGAAAGCAGGGCAGAAATGCAAGTGGAGAGAAATGTGGGCAAGCGGAGGAAAAATTGGCAAGGCGATGGGAAAAAAAATTCCAAGTGAAGGGGATGAGCGGAAGTGGAGGGGCAGTGAGAAGGACCAAATCAAAGCCAAATGCCTCCAATTGGACTGCTGAAGGCAGGGCAGAAATGCAAGTGGAGAGACAGGAGGGCAAGGGGAAAAAGGGAAGTGCGGGCAAAGCGAGAAAAATGGTGCGGCCGACGAAAAACAGGGCGAGTGAATGGGATGAGCAGAAGTGGAGAAAGGAGGCCGGCAGCTTGCCAAAAGAATGCTCACTGAAATCGCAAGATTTCGTTCCCTTTCCCGAAAGGGAAAGCCTTCCCTTTCGGGAAAGGGAACGAAATCTTGCAATCGGAGAAGAAAGTGTCCCGGAGGCTGGGGAGAGGAGATAGGAGGAAAAACAGTGCGAGGGAAAAATCCCGTCAGATTTGGGCCCGGAGCGATGAGCGGCGTATGCAGGGAGAGGAGCTGAGGGGCAGTGAGAAGGAGCAAATGTGGGCCAAATGAGCGCAATTGGAGTGCTGAAAGCAGGGCAGAAATGCAAGTGGAGAGAAATGTGGGCAAGCGGAGGAAAAATTGGCAAGGCGATGGGAAAAAAAATTCCAAGTGAAGGGGATGAGCGGAAGTGGAGGGGCAGTGAGAAGGACCAAATCAGGGCCAAATGCCTCCAATTGGACTGCTGAAGGCAGGGCAGAAATGCAAGTGGAGAGACAGGAGGGCAAGGGGAAAAAGGGAAGTGCGGGCAAAGCGAGAAAAAATGGTGCGGCCGACGAAAAACAGTGCGAGTGAATGGGATGAGCAGAAGTGGAGAAAGGAGGCCGGCAGCTTGCCAAAAGAATGCTCACTGAAATCGCAAGATTTCGTTCCCTTTCCCGAAAGGGAAAGCCTTCCCTTTCGGGAAAGGGAACGAAATCTTGCAATCGGAGAAGAAAGTGTCCCGGAGGCTGGGGAGAGGAGATAGGAGGAAAAACAGTGCGAGGGAAAAATCCCGTCAGATTTGGGCCCGGAGCGATGAGCGGCGTATGCAGGGAGAGGAGCTGAGGGGCAGTGAGAAGGAGCAAATGTGGGCCAAATGAGCGCAATTGGAGTGCTGAAAGCAGGGCAGAAATGCAAGTGGAGAGAAATGTGGGCAAGCGGAGGAAAAATTGGCAAGGCGATGGGAAAAAAAATTCCAAGTGAAGGGGATGAGCGGAAGTGGAGGGGCAGTGAGAAGGACCAAATCAGGGCCAAATGCCTCCAATTGGACTGCTGAAGGCAGGGCAGAAATGCAAGTGGAGAGACAGGAGGGCAAGGGGAAAAAGGGAAGTGCGGGCAAAGCGAGAAAAAATGGTGCGGCCGACGAAAAACAGGGCGAGTGAATGGGATGAGCAGAAGTGGAGAAAGGAGGCCGGCAGCTTGCCAAAAGAATGCTCACTGAAATCGCAAGATTTCGTTCCCTTTCCCGAAAGGGAAAGCCTTCCCTTTCGGGAAAGGGAACGAAATCTTGCAATCGGAGAAGAAAGTGTCCCGGAGGCTGGGGAGAGGAGATAGGAGGAAAAACAGTGCGAGGGAAAAATCCCGTCAGATTTGGGCCCGGAGCGATGAGCGGCGTATGCAGGGAGAGGAGCTGAGGGGCAGTGAGAAGGAGCAAATGTGGGCCAAATGAGCGCAATTGGAGTGCTGAAAGCGGGGCAGAAATGCAAGTGGAGAGAAATGTGGGCAAGCGGAGGAAAAATTGGCAAGGCGATGGGAAAAAAAATTCCAAGTGAAGGGGATGAGCGGAAGTGGAGGGGCAGTGAGAAGGACCAAATCAGGGCCAAATGCCTCCAATTGGACTGCTGAAGGCAGGGCAGAAATGCAAGTGGAGAGACAGGAGGGCAAGGGGAAAAAGGGAAGTGCGGGCAAAGCGAGAAAAAATGGTGCGGCCGACGAAAAACAGTGCGAGTGAATGGGATGAGCAGAAGTGGAGAAAGGAGGCCGGCAGCTTGCCAAAAGAATGCTCACTGAAATCGCAAGATTTCGTTCCCTTTCCCGAAAGGGAAAGCCTTCCCTTTCGGGAAAGGGAACGAAATCTTGCAATCGGAGAAGAAAGTGTCCCGGAGGCTGGGGAGAGGAGATAGGAGGAAAAACAGTGCGAGGGAAAAATCCCGTCAGATTTGGGCCCGGAGCGATGAGCGGCGTATGCAGGGAGAGGAGCTGAGGGGCAGTGAGAAGGAGCAAATGTGGGCCAAATGAGCGCAATTGGAGTGCTGAAAGCAGGGCAGAAATGCAAGTGGAGAGAAATGTGGGCAAGCGGAGGAAAAATTGGCAAGGCGATGGGAAAAAAAATTCCAAGTGAAGGGGATGAGCGGAAGTGGAGGGGCAGTGAGAAGGACCAAATCAGGGCCAAATGCCTCCAATTGGACTGCTGAAGGCAGGGCAGAAATGCAAGTGGAGAGACAGGAGGGCAAGGGGAAAAAGGGAAGTGCGGGCGAAGCGGGAAAAAATGGTGCGGCCGACGAAAAACAGTGCGAGTGAATGGGATGAGCAGAAGTGGAGAAAGGAGGCCGGCAGCTTGCCAAAAGAATGCTCACTGAAATCGCAAGATTTCGTTCCCTTTCCCGAAAGGGAAAGCCTTCCCTTTCGGGAAAGGGAACGAAATCTTGCAATCGGAGAAGAAAGTGTCCCGGAGGCTGGGGAGAGGAGATAGGAGGAAAAACAGTGCGAGGGAAAAATCCCGTCAGATTTGGGCCCGGAGCGATGAGCGGCGTATGCAGGGAGAGGAGCTGAGGGGCAGTGAGAAGGAGCAAATGTGGGCCAAATGAGCGCAATTGGAGTGCTGAAAGCGGGGCAGAAATGCAAGTGGAGAGAAATGTGGGCAAGCGGAGGAAAAATTGGCAAGGCGATGGGAAAAAAAATTCCAAGTGAAGGGGATGAGCGGAAGTGGAGGGGCAGTGAGAAGGACCAAATCAGGGCCAAATGCCTCCAATTGGACTGCTGAAGGCAGGGCAGAAATGCAAGTGGAGAGACAGGAGGGCAAGGGGAAAAAGGGAAGTGCGGGCAAAGCGAGAAAAAATGGTGCGGCCGACGAAAAACAGTGCGAGTGAATGGGATGAGCAGAAGTGGAGAAAGGAGGCCGGCAGCTTGCCAAAAGAATGCTCACTGAAATCGCAAGATTTCGTTCCCTTTCCCGAAAGGGAAAGCCTTCCCTTTCGGGAAAGGGAACGAAATCTTGCAATCGGAGAAGAAAGTGTCCCGGAGGCTGGGGAGAGGAGATAGGAGGAAAAACAGTGCGAGGGAAAAATCCCGTCAGATTTGGGCCCGGAGCGATGAGCGGCGTATGCAGGGAGAGGAGCTGAGGGGCAGTGAGAAGGAGCAAATGTGGGCCAAATGAGCGCAATTGGAGTGCTGAAAGCAGGGCAGAAATGCAAGTGGAGAGAAATGTGGGCAAGCGGAGGAAAAATTGGCAAGGCGATGGGAAAAAAAATTCCAAGTGAAGGGGATGAGCGGAAGTGGAGGGGCAGTGAGAAGGACCAAATCAGGGCCAAATGCCTCCAATTGGACTGCTGAAGGCAGGGCAGAAATGCAAGTGGAGAGACAGGAGGGCAAGGGGAAAAAGGGAAGTGCGGGCGAAGCGGGAAAAAATGGTGCGGCCGACGAAAAACAGTGCGAGTGAATGGGATGAGCAGAAGTGGAGAAAGGAGGCCGGCAGCTTGCCAAAAGAATGCTCACTGAAATCGCAAGATTTCGTTCCCTTTCCCGAAAGGGAAAGCCTTCCCTTTCGGGAAAGGGAACGAAATCTTGCAATCGGAGAAGAAAGTGTCCCGGAGGCTGGGGAGAGGAGATAGGAGGAAAAACAGTGCGAGGGAAAAATCCCGTCAGATTTGGGCCCGGAGCGATGAGCGGCGTATGCAGGGAGAGGAGCTGAGGGGCAGTGAGAAGGAGCAAATGTGGGCCAAATGAGCGCAATTGGAGTGCTGAAAGCAGGGCAGAAATGCAAGTGGAGAGAAATGTGGGCAAGCGGAGGAAAAATTGGCAAGGCGATGGGAAAAAAAATTCCAAGTGAAGGGGATGAGCGGAAGTGGAGGGGCAGTGAGAAGGACCAAATCAGGGCCAAATGCCTCCAATTGGACTGCTGAAGGCAGGGCAGAAATGCAAGTGGAGAGACAGGAGGGCAAGGGGAAAAAGGGAAGTGCGGGCAAAGCGAGAAAAAATGGTGCGGCCGACGAAAAACAGTGCGAGTGAATGGGATGAGCAGAAGTGGAGAAAGGAGGCCGGCAGCTTGCCAAAAGAATGCTCACTGAAATCGCAAGATTTCGTTCCCTTTCCCGAAAGGGAAAGCCTTCCCTTTCGGGAAAGGGAACGAAATCTTGCAATCGGAGAAGAAAGTGTCCCGGAGGCTGGGGAGAGGAGATAGGAGGAAAAACAGTGCGAGGGAAAAATCCCGTCAGATTTGGGCCCGGAGCGATGAGCGGCGTATGCAGGGAGAGGAGCTGAGGGGCAGTGAGAAGGAGCAAATGTGGGCCAAATGAGCGCAATTGGAGTGCTGAAAGCAGGGCAGAAATGCAAGTGGAGAGAAATGTGGGCAAGCGGAGGAAAAATTGGCAAGGCGATGGGAAAAAAAATTCCAAGTGAAGGGGATGAGCGGAAGTGGAGGGGCAGTGAGAAGGACCAAATCAGGGCCAAATGCCTCCAATTGGACTGCTGAAGGCAGGGCAGAAATGCAAGTGGAGAGACAGGAGGGCAAGGGGAAAAAGGGAAGTGCGGGCGAAGCTGGAAAAAATGGTGCGGCCGACGAAAAACAGTGCGAGTGAATGGGATGAGCAGAAGTGGAGAAAGGAGGCCGGCAGCTTGCCAAAAGAATGCTCACTGAAATCGCAAGATTTCGTTCCCTTTCCCGAAAGGGAAAGCCTTCCCTTTCGGGAAAGGGAACGAAATCTTGCAATCGGAGAAGAAAGTGTCCCGGAGGCTGGGGAGAGGAGATAGGAGGAAAAACAGTGCGAGGGAAAAATCCCGTCAGATTTGGGCCCGGAGCGATGAGCGGCGTATGCAGGGAGAGGAGCTGAGGGGCAGTGAGAAGGAGCAAATGTGGGCCAAATGAGCGCAATTGGAGTGCTGAAAGCGGGGCAGAAATGCAAGTGGAGAGAAATGTGGGCAAGCGGAGGAAAAATTGGCAAGGCGATGGGAAAAAAAATTCCAAGTGAAGGGGATGAGCGGAAGTGGAGGGGCAGTGAGAAGGACCAAATCAGGGCCAAATGCCTCCAATTGGACTGCTGAAGGCAGGGCAGAAATGCAAGTGGAGAGACAGGAGGGCAAGGGGAAAAAGGGAAGTGCGGGCAAAGCGAGAAAAAATGGTGCGGCCGACGAAAAACAGTGCGAGTGAATGGGATGAGCAGAAGTGGAGAAAGGAGGCCGGCAGCTTGCCAAAAGAATGCTCACTGAAATCGCAAGATTTCGTTCCCTTTCCCGAAAGGGAAAGCCTTCCCTTTCGGGAAAGGGAACGAAATCTTGCAATCGGAGAAGAAAGTGTCCCGGAGGCTGGGGAGAGGAGATAGGAGGAAAAACAGTGCGAGGGAAAAATCCCGTCAGATTTGGGCCCGGAGCGATGAGCGGCGTATGCAGGGAGAGGAGCTGAGGGGCAGTGAGAAGGAGCAAATGTGGGCCAAATGAGCGCAATTGGAGTGCTGAAAGCAGGGCAGAAATGCAAGTGGAGAGAAATGTGGGCAAGCGGAGGAAAAATTGGCAAGGCGATGGGAAAAAAAATTCCAAGTGAAGGGGATGAGCGGAAGTGGAGGGGCAGTGAGAAGGACCAAATCAGGGCCAAATGCCTCCAATTGGACTGCTGAAGGCAGGGCAGAAATGCAAGTGGAGAGACAGGAGGGCAAGGGGAAAAAGGGAAGTGCGGGCGAAGCGAGAAAAATCGGTGCGGCCGACGAAAAACAGTGCGAGTGAATGGGATGAGCAGAAGTGGAGAAAGGAGGCCGGCAGCTTGCCAAAAGAATGCTCACTGAAATCGCAAGATTTCGTTCCCTTTCCCGAAAGGGAAAGCCTTCCCTTTCGGGAAAGGGAACGAAATCTTGCAATCGGAGAAGAAAGTGTCCCGGAGGCTGGGGAGAGGAGATAGGAGGAAAAACAGTGCGAGGGAAAAATCCCGTCAGATTTGGGCCCGGAGCGATGAGCGGCGTATGCAGGGAGAGGAGCTGAGGGGCAGTGAGAAGGAGCAAATGTGGGCCAAATGAGCGCAATTGGAGTGCTGAAAGCAGGGCAGAAATGCAAGTGGAGAGAAATGTGGGCAAGCGGAGGAAAAATTGGCAAGGCGATGGGAAAAAAAATTCCAAGTGAAGGGGATGAGCGGAAGTGGAGGGGCAGTGAGAAGGACCAAATCAGGGCCAAATGCCTCCAATTGGACTGCTGAAGGCAGGGCAGAAATGCAAGTGGAGAGACAGGAGGGCAAGGGGAAAAAGGGAAGTGCGGGCAAAGCGAGAAAAAATGGTGCGGCCGACGAAAAACAGGGCGAGTGAATGGGATGAGCAGAAGTGGAGAAAGGAGGCCGGCAGCTTGCCAAAAGAATGCTCACTGAAATCGCAAGATTTCGTTCCCTTTCCCGAAAGGGAAAGCCTTCCCTTTCGGGAAAGGGAACGAAATCTTGCAATCGGAGAAGAAAGTGTCCCGGAGGCTGGGGAGAGGAGATAGGAGGAAAAACAGTGCGAGGGAAAAATCCCGTCCGATTTGGGCCCGGAGCGATGAGCGGCGTATGCAGGGAGAGGAGCTGAGGGGCAGTGAGAAGGAGCAAATGTGGGCCAAATGAGCGCAATTGGAGTGCTGAAAGCAGGGCAGAAATGCAAGTGGAGAGAAATGTGGGCAAGCGGAGGAAAAATTGGCAAGGCGATGGGAAAAAAAATTCCAAGTGAAGGGGATGAGCGGAAGTGGAGGGGCAGTGAGAAGGACCAAATCAGGGCCAAATGCCTCCAATTGGACTGCTGAAGGCAGGGCAGAAATGCAAGTGGAGAGACAGGAGGGCAAGGGGAAAAAGGGAAGTGCGGGCAAAGCGAGAAAAAATGGTGCGGCCGACGAAAAACAGTGCGAGTGAATGGGATGAGCAGAAGTGGAGAAAGGAGGCCGGCAGCTTGCCAAAAGAATGCTCACTGAAATCGCAAGATTTCGTTCCCTTTCCCGAAAGGGAAAGCCTTCCCTTTCGGGAAAGGGAACGAAATCTTGCAATCGGAGAAGAAAGTGTCCCGGAGGCTGGGGAGAGGAGATAGGAGGAAAAACAGTGCGAGGGAAAAATCCCGTCCGATTTGGGCCCGGAGCGATGAGCGGCGTATGCAGGGAGAGGAGCTGAGGGGCAGTGAGAAGGAGCAAATGTGGGCCAAATGAGCGCAATTGGAGTGCTGAAAGCAGGGCAGAAATGCAAGTGGAGAGAAATGTGGGCAAGCGGAGGAAAAATTGGCAAGGCGATGGGAAAAAAAATTCCAAGTGAAGGGGATGAGCGGAAGTGGAGGGGCAGTGAGAAGGACCAAATCAGGGCCAAATGCCTCCAATTGGACTGCTGAAGGCAGGGCAGAAATGCAAGTGGAGAGACAGGAGGGCAAGGGGAAAAAGGGAAGTGCGGGCAAAGCGAGAAAAAATGGTGCGGCCGACGAAAAACAGGGCGAGTGAATGGGATGAGCAGAAGTGGAGAAAGGAGGCCGGCAGCTTGCCAAAAGAATGCTCACTGAAATCGCAAGATTTCGTTCCCTTTCCCGAAAGGGAAAGCCTTCCCTTTCGGGAAAGGGAACGAAATCTTGCAATCGGAGAAGAAAGTGTCCCGGAGGCTGGGGAGAGGAGATAGGAGGAAAAACAGTGCGAGGGAAAAATCCCGCCAGATTTGGGCCCGGAGCGATGAGCGGCGTATGCAGGGAGAGGAGCTGAGGGGCAGTGAGAAGGAGCAAATGTGGGCCAAATGAGCGCAATTGGAGTGCTGAAAGCAGGGCAGAAATGCAAGTGGAGAGAAATGTGGGCAAGCGGAGGAAAAATTGGCAAGGCGATGGGAAAAAAAATTCCAAGTGAAGGGGATGAGCGGAAGTGGAGGGGCAGTGAGAAGGACCAAATCAAAGCCAAATGCCTCCAATTGGACTGCTGAAGGCAGGGCAGAAATGCAAGTGGAGAGACAGGAGGGCAAGGGGAAAAAGGGAAGTGCGGGCAAAGCGAGAAAAAATGGTGCGGCCGACGAAAAACAGTGCGAGTGAATGGGATGAGCAGAAGTGGAGAAATGAGGCCGGCAGCTTGCCAAAAGAATGCTCACTGAAATCGCAAGATTTCGTTCCCTTTCCCGAAAGGGAAAGCCTTCCCTTTCGGGAAAGGGAACGAAATCTTGCAATCGGAGAAGAAAGTGTCCCGGAGGCTGGGGAGAGGAGATAGGAGGAAAAACAGTGCGAGGGAAAAATCCCGTCAGATTTGGGCCCGGAGCGATGAGCGGCGTATGCAGGGAGAGGAGCTGAGGGGCAGTGAGAAGGAGCAAATGTGGGCCAAATGAGCGCAATTGGAGTGCTGAAAGCAGGGCAGAAATGCAAGTGGAGAGAAATGTGGGCAAGCGGAGGAAAAATTGGCAAGGCGATGGGAAAAAAAATTCCAAGTGAAGGGGATGAGCGGAAGTGGAGGGGCAGTGAGAAGGACCAAATCAGGGCCAAATGCCTCCAATTGGACTGCTGAAGGCAGGGCAGAAATGCAAGTGGAGAGACAGGAGGGCAAGGGGAAAAAGGGAAGTGCGGGCAAAGCGAGAAAAAATGGTGCGGCCGACGAAAAACAGGGCGAGTGAATGGGATGAGCAGAAGTGGAGAAAGGAGGCCGGCAGCTTGCCAAAAGAATGCTCACTGAAATCGCAAGATTTCGTTCCCTTTCCCGAAAGGGAAAGCCTTCCCTTTCGGGAAAGGGAACGAAATCTTGCAATCGGAGAAGAAAGTGTCCCGGAGGCTGGGGAGAGGAGATAGGAGGAAAAACAGTGCGAGGGAAAAATCCCGTCCGATTTGGGCCCGGAGCGATGAGCGGCGTATGCAGGGAGAGGAGCTGAGGGGCAGTGAGAAGGAGCAAATGTGGGCCAAATGAGCGCAATTGGAGTGCTGAAAGCAGGGCAGAAATGCAAGTGGAGAGAAATGTGGGCAAGCGGAGGAAAAATTGGCAAGGCGATGGGAAAAAAAATTCCAAGTGAAGGGGATGAGCGGAAGTGGAGGGGCAGTGAGAAGGACCAAATCAGGGCCAAATGCCTCCAATTGGACTGCTGAAGGCAGGGCAGAAATGCAAGTGGAGAGACAGGAGGGCAAGGGGAAAAAGGGAAGTGCGGGCAAAGCGAGAAAAAATGGTGCGGCCGACGAAAAACAGGGCGAGTGAATGGGATGAGCAGAAGTGGAGAAAGGAGGCCGGCAGCTTGCCAAAAGAATGCTCACTGAAATCGCAAGATTTCGTTCCCTTTCCCGAAAGGGAAAGCCTTCCCTTTCGGGAAAGGGAACGAAATCTTGCAATCGGAGAAGAAAGTGTCCCGGAGGCTGGGGAGAGGAGATAGGAGGAAAAACAGTGCGAGGGAAAAATCCCGTCAGATTTGGGCCCGGAGCGATGAGCGGCGTATGCAGGGAGAGGAGCTGAGGGGCAGTGAGAAGGAGCAAATGTGGGCCAAATGAGCGCAATTGGAGTGCTGAAAGCAGGGCAGAAATGCAAGTGGAGAGAAATGTGGGCAAGCGGAGGAAAAATTGGCAAGGCGATGGGAAAAAAAATTCCAAGTGAAGGGGATGAGCGGAAGTGGAGGGGCAGTGAGAAGGACCAAATCAGGGCCAAATGCCTCCAATTGGACTGCTGAAGGCAGGGCAGAAATGCAAGTGGAGAGACAGGAGGGCAAGGGGAAAAAGGGAAGTGCGGGCGAAGCTGGAAAAAATGGTGCGGCCGACGAAAAACAGTGCGAGTGAATGGGATGAGCAGAAGTGGAGAAAGGAGGCCGGCAGCTTGCCAAAAGAATGCTCACTGAAATCGCAAGATTTCGTTCCCTTTCCCGAAAGGGAAAGCCTTCCCTTTCGGGAAAGGGAACGAAATCTTGCAATCGGAGAAGAAAGTGTCCCGGAGGCTGGGGAGAGGAGATAGGAGGAAAAACAGTGCGAGGGAAAAATCCCGTCAGATTTGGGCCCGGAGCGATGAGCGGCGTATGCAGGGAGAGGAGCTGAGGGGCAGTGAGAAGGAGCAAATGTGGGCCAAATGAGCGCAATTGGAGTGCTGAAAGCGGGGCAGAAATGCAAGTGGAGAGAAATGTGGGCAAGCGGAGGAAAAATTGGCAAGGCGATGGGAAAAAAAATTCCAAGTGAAGGGGATGAGCGGAAGTGGAGGGGCAGTGAGAAGGACCAAATCAGGGCCAAATGCCTCCAATTGGACTGCTGAAGGCAGGGCAGAAATGCAAGTGGAGAGACAGGAGGGCAAGGGGAAAAAGGGAAGTGCGGGCAAAGCGAGAAAAAATGGTGCGGCCGACGAAAAACAGGGCGAGTGAATGGGATGAGCAGAAGTGGAGAAAGGAGGCCGGCAGCTTGCCAAAAGAATGCTCACTGAAATCGCAAGATTTCGTTCCCTTTCCCGAAAGGGAAAGCCTTCCCTTTCGGGAAAGGGAACGAAATCTTGCAATCGGAGAAGAAAGTGTCCCGGAGGCTGGGGAGAGGAGATAGGAGGAAAAACAGTGCGAGGGAAAAATCCCGTCAGATTTGGGCCCGGAGCGATGAGCGGCGTATGCAGGGAGAGGAGCTGAGGGGCAGTGAGAAGGAGCAAATGTGGGCCAAATGAGCGCAATTGGAGTGCTGAAAGCAGGGCAGAAATGCAAGTGGAGAGAAATGTGGGCAAGCGGAGGAAAAATTGGCAAGGCGATGGGAAAAAAAATTCCAAGTGAAGGGGATGAGCGGAAGTGGAGGGGCAGTGAGAAGGACCAAATCAGGGCCAAATGCCTCCAATTGGACTGCTGAAGGCAGGGCAGAAATGCAAGTGGAGAGACAGGAGGGCAAGGGGAAAAAGGGAAGTGCGGGCAAAGCGAGAAAAAATGGTGCGGCCGACGAAAAACAGTGCGAGTGAATGGGATGAGCAGAAGTGGAGGAAGGAGGCCGGCAGCTTGCCAAAAGAATGCTCACTGAAATCGCAAGATTTCGTTCCCTTTCCCGAAAGGGAAAGCCTTCCCTTTCGGGAAAGGGAACGAAATCTTGCAATCGGAGAAGAAAGTGTCCCGGAGGCTGGGGAGAGGAGATAGGAGGAAAAACAGTGCGAGGGAAAAATCCCGTCAGATTTGGGCCCGGAGCGATGAGCGGCGTATGCAGGGAGAGGAGCTGAGGGGCAGTGAGAAGGAGCAAATGTGGGCCAAATGAGCGCAATTGGAGTGCTGAAAGCAGGGCAGAAATGCAAGTGGAGAGAAATGTGGGCAAGCGGAGGAAAAATTGGCAAGGCGATGGGAAAAAAAATTCCAAGTGAAGGGGATGAGCGGAAGTGGAGGGGCAGTGAGAAGGACCAAATCAGGGCCAAATGCCTCCAATTGGACTGCTGAAGGCAGGGCAGAAATGCAAGTGGAGAGACAGGAGGGCAAGGGGAAAAAGGGAAGTGCGGGCAAAGCGAGAAAAAATGGTGCGGCCGACGAAAAACAGTGCGAGTGAATGGGATGAGCAGAAGTGGAGGAAGGAGGCCGGCAGCTTGCCAAAAGAATGCTCACTGAAATCGCAAGATTTCGTTCCCTTTCCCGAAAGGGAAAGCCTTCCCTTTCGGGAAAGGGAACGAAATCTTGCAATCGGAGAAGAAAGTGTCCCGGAGGCTGGGGAGAGGAGATAGGAGGAAAAACAGTGCGAGGGAAAAATCCCGTCAGATTTGGGCCCGGAGCGATGAGCGGCGTATGCAGGGAGAGGAGCTGAGGGGCAGTGAGAAGGAGCAAATGTGGGCCAAATGAGCGCAATTGGAGTGCTGAAAGCAGGGCAGAAATGCAAGTGGAGAGAAATGTGGGCAAGCGGAGGAAAAATTGGCAAGGCGATGGGAAAAAAAATTCCAAGTGAAGGGGATGAGCGGAAGTGGAGGGGCAGTGAGAAGGACCAAATCAGGGCCAAATGCCTCCAATTGGACTGCTGAAGGCAGGGCAGAAATGCAAGTGGAGAGACAGGAGGGCAAGGGGAAAAAGGGAAGTGCGGGCAAAGCGAGAAAAAATGGTGCGG
The DNA here is from genome assembly GCF_965231275.1 of Zosterops lateralis. NCBI lineage: Eukaryota > Metazoa > Chordata > Aves > Passeriformes > Zosteropidae > Zosterops > Zosterops lateralis. The sequence continues at coordinate 38,066,208 of NC_139766.1, forward strand.
CCGACGAAAAACAGTGCGAGTGAATGGGATGAGCAGAAGTGGAGAAAGGAGGCCGGCAGCTTGCCAAAAGAATGCTCACTGAAATCGCAAGATTTCGTTCCCTTTCCCGAAAGGGAAAGCCTTCCCTTTCGGGAAAGGGAACGAAATCTTGCAATCGGAGAAGAAAGTGTCCCGGAGGCTGGGGAGAGGAGATAGGAGGAAAAACAGTGCGAGGGAAAAATCCCGTCCGATTTGGGCCCGGAGCGATGAGCGGCGTATGCAGGGAGAGGAGCTGAGGGGCAGTGAGAAGGAGCAAATGTGGGCCAAATGAGCGCAATTGGAGTGCTGAAAGCAGGGCAGAAATGCAAGTGGAGAGAAATGTGGGCAAGCGGAGGAAAAATTGGCAAGGCGATGGGAAAAAAAATTCCAAGTGAAGGGGATGAGCGGAAGTGGAGGGGCAGTGAGAAGGACCAAATCAGGGCCAAATGCCTCCAATTGGACTGCTGAAGGCAGGGCAGAAATGCAAGTGGAGAGACAGGAGGGCAAGGGGAAAAAGGGAAGTGCGGGCAAAGCGAGAAAAAATGGTGCGGCCGACGAAAAACAGGGCGAGTGAATGGGATGAGCAGAAGTGGAGAAAGGAGGCCGGCAGCTTGCCAAAAGAATGCTCACTGAAATCGCAAGATTTCGTTCCCTTTCCCGAAAGGGAAAGCCTTCCCTTTCGGGAAAGGGAACGAAATCTTGCAATCGGAGAAGAAAGTGTCCCGGAGGCTGGGGAGAGGAGATAGGAGGAAAAACAGTGCGAGGGAAAAATCCCGGCAGATTTGGGCCCGGAGCGATGAGCGGCGTATGCAGGGAGAGGAGCTGAGGGGCAGTGAGAAGGAGCAAATGTGGGCCAAATGAGCGCAATTGGAGTGCTGAAAGCAGGGCAGAAATGCAAGTGGAGAGAAATGTGGGCAAGCGGAGGAAAAATTGGCAAGGCGATGGGAAAAAAAATTCCAAGTGAAGGGGATGAGCGGAAGTGGAGGGGCAGTGAGAAGGACCAAATCAGGGCCAAATGCCTCCAATTGGACTGCTGAAGGCAGGGCAGAAATGCAAGTGGAGAGACAGGAGGGCAAGGGGAAAAAGGGAAGTGCGGGCGAAGCGGGAAAAAATGGTGCGGCCGACGAAAAACAGTGCGAGTGAATGGGATGAGCAGAAGTGGAGAAAGGAGGCCGGCAAAAGAATGCTCACTGAAATCGCAAGATTTCGTTCCCTTTCCCGAAAGGGAAGGCTTTCCCTTTCGGGAAAGGGAACGAAATCTTGCAATCGGAGAAGAAAGTGTCCCGGAGGCTGGGGAGAGGAGATAGGAGGAAAAACAGTGCGAGGGAAAAATCCCGTCAGATTTGGGCCCGGAGCGATGAGCGGCGTATGCAGGGAGAGGAGCTGAGGGGCAGTGAGAAGGAGCAAATGTGGGCCAAATGAGCGCAATTGGAGTGCTGAAAGCAGGGCAGAAATGCAAGTGGAGAGAAATGTGGGCAAGCGGAGGAAAAATTGGCAAGGCGATGGGAAAAAAAATTCCAAGTGAAGGGGATGAGCGGAAGTGGAGGGGCAGTGAGAAGGACCAAATCAGGGCCAAATGCCTCCAATTGGACTGCTGAAGGCAGGGCAGAAATGCAAGTGGAGAGACAGGAGGGCAAGGGGAAAAAGGGAAGTGCGGGTAAAGCGAGAAAAAATGGTGTGGCCGACGAAAAACAGGGCGAGTGAATGGGATGAGCAGAAGTGGAGAAAGGAGGCCGGCAGCTTGCCAAAAGAATGCTCACTGAAATCGCAAGATTTCGTTCCCTTTCCCGAAAGGGAAAGCCTTCCCTTTCGGGAAAGGGAACGAAATCTTGCAATCGGAGAAGAAAGTGTCCCGGAGGCTGGGGAGAGGAGATAGGAGGAAAAACAGTGCGAGGGAAAAATCCCGTCAGATTTGGGCCCGGAGCGATGAGCGGCGTATGCAGGGAGAGGAGCTGAGGGGCAGTGAGAAGGAGCAAATGTGGGCCAAATGAGCGCAATTGGAGTGCTGAAAGCAGGGCAGAAATGCAAGTGGAGAGAAATGTGGGCAAGCGGAGGAAAAATTGGCAAGGCGATGGGAAAAAAAATTCCAAGTGAAGGGGATGAGCGGAAGTGGAGGGGCAGTGAGAAGGACCAAATCAGGGCCAAATGCCTCCAATTGGACTGCTGAAGGCAGGGCAGAAATGCAAGTGGAGAGACAGGAGGGCAAGGGGAAAAAGGGAAGTGCGGGCAAAGCGAGAAAAAATGGTGCGGCCGACGAAAAACAGGGCGAGTGAATGGGATGAGCAGAAGTGGAGAAAGGAGGCCGGCAGCTTGCCAAAAGAATGCTCACTGAAATCGCAAGATTTCGTTCCCTTTCCCGAAAGGGAAAGCCTTCCCTTTCGGGAAAGGGAACGAAATCTTGCAATCGGAGAAGAAAGTGTCCCGGAGGCTGGGGAGAGGAGATAGGAGGAAAAACAGTGCGAGGGAAAAATCCCGTCAGATTTGGGCCCGGAGCGATGAGCGGCGTATGCAGGGAGAGGAGCTGAGGGGCAGTGAGAAGGAGCAAATGTGGGCCAAATGAGCGCAATTGGAGTGCTGAAAGCAGGGCAGAAATGCAAGTGGAGAGAAATGTGGGCAAGCGGAGGAAAAATTGGCAAGGCGATGGGAAAAAAAATTCCAAGTGAAGGGGATGAGCGGAAGTGGAGGGGCAGTGAGAAGGACCAAATCAGGGCCAAATGCCTCCAATTGGACTGCTGAAGGCAGGGCAGAAATGCAAGTGGAGAGACAGGAGGGCAAGGGGAAAAAGGGAAGTGCGGGCAAAGCGAGAAAAAATGGTGCGGCCGACGAAAAACAGTGCGAGTGAATGGGATGAGCAGAAGTGGAGAAAGGAGGCCGGCAGCTTGCCAAAAGAATGCTCACTGAAATCTTGCAATCGGAGAAGAAAGTGTCCCGGAGGCTGGGGAGAGGAGATAGGAGGAAAAACGGTGCGAGGGAAAAATCCCGTCAGATTTGGGCCCGGAGCGATGAGCGGCGTATGCAGGGAGAGGAGCTGAAGGGGCAGTGAGAAGGAGCAAATGTGGGCCAAATGAGCGCAATTGGAGTGCTGAAAGCAGGGCAGAAATGCAAGTGGAGAGAAATGTGGGCAAGCGGAGGAAAAATTGGCAAGGCGATGGGAAAAAAAATTCCAAGTGAAGGGGATGAGCGGAAGTGGAGGGGCAGTGAGAAGGACCAAATCAAAGCCAAATGCCTCCAATTGGACTGCTGAAGGCAGGGCAGAAATGCAAGTGGAGAGACAGGAGGGCAAGGGGAAAAAGGGAAGTGCGGGCAAAGCGAGAAAAAATGGTGCGGCCGACGAAAAACAGGGCGAGTGAATGGGATGAGCAGAAGTGGAGAAAGGAGGCCGGCAGCTTGCCAAAAGAATGCTCACTGAAATCGCAAGATTTCGTTCCCTTTCCCGAAAGGGAAAGCCTTCCCTTTCGGGAAAGGGAACGAAATCTTGCAATCGGAGAAGAAAGTGTCCCGGAGGCTGGGGAGAGGAGATAGGAGGAAAAACAGTGCGAGGGAAAAATCCCGTCAGATTTGGGCCCGGAGCGATGAGCGGCGTATGCAGGGAGAGGAGCTGAGGGGCAGTGAGAAGGAGCAAATGTGGGCCAAATGAGCGCAATTGGAGTGCTGTAAGCGGGGCAGAAATGCAAGTGGAGAGAAATGTGGGCAAGCGGAGGAAAAATTGGCAAGGCGATGGGAAAAAAAATTCCAAGTGAAGGGGATGAGCGGAAGTGGAGGGGCAGTGAGAAGGACCAAATCAGGGCCAAATGCCTCCAATTGGACTGCTGAAGGCAGGGCAGAAATGCAAGTGGAGAGACAGGAGGGCAAGGGGAAAAAGGGAAGTGCGGGCAAAGCGAGAAAAAATGGTGCGGCCGACGAAAAACAGGGCGAGTGAATGGGATGAGCAGAAGTGGAGAAAGGAGGCCGGCAGCTTGCCAAAAGAATGCTCACTGAAATCGCAAGATTTCGTTCCCTTTCCCGAAAGGGAAAGCCTTCCCTTTCGGGAAAGGGAACGAAATCTTGCGATCGGAGAAGAAAGTGTCCCGGAGGCTGGGGAGAGGAGATAGGAGGAAAAACAGTGCGAGGGAAAAATCCCGTCAGATTTGGGCCCGGAGCGATGAGCGGCGTATGCAGGGAGAGGAGCTGAGGGGCAGTGAGAAGGAGCAAATGTGGGCCAAATGAGCGCAATTGGAGTGCTGAAAGCAGGGCAGAAATGCAAGTGGAGAGAAATGTGGGCAAGCGGAGGAAAAATTGGCAAGGCGATGGGAAAAAAAATTCCAAGTGAAGGGGATGAGCGGAAGTGGAGGGGCAGTGAGAAGGACCAAATCAGGGCCAAATGCCTCCAATTGGACTGCTGAAGGCAGGGCAGAAATGCAAGTGGAGAGACAGGAGGGCAAGGGGAAAAAGGGAAGTGCGGGCAAAGCGAGAAAAAATGGTGCGGCCGACGAAAAACAGGGCGAGTGAATGGGATGAGCAGAAGTGGAGAAAGGAGGCCGGCAGCTTGCCAAAAGAATGCTCACTGAAATCGCAAGATTTCGTTCCCTTTCCCGAAAGGGAAAGCCTTCCCTTTCGGGAAAGGGAACGAAATCTTGCAATCGGAGAAGAAAGTGTCCCGGAGGCTGGGGAGAGGAGATAGGAGGAAAAACAGTGCGAGGGAAAAAACCCGGCAGATTTGGGCCCGGAGCGATGAGCGGCGTATGCAGGGAGAGGAGCTGAGGGGCAGTGAGAAGGAGCAAATGTGGGCCAAATGAGCGCAATTGGAGTGCTGAAAGCGGGGCAGAAATGCAAGTGGAGAGAAATGTGGGCAAGCGGAGGAAAAATTGGCAAGGCGATGGGAAAAAAAATTCCAAGTGAAGGGGATGAGCGGAAGTGGAGGGGCAGTGAGAAGGACCAAATCAGGGCCAAATGCCTCCAATTGGACTGCTGAAGGCAGGGCAGAAATGCAAGTGGAGAGACAGGAGGGCAAGGGGAAAAAGGGAAGTGCGGGCAAAGCGAGAAAAAATGGTGCGGCCGACGAAAAACAGTGCGAGTGAATGGGATGAGCAGAAGTGGAGAAAGGAGGCCGGCAGCTTGCCAAAAGAATGCTCACTGAAATCGCAAGATTTCGTTCCCTTTCCCGAAAGGGAAAGCCTTCCCTTTCGGGAAAGGGAACGAAATCTTGCAATCGGAGAAGAAAGTGTCCCGGAGGCTGGGGAGAGGAGATAGGAGGAAAAACAGTGCGAGGGAAAAATCCCGTCAGATTTGGGCCCGGAGCGATGAGCGGCGTATGCAGGGAGAGGAGCTGAAGGGGCAGTGAGAAGGAGCAAATGTGGGCCAAATGAGCGCAATTGGAGTGCTGAAAGCAGGGCAGAAATGCAAGTGGAGAGAAATGTGGGCAAGCGGAGGAAAAATTGGCAAGGCGATGGGAAAAAAAATTCCAAGTGAAGGGGATGAGCGGAAGTGGAGGGGCAGTGAGAAGGACCAAATCAAAGCCAAATGCCTCCAATTGGACTGCTGAAGGCAGGGCAGAAATGCAAGTGGAGAGACAGGAGGGCAAGGGGAAAAAGGGAAGTGCGGGCAAAGCGAGAAAAAATGGTGCGGCCGACGAAAAACAGTGCGAGTGAATGGGATGAGCAGAAGTGGAGAAAAGAGGCCGGCAGCTTGCCAAAAGAATGCTCACTGAAATCGCAAGATTTCGTTCCCTTTCCCGAAAGGGAAAGCCTTCCCTTTCGGGAAAGGGAACGAAATCTTGCAATCGGAGAAGAAAGTGTCCCGGAGGCTGGGGAGAGGAGATAGGAGGAAAAACAGTGCGAGGGAAAAATCCCGTCAGATTTGGGCCCGGAGCGATGAGCGGCGTATGCAGGGAGAGGAGCTGAGGGGCAGTGAGAAGGAGCAAATGTGGGCCAAATGAGCGCAATTGGAGTGCTGAAAGCGGGGCAGAAATGCAAGTGGAGAGAAATGTGGGCAAGCGGAGGAAAAATTGGCAAGGCGATGGGAAAAAAAATTCCAAGTGAAGGGGATGAGCGGACGTGGAGGGGCAGTGAGAAGGACCAAATCAGGGCCAAATGCCTCCAATTGGACTGCTGAAGGCAGGGCAGAAATGCAAGTGGAGAGACAGGAGGGCAAGGGGAAAAAGGGAAGTGCGGGCAAAGCGAGAAAAAATGGTGCGGCCGACGAAAAACAGGGCGAGTGAATGGGATGAGCAGAAGTGGAGAAAGGAGGCCGGCAGCTTGCCAAAAGAATGCTCACTGAAATCGCAAGATTTCGTTCCCTTTCCCGAAAGGGAAAGCCTTCCCTTTCGGGAAAGGGAACGAAATCTTGCGATCGGAGAAGAAAGTGTCCCGGAGGCTGGGGAGAGGAGATAGGAGGAAAAACAGTGCGAGGGAAAAATCCCGTCAGATTTGGGCCCGGAGCGATGAGCGGCGTATGCAGGGAGAGGAGCTGAGGGGCAGTGAGAAGGAGCAAATGTGGGCCAAATGAGCGCAATTGGAGTGCTGAAAGCAGGGCAGAAATGCAAGTGGAGAGAAATGTGGGCAAGCGGAGGAAAAATTGGCAAGGCGATGGGAAAAAAAATTCCAAGTGAAGGGGATGAGCGGAAGTGGAGGGGCAGTGAGAAGGACCAAATCAGGGCCAAATGCCTCCAATTGGACTGCTGAAGGCAGGGCAGAAATGCAAGTGGAGAGACAGGAGGGCAAGGGGAAAAAGGGAAGTGCGGGCAAAGCGAGAAAAAATGGTGCGGCCGACGAAAAACAGGGCGAGTGAATGGGATGAGCAGAAGTGGAGAAAGGAGGCCGGCAGCTTGCCAAAAGAATGCTCACTGAAATCTTGCAATCGGAGAAGAAAGTGTCCCGGAGGCTGGGGAGAGGAGATAGGAGGAAAAACGGTGCGAGGGAAAAATCCCGTCAGATTTGGGCCCGGAGCGATGAGCGGCGTATGCAGGGAGAGGAGCTGAAGGGGCAGTGAGAAGGAGCAAATGTGGGCCAAATGAGCGCAATTGGAGTGCTGAAAGCAGGGCAGAAATGCAAGTGGAGAGAAATGTGGGCAAGCGGAGGAAAAATTGGCAAGGCGATGGGAAAAAAAATTCCAAGTGAAGGGGATGAGCGGAAGTGGAGGGGCAGTGAGAAGGACCAAATCAAAGCCAAATGCCTCCAATTGGACTGCTGAAGGCAGGGCAGAAATGCAAGTGGAGAGACAGGAGGGCAAGGGGAAAAAGGGAAGTGCGGGCAAAGCGAGAAAAAATGGTGCGGCCGACGAAAAACAGGGCGAGTGAATGGGATGAGCAGAAGTGGAGAAAGGAGGCCGGCAGCTTGCCAAAAGAATGCTCACTGAAATCGCAAGATTTCGTTCCCTTTCCCGAAAGGGAAAGCCTTCCCTTTCGGGAAAGGGAACGAAATCTTGCAATCGGAGAAGAAAGTGTCCCGGAGGCTGGGGAGAGGAGATAGGAGGAAAAACAGTGCGAGGGAAAAATCCCGTCAGATTTGGGCCCGGAGCGATGAGCGGCGTATGCAGGGAGAGGAGCTGAGGGGCAGTGAGAAGGAGCAAATGTGGGCCAAATGAGCGCAATTGGAGTGCTGTAAGCGGGGCAGAAATGCAAGTGGAGAGAAATGTGGGCAAGCGGAGGAAAAATTGGCAAGGCGATGGGAAAAAAAATTCCAAGTGAAGGGGATGAGCGGAAGTGGAGGGGCAGTGAGAAGGACCAAATCAGGGCCAAATGCCTCCAATTGGACTGCTGAAGGCAGGGCAGAAATGCAAGTGGAGAGACAGGAGGGCAAGGGGAAAAAGGGAAGTGCGGGCAAAGCGAGAAAAAATGGTGCGGCCGACGAAAAACAGTGCGAGTGAATGGGATGAGCAGAAGTGGAGAAAGGAGGCCGGCAGCTTGCCAAAAGAATGCTCACTGAAATCGCAAGATTTCGTTCCCTTTCCCGAAAGGGAAAGCCTTCCCTTTCGGGAAAGGGAACGAAATCTTGCAATCGGAGAAGAAAGTGTCCCGGAGGCTGGGGAGAGGAGATAGGAGGAAAAACAGTGCGAGGGAAAAATCCCGTCAGATTTGGGCCCGGAGCGATGAGCGGCGTATGCAGGGAGAGGAGCTGAGGGGCAGTGAGAAGGAGCAAATGTGGGCCAAATGAGCGCAATTGGAGTGCTGAAAGCAGGGCAGAAATGCAAGTGGAGAGAAATGTGGGCAAGCGGAGGAAAAATTGGCAAGGCGATGGGAAAAAAAATTCCAAGTGAAGGGGATGAGCGGAAGTGGAGGGGCAGTGAGAAGGACCAAATCAGGGCCAAATGCCTCCAATTGGACTGCTGAAGGCAGGGCAGAAATGCAAGTGGAGAGACAGGAGGGCAAGGGGAAAAAGGGAAGTGCGGGCAAAGCGAGAAAAAATGGTGCGGCCGACGAAAAACAGGGCGAGTGAATGGGATGAGCAGAAGTGGAGAAAGGAGGCCGGCAGCTTGCCAAAAGAATGCTCACTGAAATCGCAAGATTTCGTTCCCTTTCCCGAAAGGGAAAGCCTTCCCTTTCGGGAAAGGGAACGAAATCTTGCAATCGGAGAAGAAAGTGTCCCGGAGGCTGGGGAGAGGAGATAGGAGGAAAAACAGTGCGAGGGAAAAATCCCGTCAGATTTGGGCCCGGAGCGATGAGCGGCGTATGCAGGGAGAGGAGCTGAGGGGCAGTGAGAAGGAGCAAATGTGGGCCAAATGAGCGCAATTGGAGTGCTGAAAGCAGGGCAGAAATGCAAGTGGAGAGAAATGTGGGCAAGCGGAGGAAAAATTGGCAAGGCGATGGGAAAAAAAATTCCAAGTGAAGGGGATGAGCGGAAGTGGAGGGGCAGTGAGAAGGACCAAATCAGGGCCAAATGCCTCCAATTGGACTGCTGAAGGCAGGGCAGAAATGCAAGTGGAGAGACAGGAGGGCAAGGGGAAAAAGGGAAGTGCGGGCGAAGCGGGAAAAAATGGTGCGGCCGACGAAAAACAGGGCGAGTGAATGGGATGAGCAGAAGTGGAGAAAGGAGGCCGGCAGCTTGCCAAAAGAATGCTCACTGAAATCGCAAGATTTCGTTCCCTTTCCCGAAAGGGAAAGCCTTCCCTTTCGGGAAAGGGAACGAAATCTTGCAATCGGAGAAGAAAGTGTCCCGGAGGCTGGGGAGAGGAGATAGGAGGAAAAACAGTGCGAGGGAAAAATCCCGTCAGATTTGGGCCCGGAGCGATGAGCGGCGTATGCAGGGAGAGGAGCTGAGGGGCAGTGAGAAGGAGCAAATGTGGGCCAAATGAGCGCAATTGGAGTGCTGAAAGCAGGGCAGAAATGCAAGTGGAGAGAAATGTGGGCAAGCGGAGGAAAAATTGGCAAGGCGATGGGAAAAAAAATTCCAAGTGAAGGGGATGAGCGGAAGTGGAGGGGCAGTGAGAAGGACCAAATCAGGGCCAAATGCCTCCAATTGGACTGCTGAAGGCAGGGCAGAAATGCAAGTGGAGAGACAGGAGGGCAAGGGGAAAAAGGGAAGTGCGGGCAAAGCGAGAAAAAATGGTGCGGCCGACGAAAAACAGTGCGAGTGAATGGGATGAGCAGAAGTGGAGAAAGGAGGCCGGCAGCTTGCCAAAAGAATGCTCACTGAAATCGCAAGATTTCGTTCCCTTTCCCGAAAGGGAAAGCCTTCCCTTTCGGGAAAGGGAACGAAATCTTGCAATCGGAGAAGAAAGTGTCCCGGAGGCTGGGGAGAGGAGATAGGAGGAAAAACAGTGCGAGGGAAAAATCCCGTCAGATTTGGGCCCGGAGCGATGAGCGGCGTATGCAGGGAGAGGAGCTGAGGGGCAGTGAGAAGGAGCAAATGTGGGCCAAATGAGCGCAATTGGAGTGCTGAAAGCAGGGCAGAAATGCAAGTGGAGAGAAATGTGGGCAAGCGGAGGAAAAATTGGCAAGGCGATGGGAAAAAAAATTCCAAGTGAAGGGGATGAGCGGAAGTGGAGGGGCAGTGAGAAGGACCAAATCAGGGCCAAATGCCTCCAATTGGACTGCTGAAGGCAGGGCAGAAATGCAAGTGGAGAGACAGGAGGGCAAGGGGAAAAAGGGAAGTGCGGGCGAAGCGGGAAAAAATGGTGCGGCCGACGAAAAACAGTGCGAGTGAATGGGATGAGCAGAAGTGGAGAAAGGAGGCCGGCAGCTTGCCAAAAGAATGCTCACTGAAATCGCAAGATTTCGTTCCCTTTCCCGAAAGGGAAAGCCTTCCCTTTCGGGAAAGGGAACGAAATCTTGCAATCGGAGAAGAAAGTGTCCCGGAGGCTGGGGAGAGGAGATAGGAGGAAAAACAGTGCGAGGGAAAAATCCCGTCAGATTTGGGCCCGGAGCGATGAGCGGCGTATGCAGGGAGAGGAGCTGAGGGGCAGTGAGAAGGAGCAAATGTGGGCCAAATGAGCGCAATTGGAGTGCTGAAAGCAGGGCAGAAATGCAAGTGGAGAGAAATGTGGGCAAGCGGAGGAAAAATTGGCAAGGCGATGGGAAAAAAAATTCCAAGTGAAGGGGATGAGCGGAAGTGGAGGGGCAGTGAGAAGGACCAAATCAGGGCCAAATGCCTCCAATTGGACTGCTGAAGGCAGGGCAGAAATGCAAGTGGAGAGACAGGAGGGCAAGGGGAAAAAGGGAAGTGCGGGCAAAGCGAGAAAAAATGGTGCGGCCGACGAAAAACAGTGCGAGTGAATGGGATGAGCAGAAGTGGAGAAATGAGGCCGGCAGCTTGCCAAAAGAATGCTCACTGAAATCGCAAGATTTCGTTCCCTTTCCCGAAAGGGAAAGCCTTCCCTTTCGGGAAAGGGAACGAAATCTTGCAATCGGAGAAGAAAGTGTCCCGGAGGCTGGGGAGAGGAGATAGGAGGAAAAACAGTGCGAGGGAAAAATCCCGTCAGATTTGGGCCCGGAGCGATGAGCGGCGTATGCAGGGAGAGGAGCTGAGGGGCAGTGAGAAGGAGCAAATGTGGGCCAAATGAGCGCAATTGGAGTGCTGAAAGCAGGGCAGAAATGCAAGTGGAGAGAAATGTGGGCAAGCGGAGGAAAAATTGGCAAGGCGATGGGAAAAAAAATTCCAAGTGAAGGGGATGAGCGGAAGTGGAGGGGCAGTGAGAAGGACCAAATCAGGGCCAAATGCCTCCAATTGGACTGCTGAAGGCAGGGCAGAAATGCAAGTGGAGAGACAGGAGGGCAAGGGGAAAAAGGGAAGTGCGGGCAAAGCGAGAAAAAATGGTGCGGCCGACGAAAAACAGTGCGAGTGAATGGGATGAGCAGAAGTGGAGAAAGGAGGCCGGCAGCTTGCCAAAAGAATGCTCACTGAAATCGCAAGATTTCGTTCCCTTTCCCGAAAGGGAAAGCCTTCCCTTTCGGGAAAGGGAACGAAATCTTGCAATCGGAGAAGAAAGTGTCCCGGAGGCTGGGGAGAGGAGATAGGAGGAAAAACAGTGCGAGGGAAAAATCCCGTCAGATTTGGGCCCGGAGCGATGAGCGGCGTATGCAGGGAGAGGAGCTGAGGGGCAGTGAGAAGGAGCAAATGTGGGCCAAATGAGCGCAATTGGAGTGCTGAAAGCAGGGCAGAAATGCAAGTGGAGAGAAATGTGGGCAAGCGGAGGAAAAATTGGCAAGGCGATGGGAAAAAAAATTCCAAGTGAAGGGGATGAGCGGAAGTGGAGGGGCAGTGAGAAGGACCAAATCAGGGCCAAATGCCTCCAATTGGACTGCTGAAGGCAGGGCAGAAATGCAAGTGGAGAGACAGGAGGGCAAGGGGAAAAAGGGAAGTGCGGGCGAAGCGGGAAAAAATGGTGCGGCCGACGAAAAACAGTGCGAGTGAATGGGATGAGCAGAAGTGGAGAAAGGAGGCCGGCAGCTTGCCAAAAGAATGCTCACTGAAATCGCAAGATTTCGTTCCCTTTCCCGAAAGGGAAAGCCTTCCCTTTCGGGAAAGGGAACGAAATCTTGCAATCGGAGAAGAAAGTGTCCCGGAGGCTGGGGAGAGGAGATAGGAGGAAAAACAGTGCGAGGGAAAAATCCCGTCAGATTTGGGCCCGGAGCGATGAGCGGCGTATGCAGGGAGAGGAGCTGAGGGGCAGTGAGAAGGAGCAAATGTGGGCCAAATGAGCGCAATTGGAGTGCTGAAAGCAGGGCAGAAATGCAAGTGGAGAGAAATGTGGGCAAGCGGAGGAAAAATTGGCAAGGCGATGGGAAAAAAAATTCCAAGTGAAGGGGATGAGCGGAAGTGGAGGGGCAGTGAGAAGGACCAAATCAGGGCCAAATGCCTCCAATTGGACTGCTGAAGGCAGGGCAGAAATGCAAGTGGAGAGACAGGAGGGCAAGGGGAAAAAGGGAAGTGCGGGCAAAGCGAGAAAAAATGGTGCGGCCGACGAAAAACAGTGCGAGTGAATGGGATGAGCAGAAGTGGAGAAAGGAGGCCGGCAGCTTGCCAAAAGAATGCTCACTGAAATCGCAAGATTTCGTTCCCTTTCCCGAAAGGGAAAGCCTTCCCTTTCGGGAAAGGGAACGAAATCTTGCAATCGGAGAAGAAAGTGTCCCGGAGGCTGGGGAGAGGAGATAGGAGGAAAAACAGTGCGAGGGAAAAATCCCGTCAGATTTGGGCCCGGAGCGATGAGCGGCGTATGCAGGGAGAGGAGCTGAGGGGCAGTGAGAAGGAGCAAATGTGGGCCAAATGAGCGCAATTGGAGTGCTGAAAGCAGGGCAGAAATGCAAGTGGAGAGAAATGTGGGCAAGCGGAGGAAAAATTGGCAAGGCGATGGGAAAAAAAATTCCAAGTGAAGGGGATGAGCGGAAGTGGAGGGGCAGTGAGAAGGACCAAATCAGGGCCAAATGCCTCCAATTGGACTGCTGAAGGCAGGGCAGAAATGCAAGTGGAGAGACAGGAGGGCAAGGGGAAAAAGGGAAGTGCGGGCGAAGCGGGAAAAAATGGTGCGGCCGACGAAAAACAGTGCGAGTGAATGGGATGAGCAGAAGTGGAGAAAGGAGGCCGGCAGCTTGCCAAAAGAATGCTCACTGAAATCGCAAGATTTCGTTCCCTTTCCCGAAAGGGAAAGCCTTCCCTTTCGGGAAAGGGAACGAAATCTTGCAATCGGAGAAGAAAGTGTCCCGGAGGCTGGGGAGAGGAGATAGGAGGAAAAACAGTGCGAGGGAAAAATCCCGTCAGATTTGGGCCCGGAGCGATGAGCGGCGTATGCAGGGAGAGGAGCTGAGGGGCAGTGAGAAGGAGCAAATGTGGGCCAAATGAGCGCAATTGGAGTGCTGAAAGCAGGGCAGAAATGCAAGTGGAGAGAAATGTGGGCAAGCGGAGGAAAAATTGGCAAGGCGATGGGAAAAAAAATTCCAAGTGAAGGGGATGAGCGGAAGTGGAGGGGCAGTGAGAAGGACCAAATCAGGGCCAAATGCCTCCAATTGGACTGCTGAAGGCAGGGCAGAAATGCAAGTGGAGAGACAGGAGGGCAAGGGGAAAAAGGGAAGTGCGGGCAAAGCGAGAAAAAATGGTGCGGCCGACGAAAAACAGTGCGAGTGAATGGGATGAGCAGAAGTGGAGAAATGAGGCCGGCAGCTTGCCAAAAGAATGCTCACTGAAATCGCAAGATTTCGTTCCCTTTCCCGAAAGGGAAAGCCTTCCCTTTCGGGAAAGGGAACGAAATCTTGCAATCGGAGAAGAAAGTGTCCCGGAGGCTGGGGAGAGGAGATAGGAGGAAAAACAGTGCGAGGGAAAAATCCCGTCAGATTTGGGCCCGGAGCGATGAGCGGCGTATGCAGGGAGAGGAGCTGAGGGGCAGTGAGAAGGAGCAAATGTGGGCCAAATGAGCGCAATTGGAGTGCTGAAAGCAGGGCAGAAATGCAAGTGGAGAGAAATGTGGGCAAGCGGAGGAAAAATTGGCAAGGCGATGGGAAAAAAAATTCCAAGTGAAGGGGATGAGCGGAAGTGGAGGGGCAGTGAGAAGGACCAAATCAGGGCCAAATGCCTCCAATTGGACTGCTGAAGGCAGGGCAGAAATGCAAGTGGAGAGACAGGAGGGCAAGGGGAAAAAGGGAAGTGCGGGCAAAGCGAGAAAAAATGGTGCGGCCGACGAAAAACAGTGCGAGTGAATGGGATGAGCAGAAGTGGAGAAAGGAGGCCGGCAGCTTGCCAAAAGAATGCTCACTGAAATCGCAAGATTTCGTTCCCTTTCCCGAAAGGGAAAGCCTTCCCTTTCGGGAAAGGGAACGAAATCTTGCAATCGGAGAAGAAAGTGTCCCGGAGGCTGGGGAGAGGAGATAGGAGGAAAAACAGTGCGAGGGAAAAATCCCGTCAGATTTGGGCCCGGAGCGATGAGCGGCGTATGCAGGGAGAGGAGCTGAGGGGCAGTGAGAAGGAGCAAATGTGGGCCAAATGAGCGCAATTGGAGTGCTGAAAGCAGGGCAGAAATGCAAGTGGAGAGAAATGTGGGCAAGCGGAGGAAAAATTGGCAAGGCGATGGGAAAAAAAATTCCAAGTGAAGGGGATGAGCGGAAGTGGAGGGGCAGTGAGAAGGACCAAATCAGGGCCAAATGCCTCCAATTGGACTGCTGAAGGCAGGGCAGAAATGCAAGTGGAGAGACAGGAGGGCAAGGGGAAAAAGGGAAGTGCGGGCGAAGCGGGAAAAAATGGTGCGGCCGACGAAAAACAGTGCGAGTGAATGGGATGAGCAGAAGTGGAGAAAGGAGGCCGGCAGCTTGCCAAAAGAATGCTCACTGAAATCGCAAGATTTCGTTCCCTTTCCCGAAAGGGAAAGCCTTCCCTTTCGGGAAAGGGAACGAAATCTTGCAATCGGAGAAGAAAGTGTCCCGGAGGCTGGGGAGAGGAGATAGGAGGAAAAACAGTGCGAGGGAAAAATCCCGTCAGATTTGGGCCCGGAGCGATGAGCGGCGTATGCAGGGAGAGGAGCTGAGGGGCAGTGAGAAGGAGCAAATGTGGGCCAAATGAGCGCAATTGGAGTGCTGAAAGCAGGGCAGAAATGCAAGTGGAGAGAAATGTGGGCAAGCGGAGGAAAAATTGGCAAGGCGATGGGAAAAAAAATTCCAAGTGAAGGGGATGAGCGGAAGTGGAGGGGCAGTGAGAAGGACCAAATCAGGGCCAAATGCCTCCAATTGGACTGCTGAAGGCAGGGCAGAAATGCAAGTGGAGAGACAGGAGGGCAAGGGGAAAAAGGGAAGTGCGGGCAAAGCGAGAAAAAATGGTGCGGCCGACGAAAAACAGTGCGAGTGAATGGGATGAGCAGAAGTGGAGAAAGGAGGCCGGCAGCTTGCCAAAAGAATGCTCACTGAAATCGCAAGATTTCGTTCCCTTTCCCGAAAGGGAAAGCCTTCCCTTTCGGGAAAGGGAACGAAATCTTGCAATCGGAGAAGAAAGTGTCCCGGAGGCTGGGGAGAGGAGATAGGAGGAAAAACAGTGCGAGGGAAAAATCCCGTCAGATTTGGGCCCGGAGCGATGAGCGGCGTATGCAGGGAGAGGAGCTGAGGGGCAGTGAGAAGGAGCAAATGTGGGCCAAATGAGCGCAATTGGAGTGCTGAAAGCAGGGCAGAAATGCAAGTGGAGAGAAATGTGGGCAAGCGGAGGAAAAATTGGCAAGGCGATGGGAAAAATAATTCCAAGTGAAGGGGATGAGCGGAAGTGGAGGGGCAGTGAGAAGGACCAAATCAGGGCCAAATGCCTCCAATTGGACTGCTGAAGGCAGGGCAGAAATGCAAGTGGAGAGACAGGAGGGCAAGGGGAAAAAGGGAAGTGCGGGCAAAGCGAGAAAAAATGGTGCGGCCGACGAAAAACAGTGCGAGTGAATGGGATGAGCAGAAGTGGAGAAAGGAGGCCGGCAGCTTGCCAAAAGAATGCTCACTGAAATCGCAAGATTTCGTTCCCTTTCCCGAAAGGGAAAGCCTTCCCTTTCGGGAAAGGGAACGAAATCTTGCAATCGGAGAAGAAAGTGTCCCGGAGGCTGGGGAGAGGAGATAGGAGGAAAAACAGTGCGAGGGAAAAATCCCGTCAGATTTGGGCCCGGAGCGATGAGCGGCGTATGCAGGGAGAGGAGCTGAGGGGCAGTGAGAAGGAGCAAATGTGGGCCAAATGAGCGCAATTGGAGTGCTGAAAGCAGGGCAGAAATGCAAGTGGAGAGAAATGTGGGCAAGCGGAGGAAAAATTGGCAAGGCGATGGGAAAAAAAATTCCAAGTGAAGGGGATGAGCGGAAGTGGAGGGGCAGTGAGAAGGACCAAATCAGGGCCAAATGCCTCCAATTGGACTGCTGAAGGCAGGGCAGAAATGCAAGTGGAGAGACAGGAGGGCAAGGGGAAAAAGGGAAGTGCGGGCAAAGCGAGAAAAAATGATGCGGCCGACGAAAAACAGGGCGAGTGAATGGGATGAGCAGAAGTGGAGAAAGGAGGCCGGCAGCTTGCCAAAAGAATGCTCACTGAAATCGCAAGATTTCGTTCCCTTTCCCGAAAGGGAAAGCCTTCCCTTTCGGGAAAGGGAACGAAATCTTGCAATCGGAGAAGAAAGTGTCCCGGAGGCTGGGGAGAGGAGATAGGAGGAAAAACAGTGCGAGGGAAAAATCCCGTCAGATTTGGGCCCGGAGCGATGAGCGGCGTATGCAGGGAGAGGAGCTGAGGGGCAGTGAGAAGGAGCAAATGTGGGCCAAATGAGCGCAATTGGAGTGCTGAAAGCAGGGCAGAAATGCAAGTGGAGAGAAATGTGGGCAAGCGGAGGAAAAATTGGCAAGGCGATGGGAAAAAAAATTCCAAGTGAAGGGGATGAGCGGAAGTGGAGGGGCAGTGAGAAGGACCAAATCAGGGCCAAATGCCTCCAATTGGACTGCTGAAGGCAGGGCAGAAATGCAAGTGGAGAGACAGGAGGGCAAGGGGAAAAAGGGAAGTGCGGGCAAAGCGAGAAAAAATGGTGCGGCCGACGAAAAACAGTGCGAGTGAATGGGATGAGCAGAAGTGGAGAAAGGAGGCCGGCAGCTTGCCAAAAGAATGCTCACTGAAATCGCAAGATTTCGTTCCCTTTCCCGAAAGGGAAAGCCTTCCCTTTCGGGAAAGGGAACGAAATCTTGCAATCGGAGAAGAAAGTGTCCCGGAGGCTGGGGAGAGGAGATAGGAGGAAAAACAGTGCGAGGGAAAAATCCCGTCAGATTTGGGCCCGGAGCGATGAGCGGCGTATGCAGGGAGAGGAGCTGAGGGGCAGTGAGAAGGAGCAAATGTGGGCCAAATGAGCGCAATTGGAGTGCTGAAAGCAGGGCAGAAATGCAAGTGGAGAGAAATGTGGGCAAGCGGAGGAAAAATTGGCAAGGCGATGGGAAAAAAAATTCCAAGTGAAGGGGATGAGCGGAAGTGGAGGGGCAGTGAGAAGGACCAAATCAGGGCCAAATGCCTCCAATTGGACTGCTGAAGGCAGGGCAGAAATGCAAGTGGAGAGACAGGAGGGCAAGGGGAAAAAGGGAAGTGCGGGCAAAGCGAGAAAAAATGGTGCGGCCGACGAAAAACAGTGCGAGTGAATGGGATGAGCAGAAGTGGAGAAAGGAGGCCGGCAGCTTGCCAAAAGAATGCTCACTGAAATCGCAAGATTTCGTTCCCTTTCCCGAAAGGGAAAGCCTTCCCTTTCGGGAAAGGGAACGAAATCTTGCAATCGGAGAAGAAAGTGTCCCGGAGGCTGGGGAGAGGAGATAGGAGGAAAAACAGTGCGAGGGAAAAATCCCGTCAGATTTGGGCCCGGAGCGATGAGCGGCGTATGCAGGGAGAGGAGCTGAGGGGCAGTGAGAAGGAGCAAATGTGGGCCAAATGAGCGCAATTGGAGTGCTGAAAGCAGGGCAGAAATGCAAGTGGAGAGAAATGTGGGCAAGCGGAGGAAAAATTGGCAAGGCGATGGGAAAAATAATTCCAAGTGAAGGGGATGAGCGGAAGTGGAGGGGCAGTGAGAAGGACCAAATCAGGGCCAAATGCCTCCAATTGGACTGCTGAAGGCAGGGCAGAAATGCAAGTGGAGAGACAGGAGGGCAAGGGGAAAAAGGGAAGTGCGGGCAAAGCGAGAAAAAATGGTGCGGCCGACGAAAAACAGTGCGAGTGAATGGGATGAGCAGAAGTGGAGAAAGGAGGCCGGCAGCTTGCCAAAAGAATGCTCACTGAAATCGCAAGATTTCGTTCCCTTTCCCGAAAGGGAAAGCCTTCCCTTTCGGGAAAGGGAACGAAATCTTGCAATCGGAGAAGAAAGTGTCCCGGAGGCTGGGGAGAGGAGATAGGAGGAAAAACAGTGCGAGGGAAAAATCCCGTCCGATTTGGGCCCGGAGCGATGAGCGGCGTATGCAGGGAGAGGAGCTGAGGGGCAGTGAGAAGGAGCAAATGTGGGCCAAATGAGCGCAATTGGAGTGCTGAAAGCAGGGCAGAAATGCAAGTGGAGAGAAATGTGGGCAAGCGGAGGAAAAATTGGCAAGGCGATGGGAAAAAAAATTCCAAGTGAAGGGGATGAGCGGAAGTGGAGGGGCAGTGAGAAGGACCAAATCAGGGCCAAATGCCTCCAATTGGACTGCTGAAGGCAGGGCAGAAATGCAAGTGGAGAGACAGGAGGGCAAGGGG